>NW_026125958.1:0-546439 GCF_943737965.1 Phodopus roborovskii | reverse complement strand
CCCACAACTCACTCTGTAGACTAGGGTGGCCTCAAACTCACAGAGATCCACCTGCCTCTGCCTCCTGAGTGCTGGGATTAAAGGCGTGCACCACCACCATCTGGAGAAACCCTTTTTCTCTGTAAGTTGTCTCAGTCTTTTCATAGCAATAGAAAAGTAAGACAAATGGGTAGGGCTATTCCAGGTGGCCCCAGGGAAGAGGGTCTTGCTCTGGGTTTCACACTTTGGAGGCTGCTACGTGTCACAAGGATATGTATAGAAAATTGAATGGGCATGCCTTGGGATCCAGTGGACAGATCATTGCTGACATAGCCCCAAGCTATGATTTTCTCGAGACAGTCACCCTTGTCACTGATATTCATACGTCAGGGAAAGTCAGGTGTGGTGGCTCATGTCTGGAATCCCAGCACTCAGGAGGCTCAGGCAAGAGGATTAACTAAAAGTTCTGGGCCAGCCTGAATTCCAGGGTGAGACCTCTTCCCAAGAAAACAAAACAGATACCAGGAAAATGTTTTTCTACAGTTTATCTACTGTTTCATAAGGAAAAGGTGGTTCTTCCTTTATTGATACTGTCAAGGTGTGGTTGCTGTGCTCTGCAGATCTTGAAGGTAGTCACTCCTTAGGAATGCTGGGACCACAGGTGCTCAGGTGAAAGAAAGGGAAAAAATGAACTCATCAGACCCTTCCTTTCAGATAGCACAGATCTTAGGGTTTCTATTGCTGTGATAAAGACCATGACCAAGCTAGGTGGTGGTGGCCCACATCTTTAATCCCAGCATTTGGGAAGCAGAGGCAGGTCTGAGTTTGAGACCAGCCTCATCTCAAAGTGAGCTCCAGGATAGCCAGAGCTGTTACACACAGAGACAAAACAAAACAAACAAAAAGACCACAACTAAAAACAAGTTAGGGAGGAAAGGTTTACACTTCCACATTATAGTCCATCATCAGAGAAAGGGACAAATTTAAACCTAAAGGCAGAAAATGAAACAAAGACCACGGAGGGATGCTGCTTACTGGCTTGATCCCTATAGCTTGCTCAGCTTGTTTTCTTACCACCGAGAACCACCAGCCAGGGGTGGTCCCACCCACCATGGACTGAGCCTTCCCATTCTTCAATTGTGAATCAAGAAAATGGCCTACAGGCTTGCCTATAGATCAATTTGGTGGGGGAATTATCTCAGTTCAGGTCCCAGTGTTGTGAGGTATCCACCAGAGAAGACTGCTCAGACATGGGTTTAAGCTAATAGAAGGTCTTTATTAGCTGGCAAGTACACTGGATGTTCTGTATCCCAGTGTAGCCCAGATCCTTTTTCAGGGTGAGCTTTTAAGCACAAAAACCATGTCCTAGGTTGACATACTTCCGTTAACAAGAACAGTTAGCCAGAAGCACAACTACAGAAGCCAAAAAGCAAGGTTGACACATTTACAGACTTTTCCAGAACTAATAACTTTGATGGAGCAGGACTTTGTTTTAGTTTTGTCAGTGGTACAGTCTATGTGTTGAGTTTTACAGCTGGAATGGCACTTCCATCATGGAGTCAGATGTGTTAAGGTAGTGGCTTTCAACTTTCCTAATGCTGTGATCTTTAATACAGTTCCTCATGTTCTGGGGACTCCCAAACATAGTTATTTCATGTTACTTCATTACTGTAATTTTGTTAATATAAATATCTGATATGCAGGATATTTGATATTCAATTCCTACAAAAGGGTCATTTGTCCTAAAGGGATCACAACCTATAGGTTCAGAACCATTGTGCTAAGATCTGGGTCCTTGCCTCTGGCAGTGGAACCAATATTTATCCCTAGTGCATGTAATGAGTTTTAGGAGCCCATTCCCTATGGAGGGATACTCTCTCAGCCTAGACATGGGGGAGGGTCTGGGCCCTGCTCCAAATGATATGACAGACTTTGAAGACTCCCCATGGAAGGTCTCACCCTCCCTGGGGTGTAGATGAGGGATGGGATGGGGCTTGTGGGGGTAACAGGAGAGGATGGGAGGGTGAGGGAACTGGGATTGGTATGTAAAATAAGATTGTTTTTAATTTAAATAAAAATTAATTTTAAAAAAGATCTGAGGCCCTGTTATACTATCTCCCCACACAACCCTAGTGTGTAGGGGCTAGGAAGATGCTTTTGTTTCCAGCACCAGCATGGGACAGCTTACAACTAGCACAGCATGAATTCAGATAATTCCAAGGCAACCAAATATTATTTACAGCATTACAGTGGGGCCTGGGATGGACCTTGACCTTGTGTTCCAAGATGAAGGCAACATAGACTAATAGCTCAGTACCACTTACTAATTCAGGATTGCACTTTTTCAAATTCAAGGCCTGGGAGTGACCATTCTATTTGGAGAATGCCACCATTTGTTTTTTTTTTTTTTTTTTTTTTTATCACGATTTCCCCCTACTTCTTACTATTATGATCACAGATGGTTAGTTAACTACATTCTTAAAAACCTTCTACTGCTTACTGTCTGTAATAGCCCGAAACAGTGAGCTATCAGGGACCTGCCTCTCTCTCCCCAACTTCCTTTGTGTGTGTGTGTGTGTGTGTGTGTGTGTGTGTGAGAGAGAGAGAGAGAGAGAGAGAGAGAGAGAGAATATGTGTGTGTGAGAATGTTGTGTGTGTGAGAGAGTATGTGTGTGAGTGTGTGTGAGTGTGTGTGAAAGAGAGAGAGAGACAGAGAGGGGGGTCTTATGTGTCCCAGGCTAGCCTTAAACTTATCATGTAGCACAGGTTGACCCTGAATTCCTGATCCTCCTGCCTCCACTTCCCAAGTGCTGGGATTACAGGCTCACATCTTGATTATGTCACACTTGGATCTTTCTCCTCCACTTCTTTTTCTTCATATTTTTCTGTTGATTTCAAACCCTCTACTTCCTCCCTGTCCTGGAAAAGAATCTATAAAGACAAATGACAAACTTCTGTTGTTGGCCAGAGTGAAACCTTCCTTGACCAAGAGTCTGATTTCATCTACACTCCACTGGCTTTTAAGAGAATTGACTCACTCAGTGGCAATTTACTGAGTGCCTGCTAGGTGACTGGAAGGACTCTGGGAGTTGGGATCACACAAGAACACATCCGTTCTCTGAAATAGAACCACAAACGGTAAAGATGGGGTTGGGGAGATGGCTCGGTTACCAGTACCAACACAAATGAGGCAGCTCACAAATACCTGTAACTCCAGCTATAGCAGGTTCGAAACCCTGTCCTGTCTTCTACAGGCATTGCACTCATGCGCACGTGCATGAGTACCAATTCCCGCACATCCCTAGGCCTACTCCTTTGTTTTTAAGTAAGATCTCTTGTGGCCTATTGTGGTAGTTTCAATGTAATTGCCTCCATTACTTCATAGGGAGAGGCACAATTAGGAGGTGTGGCTTTGTTGGAGGGTGTGACCTTGTTGGAGGAAGTGTGTCACTGGGGGGGGTTGGGCTTTGAGGTCTCCTATGCTCAGGGTACTACCCAGTGTTTCAATCGACTTCCTGCTGTCTTCTGGTCAAGATGTAGCTAGCACCATGTCTGCCTGTGTGCTGCCATGCTCTCTGTCATGATGATAATGGACTGAACCTCTGAAACTGTAAGCTGGTCACCCTCAATTAAATGTTTTCTTTATAAGAGTTGCCATGGTCATGGTCTTTCTCTTCACAGCAATAAAAACCTTAACTAAGACACTTAGGCTGCCTTCAAATTTCATATGTACCCAAGGATGAATTTTACCTTTTAATCTTCCTACATCCTGGGTGCTAAAATTAAAGGCATGCCCCCTCCCCAGTTTATGTGGAACTGGGGACATCATGCATGCTAGGCAGGTCCCAGTGTTCCCAGTCCCAAAATATTTGCTTTGGTTTGTTACACCAAGATTTAGTTTGGTGAACCCTGCTCCAGACAGTGAGGCATGTCCCTAGTAATCTTGATGAATAAAATTGTGACATTCTGACAATCTGTGAGCAAATGCCATCAAGGAATTGATGGCCAGGCAGTTTCTGTAGACCAGCTCATAGGCTGCCATTGTCACATGGCTAAGCCCAATAGCCAGGTGCAGAGCACTTATCATCTGGAACGTGACTGTGGATGGCATGATCAGAGGCTCAAGGGTCCAAAGCCATCTTACATCTTGGCCTGATTCTTAACCAAGCTCACATTATTTTTCTTAAAAATTCATTTACTTACCGTGAGAGAGACAAGGTTGGGAAGAGGAAGAGAGATAGAATAAGGGATGCATATATATTATGGTACACATGTGGAGATCAGAGGACAATTTGACAGGAGTTGGTTCTCTTCTTTCACTGTGGCTTTTTAGATTTTATTTTTTAAGTGTGTGTGTGTGTGTGTGTGTGTGTGTGTGTGTGTGTAAACATAAACAGCACTTTTGTTCTCATGCTGTGTACACCAGAATGGCCTTGAACTGGCAGTCCTTCCTCAACCTCTTGAGTGCTAGGATTATAGGTGTTTACCACAGACCTGGCCATTTCTAGTTTTATAACACTAATATTATGAATGCTTTTTTTTTTTATCACTTCAGCATATTATGACTTGTCCAGATGATTCCAAGATGACTGTTAAATGAACAAAACACAAAAACAAAAGCCAACTATAGCTGGGCATGGGTGGCTGGTGTGGAATCCCAGCATCCAGGAGGCTGAGGCAGGAAAGCTACCATGGGTTGGAGGCCAGCCTTGGTTACATGAGGAGTTGTAAGCCAGTTTAGCCCACACAGAGAGAGTCTGTCTCAAACAATAGCAACAGCAAAACAAAGAAAGAAACAAAAAATAACAACCCCCCAAAACAAACCCGGAAAAACAATGTGTGAAAAGTGATGTCAGCCAGAGGTGGTGGTATATATGTTTACATCTACAGGATGGTCAGGAATTCAAGGTCTGAACGGGCTACAATAGCTCAGTGGAAAAGCAGTTACTTCAGACAGTTAAGACCTGAGTTTGGCTCCTCTGAGCCGCCTCTTCCCCATAAAGCCGGAAGTAGCAGCTTGACCATGCTCCTATGGTAAGATGGGAGGTGGAGACAGGAGAATGGCTAGCAGTCTATTTTATCAGCAACAAATGAGACCCCATCTCAACCTAGGAAGAAGGAGTGGCAGACACTGAGGTTGTTTCACACTTGTGGGTCTGATTCCTTTTTTGGGCTTCCTGCCTCAGCCTTCCGAGTGCTGAGATTACAGGCATGCACTGTTACACCTGGCTATGAATCATTTGGGCAATGCATTCATCAGTTTTCTTGTAATTTTCATAATTTGCTATTATGTAATGATTTTATTTATTAATTGTGCTGCTTTTGCTGACATCTGCCTCATCTGCTGCCCAAATAGTAATCCCAGATCGTCCCCTGTTCATGTAGGAACATCCTCTTACATGGCTGCTCTGTGAATAATTATCTTGCTTTGTGTTTCTTTTCTGTTTTCTTTTTCTTTTTTTTCTTATTTTGCATTTTTGACCTAGGGTTTTTCTGTAGCTTTGGAGCCTGTCCTGGAACTCGCTCTGTAGACCAGCGAGATCCCCCTGCCGTCTCCTTCCCAAATGTTGATTAAAGATGTGTGCCACCACTGCCTGGCAGTTTGTGTTTCTCATAAGCAACACATTTTTAGATTGTTTTTATAGGCAGGAAGCCACCATTTGTTAGAAGAATTCATCTTGTTGTCATTTAATGCCTGAAGTACCTGAATTTTTAACATTTTTACCATGCCGTGCTTCTTTTCAATTTTTATGTATTGCCTCATTTCAGTTTTTGGTACTTATGCAGGGTACTTTAAACTTTGTTACCTTTTAAGTCATAGCAGCAGATGATCTAAATAAATCTGTCTTCCTAAGATTTTCAATTATGCTTTTATAAAATTGTTAGCACTCATATTCGCTTCGTTGATTAACCTGAATACTTTGAATTAATTCTCTCTCCTTTTCTTCTCTTTGTACTTCAGGGACTCTGGAGTCATGTAAGTTAAGTGCAGCACAAATAATAAAATCCCAGAGACAGATATTGGGGTTCAAGCTGAAGATCAGAAAAGCAAAGTGACTAGCCACTAGCTCTTACTGTTACCTCAGACTGAAAGGGTGATCCTGTGTCCACAAATGCTCAGACTGAATCCAGCTGCATCTGTCGACACCAAACTTCAGACTCTAATGAGTGCCTGTCTCCTCCCTCCTTCTAGTCCTCTCTGCATCCAGCCATATCACTCCTGTCTCTACCTCCCATGCGCTAGTATCAAAGGTGTGAGCTCTGTTTCTCTTTTCGGCTGATTTACTCTCATGTAGCTCAGCGTTTCTCTGTAGCTTTGGAGCCTTTCCTGGAGCTCACTCTGTAGCCCAGGCTGGGCTGTCTCTGCCTCCTGAGGGCTGGGATTAAAATCCTGTGCCACTACACCTGGCCTGTATTAGTCAGGGTTCTCTAGAGAAACAGAACGTATAGAATATGTCTGTCTGTCTGTCTGTCTAGAAGAGGGGTTTATTAGAATTGCTTACATGCTGTGGTCCAGCTAGTTCAACAATGGCTGTCTACCAACAGAAGGTTCAAGAGTCCAGTTATTGTTCAAGCTTCCTTCTTCTGTGTCTTTACATAGGCTGCCAGCAGGTACGGCCCAAATTACAGGTGGATCTTCCCACCTCAAAATATCTGGATTAAAAGTAGTAGGTCTTCTCACTTCAAATGATTTAATTAGGAAAAAAATACCTCACAGGTGTATCCACTACTTGGGTTTTAGTTAATCCCAGATGTAGTCAAGTTGATCACCAAGAATAGCCATCTCATGTTCACCCCTTGTCAACTTGACACACAACCATATCTCCTTATGTCATTCTTAGTTTCCAAATGAAAACAGTAACCAGATTATAATTATGCTTAGCATCCCATGTACAGTTGCAAATTTCAAATGCATTATATATTTAACCAGGTCATAATTATGCCTAATGTGATACAACTATCCCTCATACAACTGCAAAAATTTAACTTTAGAATAGGTGGTAATGTTCTTTGAGGGACATTCTTTTAGTATCCCAAATTTAAATATATAATAACCATTTATACCCCCCATCTGGTTTTCAAGACGGAGTTTCTCTCTGAAACAATCCTAGCTGTCCTGGAACTCACTCTGTAGACCAGGCTGGCCTTGAACTCATAGAGATCCACGAGCCTCTGTCTTCTAAGGGCTGGGATTAAAGGCATGCGCCACTACCACTCGGCCACTTATATTCTCTTAATCTATGTTGCATTATATGATAAAGAAACCGAGGAAAGAAAGCACAAACATCTATACAAACATATTCTTTACAAAATACAACAGAAGCACTCATGTCAACTGTAGTCCCCATTTCTGTAACTGGTGATGTGATTTTAGCTGGTATTTATAACCACCTTCCTCTATTACCCATTCTGTAATTCCTCCACCCTCAGCAAGAACCTTAGCAAGTCTTGGCTCTTTTCCTGGTTGAGTGACCCATATCTTCATTCCTGATTGGGTCTGTGCCCTTTGTCATACTGCCTAGATTAGGCTGTTGTAGTTTCCCATTGCTTTAATCACAGGGCATGGTAGCACCAAGAGATGCCCTAATGGATCTCCTGCACTCCAGACACAATCTTTTTTTTTTTTTTTTAAACCTCCATTGTAGAGAAACAATCTAATTTCCCCTTGGTAATCTGGATCAATCACCCTTCTCAGAACTGTTATTTCTTTCTTAGCTTGTTGGCATAAGGGCTTTGGAAGCCCAAAGTGGCCAGGGGGAACTCTGAGCTTCCAGTTCAATGGAATGTTTGTTGTGTCTCCTGGCTCGAGTGTTTTGTTTCTTCCCTCTGGAACCAAAACAACTAGGCTAACAGAACTTAATGTTGTGAGAACAGGAATCAAACAATTTGCCTAGTGGGTCACTGGAGGGACTAGTGAGTGGAATTATTCCCCTTTCCACCCCTTGATTCCTGGACCTGTGGATCCTAGCTATGGGAGAAGCCATACCATATATTGGATACTGATTCAAAGCATAAGCTGTTTTCTGGAGAACCCTGCTCCAGCCCTCCAGGCTGCTGACACCTAATTGACACTGTAACTTATAAAATCAAAAGTCCATCCCATCTTTCTGTCAGGTCATTTGCTACATTATGGTGGGAAACATAGTAAGATCAGTGGATTCCACAACCCTGGGCTTACTTCTCTGGCGGTGAATTGAGTTAGTTTCCTGGTAATGTTGTGTGGAAACATGATGGTGGATAAGGCATTCTGTAAGTTCACGGATGGTGATTTTGGGCAGAAGTGTTATGTGCAAAAAAGCAAATCCATAACCAGAATAAGGATCTACTCCAGTAAGGACAAAGTGTCCTTCCCACGAATGAAGTGGTCCAATGTAATTGTATTAGGGTTCTCTAGGGTAACAGAACTTATAGAATTAATCTCTATATATAGAAAGGGGATTTATTAGAGTGACTTACAGGCTGTGGTCCAGCTAATCCAATAACCACTAGCTGTGAACAGAAACTCCAAGAATCCAGTAGTAGCTCAGTTAATGAGGCTGGATGTCTCAGATGGTCTTCAGTATATACTGGAACCCTGAAGAAGGCGGCTCTAATGGCAGTGAAGGAATGGACTCGCAAGTAAGAGTGAGGGCAAGCAGGCAAAGAGAGCAAGCTCCTTTCCGCCATGTCCTTTATGTGGGCTGCCAGCACAAGGCATGACCTGGATTAAAGGTGTGTCTTCCCACCTCAAAAGATCTGGGTTAAAAGTAGATATTCTCAATTCAAGTGATTTAAGAAAAAAACCAAAAATTCCTCACAGGTGTACCCAGCCCTTTGGGATTTAGTTAATTCCGGGTGTAGTCAAGTTGACAACCAAGAATAGTCATCACATGTTCTCTGTCCCTTCTTCCAAGTCATTTGTTGCCTGTCTTACCTTTTCTTGCCAAACTTGTCCTTTGTTACTGTGACAATGTGCTGGTTTCTCATGTGCATCTTGCTATTGACAGACCTTCTCTGTTTCCTAGAATTGCCTTGGGGTTAAAGCCTGGTATGGGCAGAGCTGTATGCTCATGCCACATGCGGGTGGGCATTTGTAGAGTGATTGTGTATGAACATTTGCTTTAACATCAGAATCTTTACCCCTTCAATCCCTTCTCCCAGAGGCAGATTTTCTAGACTACACAAGGGTTCTGGCTGTCTTCTAAAGTCAGACAGCAAAGAGACTTGCAAAATGTAAAACAATGTCTTTCTTCTGACTTTGGTAAAATTTCTCATGAAATGTTATATATGTTAGCATGTAGTGAACATATGAATTTTTTTCAGTGCTAGGGATTGTGAACTAAAGTTTGCAGAAAATAACCACATCTATGTTAATGATTCTACATGTCTGATTAGGTCTTAGAACTTGGTATTTATGGAGAGTCAGAATGTTGTATGTCTGAAGTCAAATTATCTTGGGCTGTCTTTAGCCTCTTGGTAGCCATTTGTTTTCCACTTCTATATCTCATTTAACATCCCTGGACCACTAGTTTCCACCAACCCAAAGCTAAGAATGGCATCAGGTAGCATCTGAAACCTACACAGAGACTTCCCAGCTTTGCTGTAATTTGTCTACCTTATTTTGTTCTATAGCTGTAAAAACTTCATGAAGCTGTTACCACTTTGGACATGGTATTTGATGCAAACTGAATTTGGGTTCCTAGGCCATCATGGTCACTCATAATTTATTTCAGAATTGAATATTTATTATTCCCTTTAGATGAGAGTTGTGTTTCATGCTTCTAGGATGGACCCAAGGTATACATGCTAGGCAAGCTTGTTACCACTAAGTCATACCCCCTCATCCCTAAATGGCATTTTAAAGTTGATAAAGACATAGTTTATTCTTTTGCTTTTTGAAGCAGGGTTTCTCTGTGTAGCCCTGGATGTCCTGGAACTCACTTTGTAGACCAGGCTGGTCTCCAACTCACTGAGATCTGCCTCCTGAGTGCCGGCATGATAGAAACACATTTTAAAAGTTGTGGTTTCAGTTCTATCTACAGTAAATTGTAGGCCGATTTTTCCGACCCTCCAGCCAGCTCCCAAATCACAACATGGAGACTTATTATTAATTATGAAAGATTGGTCAATAGCTTAGGCTAGTTTCTAACTAGTTTTTATAACTTAATTAACCCATATCTTTTAATCTATGTAGGGAGCCGTCCCTGCATTCTCCATTACAAGATGGCGCCTGCATCCGGCTGGCGTTGAAAATAAACAAGTCAGTGCGCAGGTGCAGGGTGATTTTCCCTCCCTTGGCCTCTGCCTCTCCCGTGGCGTCATATGGTCTGCAGCCAATCAGGAGGTGACACGTCCGAGGCTAAGGTTGTAAACCTATATAAGGGTTGGGTTTTGGATGTTTGGCGTCTCCGCTCTGTAAGCTTATGCTCTCCCTCTCAAGATGCATTAAAGCTTTACTGCAGAAGGATCCTGAGTGTGCCGCGTCGTTCTTGCTGGTGAGACGGTAGCGCGGGACAAATCTACATTCTTTTACATGGTTCAGGTACCTGTATACTCCCCATACTGCTTTCTCCACCCCTTCATTTTCCTAAAGTTTTTTTTTTTGTCTCTGCCTGAAAGTCCTGCCTATACCTCCTGTCTAGCTATTAGCAGGTTAGCTTTGTATTACACCAATCACAGTAATGCATTTTCACACAATAATACATTATCCCACAACAGCAAATACTGGTAAATTTAACTTCTTAACTAGGTCAAGTGTAATGATTCCTGTCTATAAAGTCAGAACTGGGGAGCCTGAGGTGGGAGGATCAGAGTTCAGGGATGTTCTTCCAAAGTACCTGGTTTGATTCTCAGCATACACATGGTGGCTCACAACTGTCTGTAACTCCAGTTCCAGGGGATCCAGTGTCCTTTTCTGGCCTTCACAGGCACCAGGCACACATGCAAAATACCTATACATTAAAAAAAAAATTTAAAAAGTGCTCAAGGCTAGCCCCACCACAGAGCAAAACCTTATCACAAAAAGAAAGGGCTATAATAGTCTTGAGACAAAAGCATTTTGATAGTTGCTGATGTAAGGCATCATTAGATCATCTTTCTAGCAGATAGGCCATTTTATTAACTGCTAATCAAAGCATTTCTGAATACCCGAGCAGGATTTTTGGGGGGAGGAAACTCATGAGCCATTATGGCTGGAGAAGTTCTGTTGCTGAGACAAGGGGAGAGCCGAGACTGATCAGCCTGAGAGAAGGATGAAATTTGAAGTATGCATGTTGAGGATCTGGGGAGAGGACAAAGGAGGTGAAGGAGAAGAAGGTGGCTTGCATTGTGACTGGAGGTAGAGTCGAGAAGAAAGAATGCCCCGAGGAAGCTTCCTGGCTGGGCAGGAAGAAGCTCTGGCTGCTTGTTATTTTTCAAATTATCTTCAGGGATCTCTGTGAGACCCCGCATTAAGAGAAAAACCTCTCCAGGCAGTAGTGGTGCATACCTCTAATCCCAGCACTCAGGAGGCAGAGGCAGGAAGATCTCTGAGTTCTGGGACAGCCTGGTCTATACAGTGAGTTCCAGGACAGCCAGAGCTGTTGTTACAGAGAAACCCTGTCTGGAAAAATGGGGGATGGGGTGGGGGGGGAAAGGAGAAAAAATTAAAAGCCCATTATATGTCTGAATGACTGGAGGGATGGCTTAGTGGGAAAAATTGTTTGCCACGCAAGCAGGAAAACTTGAGTTTGGATCCCAGCATACATGTAAAAGCCAGGCGCAGGCATAGAAAAGGTACAGTGTTTGTATAACTCCAGTTGTCCTGAGATGGGGGCAGAGACAAATGATCTCTGGGCCTCTCTGCACAGTCCATCTAGCTGAATCCATGAACCCCAGTTTCAGTGAGAGACCTCACCTCAAAAAGTAAGGTGGAGAACAATTAAGGAAGACATCTGATGCTGGCCTCTGGCTTCAGATGCACCTCTCACAGGCATACCAGCCACCCCCACTAAAATAAAAATGAAAAAAAAAAAAGAATTCATTTACAATTTTGGCTAAAATCTTTCTCCCATAGGAGTGTGCAGGGCTCTTGGTGTAGACTGTTTTGTACTCCGGGTATGGTATTTCCTGTAGGGATCCTGATTTCTTAAGACCCCAATGTAGGGTAGGTACCCATGGCTGTTCCACATCCACAGTAATATCTGTTGTTATAGTTAACATCACCCTTGGTAAGTGATGTTTGGGGAAACTGAAGAAGAAGAGCTTTGTTATTTGTTAGAATTGATTAATGGAGAAAAAATAAGAGGCATAATGAGGAAGACAAAATTCCAAGCAAGCTTGAAATCAGGACGTCAATGGGTAAAGGAAGGCTCTCTTGCTCTAGCCTGTCTCTGGGATGTAAGTAAGAATGGTTTCCCACATTAAAAGAAAAAGACACCCAACCTTGTCTACACATTGAGTTTCAGGTTAGTCAGCGCTACACAGTGAGATTCTGTTTCAAAGGATGAGTTTATTTATAGTTCGTCCAGGACTTGGGAGAGAAAAATTCTTAGTTTCTCTGTCTTGCCTACTGTAATATTACTGTTTCTAGAAACAGACAAGATAAAAGACAGAAGATTTGTATGTGGAGATAGAGCCATGGCTTCAGCTACCCAAACCAGGAGACAGAGAGGAGAGGATGCCCTCACAGATGTCAGAGTTCTTGGGTAGTAGTGGGACCTGAGGCCCCTTTCCACTGTCAGCATGCTAATGCTTTTAGGCATTCTAATTCCTAACACCCCCATTACAGTCCCACCATTTCAGGCAAATCCTGTAGATTCTGGAGAGGGACCTCTTGTTTCCCACCATGAGGGGCTTTGAGTCCAGCGCACTGGCTTTCAAAGAGCTGCATGACTGTAGCTCAGGTCGGGTGTCAAGGAACTGGACTGCTGTTTCCCATAGAGGGCTTGCCATTTAATGGCTGGGGACTCGCTGTCGCTCCTGTCCAGTGAGAGGAGACAGGAAGCTCACAGCACCTCACTTCCTGGTGAAGATATAAAAGGATGGGAGGTGGTCCCGCTGATATCCCATGCTCTTGAACTCTCAGCCTGTCTTGCTCCCCTTTTTTTTTTTTTTTTTTTAAATCAGGCTTTCCAACAAAGGAGGAACATGGTGTTCACTTATGGTGTGGACAAAGAGCGAAGGACTTTCTCTTCTCCGGCACACTTTTACTCCGAAATGGAGAATTTGTAAATTAACTGTGCTTTCATAGTCCAGCCACGGCTTAGTGTTTGGAAACTTTTCAGCTCTCAGGATGAAAGTAGGGATCTGCGATTATGACATCATCACTATTAATTACCCCTTAGCACAAATCTGCCTGAATGGAGAAGAGGTGGGTGTGTCTATAAGGGTATTTAACATGATGATTAAAATATATTAACGATAATTTTCACTTCCCCAGCTCCATACATCTTAGGCTCTTCTTTAAAAGTGCTTCCACAGGCTTTAATTAGGAAGATGTAAACCCAGCTCATTGTACAAAAGAGGAAAATGAAATGCTGGGGGTTGGGGTGGGGCTGGAGGGAGGTAGGAGGGTGGGGGTTGACTCCTTACCGCCCAGCAGTGGGCTGAAACTTTCCTCTTTCCTATCCACCAAGAACTGACATTCACAGGTTCATAGGATTTACATAAAGAATACACATTGCTCAAGCTTGACACTTGAGACATCTGAGACAGACAAACCTCCCACACATTTGAGGATGCAGATGAAGCTATTGATTAATCTATCCTGGGGGGAGGGGTGGCGTGACTCAGTGGTAGAGCCAAGCATGCAGCAGGCCCTGGGTTTCCATTCCGATCACGTCAAAGAAAAATACAGCGTATTTTAAGTTACCCGCTCTCCACTAGTATCAAAACAAATGAACAGCAGCAACAACAAAATAGCCAAGAAAGGAAAGCCTGAGGTTCGAACGGGCCATAAAACTCAGCCATTCTGAGCCTTATTCTCCTCTTTAGGCATTTTCAGTCATGGGTTAACTCAAAATGGGAAATCTGATTGCTTACTTTCCTCCCTTTTATAGATCATTTCCATTTTCAGATGCAGGAAGCTGAAAGGGATGCCTGAAGGGAAATGCAGAGAAAAACAGAAGGCAGTCTTTTCGGCAGCTGTATCCGACAAGGTCCAAGTAAGGGCTATGTATCTTAGAAGCTACTATGAAGAATTCCCAGCACAGGTGAAGGAAACACATCAGTCACTTCCCACAGCTGCCAGCTTTCTGCTATCCTATTTCTTCTAGGCTCACCACCCTCCCCCGCTCATTGGGCTTCACTATCTAAAGTCAAATCCAAAGAGCAGTCTCCTTTTCACCCTAGGCATTTCTGTTTGTTTCATTTTTTTCCCCCTACTAAGCAAGAACTTTGAAGACAGAAGCATAAGACCATTATCACAGCTGTCAGGAAACCAGTTCTTGAATGCTATTTGACACTCTGTTTTGTTTGGAGCTCTTTCGAGATTGTCCCCAAAACTGCATTACTTGATGTTTCTTAGGTTCTTCTGTTTTTTTGTTTCTTTCTTTGTTTAGAGGCCTCTTTTCCTTTCACTTTCTCCCATTCTATTAATTTGGTGGAAAATAAGTGATCATATGCCACATAGAACCTTCCAGTCTATATTTAGCTAACTGCATTTGTCTGGTGTCTTTCAGCACATTTCTCCATCTGTCACATTTCTTTAAATGACGGTTAGATCTGGAGGTTGGATTAGCTTTGACATCCTTCTGCTTTGGTTTTGGTTTGGTGTAGTTTTTTTGGGGGGTGTTGGGGTTAAACCTGGGGCCTTGCCCATAGCAGATACTAACTCTACTGGTCATTTTCACTTTTGGTTTGGAGACCTTTGACAAAGTCTTGCTTACATGAGTCAGGCTGACTTTAAGCTCGCCTCCTCAGTAGTCCAGGCAGGCTTTGATTGTGTAATCTTCTTGCCTCAGCCTTCTGAGTATCTGGGATCCTAGGTCTGTGTCACCAGGTCCTGGAGCTGTGCTTTTCTGTTATACTGCATTGCATCATGTACGAGGAGGTATCAAATGTTCTGGTCCTGACATTTGGGGGCATACTTAAATGGAATAGTAGAATCCATGATGTTATTGCAATATAATGCACTTTTGCATTCCATTGCTTTGCTTCTGTCTTTATTAGTTGGCAAGGGCTCTATCATGGAGCCATGCTCTAAGCCCACTGTGACTCGTTTATAAAGGAAAATTTCTTTGTTTACCCCAAAATACAGGAGAGGCACGATAAATGTGGGAATTTCCCCCATTAGCTAGTACTTTTCAGTTGCCCTAGTAACCTCTAACATTTACGGAGACAAATGTTTTCCCAAGTAAATTCACAGATTGAAACTTTTTGGGACTTGATGTGTGCCATTTGACTATGCATTGGTGTTGTTGTTTATTTGAGACAGGGTCTCCCATTGTAGCTCAGGCTGTCCTGGAACTGAATATGATCCTGAGACGGGATGAGGGAACTTAGCCCATTAGGAACTGGTTCAAGAAAGACCCAGATTGTCCAAAGACCCTAGCTGCCTGGGTCATGATGTTAGCTGCAGAGGTTCCATGGGTCAAAGTCCTTGCTGGCTTTTAGGTAACTCTATTAGTTTATGGTGGGAGCTGTGGCACAGGGAAGGACTCAGTCCGCTTGTTGTGAGGAGACAAGGTCGCCATTTATCCCTTACCTGATTATTGTGCTCTTTGTTCTGTAACTATTTAAAAGTACACAGTCCTTGCTGCTTGAGTGATAACCTTTCTCGGGGCTCCTGCTTTGGGAGTCTCTCTCTTTCTCCCTCTCTCTCTCTCCCCCCTTCTCTCTCATTCTTTCTAATTTTTAAATAGAATATCTTTTACCTATTAATTGACCATTCTATACATGACCATGACTATTGTGACTTCAAGGCTTTATCTGGGATTCCATAAAACTCTATCAAAATGTAGTGCTACCCAGCCTCTTCCTCCTCTACCCTGCTAGACAAAGCAACACTTTTGGGCATCATGGGCACTCTTGCCTGTCATCTAAGAGTACTTAGAATGGCAGCTATTCTTGAGACTCTAGTATAAGACTCTATGGGGCCAGCTCTGATCAATTCCCAGACCTCCTTTTCAGGAGGAGCCAGAATGTTGGCCAGCCACCAGGACAGTTTCCTTTTTGACCAGTTTCTGGATTGAAGGGACCAAAGGCAGCCTCGAGTTAAAGCTCATAGCCAAGACTACCCTTTGGCATTATTCAGACCCTGACCTTCAGAATAGGTATCTGAGAGGTCTCCCTTTCTCTGAAGTGCAATTCCTTGGGACAGGGAACACCGCTCCTGATATTCTTGCCAGCATCCCCTCTCCTCAGCCTTCTGGACAGGTTCTAGTGGAATTTCCCTGTGAAGTCCTGCCCAGTTGATCCACATGCTCAGTGCTTTATCTATTGTGAAACAGTGGACTCTTGGCAGGGGCAGACTTCTTTTCCTTCCCCCACCCTGACAACAGATAGGGATTCAAGGAGTTGAATTCTTAAAACAGAGCCTTAGACCGGCACACCCTAACCCTGAGGGTAATGGAAAACAGGATGTCTGGGGCCCCCTCCTCTAGAAAGTTCTGGGGCCATGGAACCACAGACTATACAAGCTGTAAGGGGAAAAAGTCCATCCTCAGAGTTAAGGCAGGAGATGACGTATTCACATAGCCACTTAGCCCACTGCCAATGAGGGACATAAGTCTAACCCTGAGTCCCTCCCATCCTGTCCCCTGTCCCCCATCACACTATATAATGAGAGAGTTTGGACTAGTCTAGGATTCTTAGCTGGATGCAGATTTCTGTGACTAGCTCTTCACTTTTACCTATGATGTCTGGCTTCAACCTTCTTCACTCTAGAGTTTGTACAGCTTATCTCTTGGGTCCAATGCCCCTTCCTCATGGGGGCAGCTCTGAGGACCCTTCAGAAAAGACTCTTCTTTCCCGTTTGGGAAACACTTGAGGATAATTTTCTCTGGATGGAATTAGAATGGCTGAACTACCTTGAGTAGTCAATCAGTTGCACAGAGCAAGGATTTCTTCTTATGGTTCATGCAGAGGGCAAGTTGAGGCTATCCCTACTTTGACTAATAGAAAAGGAACCTTTTCCTCTTTGCTACTTTACACATGGTCAACTTGGAGTCAAAGATCACAACTGTTTCTTTTCCTTTGGGGTGCATCATTAATAACTGGGACTGATTTGATCCCTAAAGCTGTCAGGCTTTGCTAGAATACCTGCTAGGGAGAGCAAATAGCCCCCAGATGGAAGTATTCATTATCAAATTATATTACAATCAGACTTATGTGGCCGGGGGAGGGGGCAGGAATGTGGTTTGGTGGTCTCAGATTCTTTATATGCAAACTTTCTTTGCTTTGAGAGGTAAATTCAGTTTATAGCAAAATACTGTATAGACATGATTGAAGCTCAACCCCTAAAGTCCATACTTATACTTCTGAGGGAAAGAGCTTGTTCAAGAGAGTGAAAAAAAAAGCCTCCATCTAGGTGGGAGGTACTTACAATGTCTCCTTGATGCTCACCCTATCTAGGGGAACCCAAATCCTACACTCCTCTAGACTTAAAGCCAACATAGGTAAACTCTCAGAGGAACTTAATGTTTTCCAGGCGCTAGCCCAATCCTATGATTTGATGTGGAAAGATAACATGCTAACTTTTTAAATGTTTGAGTGTTTTGCCTATATGTCTATGTACCACACATGTGCCTCATGTCCACAGAGGCTGGAAGAGGGTATCCAATCCCTGGGTCTGAGTTACAGACATTTGGAAGTCACCATGCTATTGTTGGGAATTGAACCTGGGTCCTCTGAAAGAGCAACCAGGGCTCTTAACTGCTGAGCCATTTTTCCAGCCTATAATGTTAAGAGATGCTGTTATAAGCCGTGTGGGTGCTGGGACTCAAATCAGGGACCATTACAAGAGCAAAGAGTTCCCTTAACCACTAAGCTATCTTTCTAGGCCCTCAAACAAAATATTTTATCTTATTTTTTGGTTTTTTGAGATAGGGTTTCTCTGTGGTTTTGGAGGCTCTCCTGGAACTAGCTTTTGTAGACCAGGGTGGTCTTGAACTCACAGAGATCCACCTGCCTCTGCATCCCGAGTGCTGGAACTAAAGGCATGTACCACCACCACCTGGCTTCAAACAAAATATTTTTAAAGGCGAGCTAAACTTCAGTGTGTGATGACATGTAGTTGAGCAATAAATTATAGTTCCGTAATTACTGTCAAAGCTGGCACCCTGAATATGTAGAGAAGAGGGAAGGACAGAGATTAAAATGGCAAACATGAAGGTGTTCCTTAGCAGGGCAATGGATTATTTTTTTCTGAAGATTTAGTTTTATTATTTTCATTGGTGCGAATGTGTGAGTGAATGCCTTCTATGTCCAGGTGTCCATAAAGACCAAAGGAGGGCACTCAATGTCCTAAAGCTAGTGTTACAAGTGGTTGTTAGCTGCTTGACATGCCACTGGGAACCAAGCCAGGGTCCTGTGCAAAAGCAGGTAGCCTTAACCTGGGAGCTGTGGCTCCAGCCCAAAGATTTTTGTCTTTAAAAAAATGTTACATTGCCTGGCATTGGTGGTGCACACCTTTGATCCCAGCATTTAGGAGGCAGAGGCAGGCAGATCTCTGTAGTTTGAGGCCAGCTTGATCTACAAGAGCTAGTTCCAGGACAGGCTCCAAAGCTACACAGAGAAACTCTGTCTCACCCCCCTCCCCCCAGTTACATTATCTTTCTTCTGTGGCACAAATGTATGCCATAGCACCTATGCAGAATTCAGAGGAAAACCTGTGGAGATCAGTTCTCTCCCTCCACCATAAGGGTGGGCCACAGGGATTAAACCCAGGTCATTGGGTTTGGTGACAAATGCCTTTATCCACTGAGTCACCTTGCTGGCCTGAGGCACTTGTGTTGACATTCATGGTGGTTATGAGAACCATGCATTTGTTTTGTGTCTATTTGAGTTTTTGACTTTTCATTTCCTCAACCCTTCCCTCAAGCATCAGTTTATTCTACAAGGACTTTGCTTTGATGTTCTTAACACTCAGAAAACCTTGATACTTTTGCTTTGTTGTATTTTTTTTTTTTTGAGTCAGGGTTTCTCTGTTTAGCCCTGGCTGTCCTGGAACTCGCTCTGTAGACCAGGTTGGCCTCGAACTCACAGAGATCTGCCTGCTTCTGTCTCCCAGGTGCTTGGAGCCACCACATCCAACCTAAAGCATTTCTTGTTTTGTATCTTAGAAGGCTTAAAGAGGATCAGCACTAAACTCTTGAATGATTCCCAACTTTCTTAGATAACTCAGGGCAGAGGACACCACACAACCTTCCTAGAGTGACTCAGGCAAGCCCTGATCAAACATAGCAACTTAGATCCAGAGTCAATAGAGAATACTCGAGCTTGAGAGACCACTTTAATTGTGTCTTCCTGCTGCCATGAGCATAATTTAGTCTGCCCTGATCCTGGGCATCAAGCAGAAATGATAGAAGACTCCCCTGGGGCCTGACAATACCTGGCAATTTCCTCAAGGAAGCTACCAAGGTGTTCTATAACCCAGACCAGGAGGAAACTAGGGAAAGAGAGTGACAAGGAAAGAAAGGCCACCTTGTTGCTGGCCACCCGCCAGTACTAAAGTGCTGCTGGGAGTTAGGGTCTCCTGTTAGATGGTCATATGAGTGTGGAAGGGACAGAGCATTTTAAAGTAAGGGTCACCACCCAAGCCCTGTCCTAACTATCAGCAAGCCATCGGAGATGAACCACTTTCCCTGTGGCAAAGGCACAGATAGATGGACAGTAACCTGATCCTAGTCCAACAAGATCAGGACTGAACTGAGCTTGGGGTTGTCCTGTACCCAATGTCTCTATGTGGATCTTGGGTAGCCCTGACGGTGGAGGTACAAGACATAAACTTCCTGTTGGATTGAGGCACTGCATTGTCAGCCTTTCCGTCTAATCCTGGCTCTCTTCCTGATAGTACCACCATGATAGAAGTCTCTGGAAAGTCCATGGCTTGCTGTTTCACCCACTCTCCCATCCCAGTGGAAACTGATAGTGCCAAAGAGCCTTCTTCTGGGAAAAGATCTCATGTCCCGATTGGGGATATTTATGGTCTAGGCCAGGACCTCATTCTCCTTTAATGGAGACTGAAATCAGTCCAGGAGCATGTGCTCCCCAGGAGGCAGACTGAAAGAACAGTTGCACCTCCTTATTAAAATCCATCTCCAAGACTCAATTTTCCCATCACTAACAGTAACTTTTAAAACTTGTGTCACGAGAAAGCTTACAAAACACCATAGCTAATCTGAAACAGTAGGGTTTAATTTAGTGATTCCTTGCAACACCCCTATCTGGGTTTTCCAAAACCTAATGGATAGTGGAGACAACTCTACTCTCTTGACCTAGATCCCAGAGGACTCCAAATGGTTTACTGCCCTAGACTTAAAGGAGGCCTTTTTTTGTATCCCTTTACATCCTGTGCTGGCTAGTTTTATGTCAACTTGACACAGCTAGAGTCATCTGAGAGGAGGGAGCCTCAGTTAAGAAAATGCCTCCATAAGATCAGGCAAGCCTGTGGGTCATTTTCTTAATCAGTGATTTATGGGGGAAGGTCCAGCCCTTTGTGGGTGATACCATCTCTGGGCTGGTGGTCCTGGGTTCTATGAGGCAGCAGGCTGAGCAAACCTCGAGGAGCAAGCCAGTAAGCAGCACCCTCCATGGCCTCTGCATCAGCTCCTGTCTTTCCTCAATAATGGACTATGATGTTGTGGAAGTGTAAGCATAGCAATTTCCTCCCTAACTTGCTTTGTGGTCATGGTATTTCATCACGGCAATAGAAACCCTAGCTAAAACATACTCCCTATTTGCTAAAGACCCAACTCCCCAAGCTAGCCAATTCACGTGGTTGATCCTGCCCCAGGGATGTAGGCTCAGCCCCACTCTGGGATGCTTTAACTAGGGACTTGTTTGACTTCTTGGGCTCCCAAGTCAAGATGTGGATGGCCTCTTTCTTGTGTTCCCACAGACAGGAGGTCCCCAAGAAGGAAGCAAAGCATTCTGAATTTCTTAGCTGAAAGGGGCTAGAAGGTTGTCAACAGTCAGGAGGGACTTAGGACCAGTCACACTTACCTAAAGAGAAAGAGACTCAAGGACCAGGTGTGACTTCTCTCTTCCTTCCTTCTACCAAAAAACGCTTAAACAATTCTAGGAGTTTTAGGAATTGGGAACTCCACGGGCTTTGGACTGACTGTATGGAAAAAAAATTGTCTGGCGTCTATATCAACTAATGAAAGAGACCCAGGTAGAATGAAAACACAAACCCTCAGGCTGGCTTGCATGCCTCAGAGCTTCTAAGCCAGTCACTGTTCCAGAGGCATCTAAGTTGACCTTGGGACATGATTTGACTGTTTATCTCCAATAATGGAACAGGACAACTGGAATCAAAACGGAGTCTGGTTAACTGAATACAGGCTCTTAAAAGGTAAGTCTTTACTCTTGGAGGGCTCAGCTGCACAAATAAAAACATGCCACACCTCCAATCCCGCCACCTTCCTCCTCAAGGAAGGCAAAAGTGAAGACAGTCCGAAACACGACTCAACAAGTAATTCTACAAACTTCTATTGTTATGGAAAACTTGGAAAGTCCCTTGCAAACTCTGATTATGTTATCTTTAAGGATGGCAATGCCTCCATTGAGCACGGGACCCACTGAGCGAGGAATGCTATGGCAACCCTTTGTGATACCCTAAAGAGTAAACCCCTACCGGAACAACCAGCAGTCGGGTAGCTGACTTCATAGCCCTAACCAAAGTCCAAGAATCATATCGAAACAAGAGGGCCCCTGTCTGCACTGATTCTAAATATGCCATTTCAGTCCTCCAAGCCCAGGCTACAACATGGAAGAGGAGAAATGTCCTCGCAGCTGCACAAACTCCCATTAAATGTCGTCAAGAAACAGACAGACTACTTTCTGTTGTATTTCTACCCAAACAAGCGACAGTCACCCATTATAGGGGAGAACAGATGAGGTGCATACTTGCTCAAACTAGATTACACCAGAGGCTTCCTTTTCCTGGCTGTCCTAACCTGTGGCTTCCTCACCCGTTAGCTCCTCTAACCAAGAGAGGAAAGGACTTCTCTTTTACCTTTTCTGTAGTTATTGTCTCTTGGTCAGCATGACTGATATTCTCTTACCCTTACTCACTAATCTTTCTGATTACTAGATCTTTCCAATGGCAAGACCCATCCAACCCTGAAGAGACATCTCTGTGAACCTAGCCCCAGGACCATTCCCGGGATGGGTCAATCTTTTTGTTTGTTTGTTTGTTTGTTTTCCAGACAGGGCTTCTCTGTGTAGCCCTAGCTGTCCTGGAACTCACTATGTAGACCGGGCTGGCCTTGAACCCAGATATCTGCCTGCCTTTGCCTCCTAAGTGCTGGGACTAAAAGTACCACTGCCCAGTCTGGGATGGGTTAAACTTACCAGTCAATATTCTGGCTTCTCTTACACCCTGTATGCTGATATCACTGATAGCCGAGTAAGAAGAGGACTTTCTAGTTGATTCAGACCATCAGCAAATAGAACCCTCTGAAGCAGTAGGATGGCTTCACTTGTGTACCTGGAGGAGACAAGCCACTCTTTATGCCTTATCTGACTAATGTTTTTTTTTGTTGTTGTTGTTATTGTTGTTGTCCTGTAACTATTTAAAAGCACCCTTCTCACTGCTTAGATAGCATCCTGTTTGGGAACCCCTCTGCTTTAGGAATTCCCTTTGGCTTTCTTGCTAATTAGCAGGCTGATAAGTACTCTGGAGTATCACAGACTTCATTTCTTGTTGTTCCCAGGACAAACATTCTTGGGGGGAGGGATTGAAGATCACAACTGTTATAATCCTCCTGTCTCAACCTTTTGAGTGCTGGAATTACTTGTGTGAGCCATCACACACCTGGCAGAGTCATCTTCTTGATGATACTACTGTCAACAGATACTAGCGTCCATAAGCCTGGTGCTCTTGTTTCTCTGTATTTCCTTTATTTAAACATGTTTAATGGTTTTATTTGACTATTTATGTGTGTGGGTGCAGTTTGGAGGCCAGAGAACAATTGTGGGAGTTAATTATTCTCTTCCATCATGTAGGTCCAGGGGACAGAACTCAGACTTCCAGGCTTGGTGGCAAGAGCTGGCTAGTTTTCCTGATTTTTAAGCAAGGTAGGACACAGACACTGGTAAAGGAAAGTTGACTTACTTAGTTTGGCTGAATGGGGAGGTGGAGAAGTTGAATTTCCTCCCAACTGTGCCTTTGGTCATTTTACAATTTATAGGAAGTCATAAGATAACACTTAGAAAATCTGTAAATGAGGCATGCTGATTGGTTCTTTCCTAATAAAGGGGGGACCTGGGCCTCTTAAGTACAGGGTTTTAGATGTACAATGCCATGCCTGCCACCAATGATACACCACTCTTTATAATGTTATACATTTTATTTTTGAATATGTTTATAATTGAAATAGAATTACAATTGAAATAGAATTACATCAATTTTCCTCTCCTATTTTTTCCTCCAACCTTTTCCAGCTACCCTCCCTTAAATCCCTCCCATGACCTTTTATACTCTCGAGTAGATACCCTCTTTTTCTTTATTGTTACACAAATGTGTGTGTGTGTGTGTGTGTGTGTGTGTGTGTGTGTGTGTGTGTGATGCACACACACACAACCTGCTGAATCCATTTTTGTTGGTGGTGTGTATAGAGTTTCAAGGCTGAGCACCCTGCATTGGAGAACCGATAAGGGTTCCTTCCAGAAGTCATTAGTTGTCTACAGCTCTTTAGGGGCAGGGCCTCATGAATTTTCCCCCTTTCATGTTAAATGTCCACCGATATTGTCATTGTTCTGGGTTGTTCATGCAGCCATTTCTAGGAGAGACTGTTTCACAGCAGACTTCCTGTTATTCTGACTATCACAATCTTTCTTACCCCCCTTCCTTGGTGTTCACTGAGCAGTAGATGCAGGCGCTGTGATGTGGATGTAGCCAGTGGGGCTGGGCTCCTCATCATCTGTTGATCTCTGCATTGGGTCCAGTTGTAGTTTTCTGTGATAGTCTCCATTTGCTGTAGAGATGGGAGGTGGTAGCTGCATTTATCCAGGAAAATCTCAAACCTAAAAAAGTTTTTAGTTCAAATTCTGGCTGAGGAAAATAAGGTTTTAGAGCTCTTCCAGTTTTGAAATAGAAAAGTGTCTCAGGGGTCTTGCGGGGTGGAAGATCCTATTCCATTCCAGGCCTGAAAGGCTTCTTTGTTCCTAGATCCATCCTTTCACAGGTAGGGAGTGGAAACCTTTGTTCCTTTTCTTTGGAGGTCAGCTTCAAGCTCTAGACTCCTGTATGCCTATCAAACACCGATTTCCTAAATGGCAAAAGGTGATAGTCTGAGAGCAGCAGGGAGGGCTCCAAGCCCTCTCTCAGCAGTTGATCATCAGCAGAGACTCACAGTTACATGGTGGCTTAACATTGCACAGATCCAAGTACCTTTGATGGCTTGTCTTCTGAAATCAGATGTTCCAGGATCTTTTTGCCTGCCCCATATACCCGTGACAAGAAACCTTTGAAACACTCTAAATTAAGTTACAGGCCAGAGAATGGAGGAAGAGAAGAGATCAGAGGAGATGGTTTTTAACTGACAGCTTCTAACAAAATCAACAAAGAAAAAGACAAAACTGCTGGGCTGCATTATTTGCTGGGTGTCGAAGACTGCTCATCAAGGTCACCTGACTTTCAGCTTCCAGAAAATACTAACCAAAAAGTAGTGAGTTTGCTTACAGACTAACCCAATCCCGGGACTCTGCCCCATGTGCCTTGTCCTGACCCTTATGATCATAGGTGTAAACAATTTGTTTCTTTTCTCCAACATTTCATTCTAAAGCACACAGGCTCTATAGGTTCATAATCCATAACTACTGATTTCGACTGCTATTTGGCCATGCTGCCAGTGGCTTAGGAAACTCATCCCAGGACCCATTTACACCTCTTAGCATGTGTCAGCGCCATCAATCATTGTTTCACAGGCCTCTTTTGAGTTTGGAATGTTGATTTGACTCCTGGCAGCAGTCTTGCATGGAGTTCTGTTTTTTTTTTTTTTTTTTTTTTCCTGAGCAAGACAGATGGCTTTACTGTTCTATTTTGGAGGCCACACACAGAGTGGCGATTTCAGAAGTAGCTACTGGAAAGTGTATTTTGGGGTATTGGGACAGCGAGTTTGTTGAGCAGGATGGCAGAAGGAACCATAGGCCAACCCTTCACGCGCTGTATCAAACTGGATTATCTACCATCTTGAGTCCAGGGTCAGGTCAGGTGAGTAGGACTCTGGGGGACCCTCCCAAGAGGGACATTTGTCAGGTTTGGCTTCGGCCAGGGCAAGCCAGCCCTCCCGTGGCTTCAGGTGCGTGACTAAGGTTTCCGGCTCAGCCATGCCCGGGCCCTTTCCTGGCCTGGCTGTCGCCCACGCGCGGCTGAGCTGGAGCCTGAGTCTGGGCTGGGGCGATAAAGCGATGGGCGATGGCCGCGTTCCAGAGCGGAGCCTCAGCGCCCTCTGATGGGCGCGCCAGGGAGGGCGGGGCCTGCGAACAGATACCCCGCCCCGTCAGACCTTGGGAGTGGGCGGGGCTGCAGTGGCTGTTACTGGCAGAGGCTGCCCAAATTTCGCAAGGACGTGACTTTGAGGGGAAAAAAATCCCCTAGTGTGTCACGCGTGGTTGCTATCCCGGGCTAGCGAGCTGAACTAGTTTTGAAGCCCAGAGAGAGAGAGAGGGAGGGAGGGAGGGAGCAAGGAAGGGAGGAACAGGGACCTAAACGTTCATACTGGGTATTAGTGGCCAACTGTCCCTCCATTATCGCCGGGATGCGCTTTGTGCCCGGGGCCCGGAAGCAGGTACGTGTCTGCATCCCGATTTTGTCCCAGCCTGCCCTTGGGGTGACGTCATTCTACTGAGCGTCAGCAGAACGAGCGAACTGTGGCCTCCCCTCCTTCATTTTACAGCTAAGGCTCTTGGTTTAGGTGGATTCAGCCAGCCTCACAAGGAGCTAGGGTTTCTATCAGAAGGATGGTTTCAGCCAAGGGAGTTTAGGGATGTACTCACAAAAATTAGAACAGATGACCTGCCTCACCCTGATCTCACATAGGCAGTGGCTTTTTGTCTGAGGCGTTGGTCCTTGCAACACTTGACGTCAGCATTGTGAACTGAAGTTTTCTGAGGATGCTGCGTCTGTATTAGATTCTTCAGACAGCTTGATTAGGCTGATTAGAACAACCTAGTGGTGCAGATTTTGTGAAAAGAGAGCAAATTGTCTTGTCTTGGAACCTTTACTAGCCATTTGCCTTAATTTTTATATCTAACGTGTGTCTGTGTGTGTGTGTGTATGTGTGTGTGCATCTGCACATGTGGGGTGCATGTGGAATTTAGAAGACAACCTTGGGCGCCCTTCCTCAGAATCCATCCACTTTATTTATTTTGAGATAGTGTGTGAAGCTTGCCAAGTAGGCAGACACCTCCACCTATATGGCAAACATAGGCTTGCCTCTAATATTTGTGGGATCTAGGGTTAGAGAACATGGGAAGGGCCATAATACCATGTGTCTAAATATTTGAAAGTTATAAATCGAACTCACAAACCATGAAATAAAATATGTCTTATCCTCCATTTGTGTGTATATGTGTGCATGTAGGTAAACATCAAGTGCTGAAGAACTAGGAGTTAGACACATTCCCTGATAGGCAGACAGATGGGGAAAGGGCCATGACTAGAAAATAAAAAAGGCAAACTTCCAAGATGGTCAGCGTCTTCCTCACCTTTCTGAACTGAGACAAAAGCCTGGCAGCTTAAAACAAAGGCCCTGTAGGCTTTTTCCCTCCCATCAGTAGGACCCTCCTTGCTGATGAGTTTCAGGTCAGATCAATGCATGCTTACACAATAGTCATGGGTCAATTAGCTATTCTGTCTTTGTTCAAGCTGACCAACCCTAAATTAGGGGAGGAAGACCCTTCAGAGACTTTTAAAGCACCAGAAAAGACTGAATTTTTCCCCCCAGGCCGTCAAGTGCCCCCCCCATCTGCTTTCCCAAAGGTCTTTGTCTGTGCTTGCTGTGTATGTTTCCTAATAAAAGCCTTTCTCCTTTGGCCGTGGTTCTTCATAGCTGATTATGTCTGCCATCGAGCAAGACTTTCCCCACTGCTACCTGTTGAGGTGGAGATTAAAGATTTAATTCGTTAACTGTCAGGAAAATTGAACTCTATCAAGACCCCTAACCGATAACAGAGCCTTTTCGGTTGTTCCCCGCCTTAGGGCTTTCAGACAAGAGTCTGTCTCTGAACCTTGCCATCCCGGAAGCGCCAGGGATTTGCCTGTCTCCACGACCCCGGGCTGGAGTTACAAACACACAATGCCAGGGCCCAACTTTTACTTGGATGCTGGGGATCCAAGCTCAGGTCTTTATGATTTCGTAAGCTATTGGCCCATCTCTCATCTTTCTATTTTAACAGATGTAGTCCTAGCATTCTGGAAGGCCGGCTTCACTTGGAATTCTTCTATTCTTCAGATGTTGTGGCTGGAACATGTGGCTACAGAGATTAAGACCAGCTTAAAGGCCATGCTGTGGCTTCTTCTTCCTCCCAGACCAGATTTGTAAGCATTCAGGCATTATGCTGGCTTGCCCCTGTCACCTGGCAAATGCACTCAGGCAGTACCTTAGTCAGCCCAGATGCAAAGGGCTCCTTTAAAAGAAAGACTTATGCCGCTTATGCTCTTTTTCCTTGCTCTCTCGACAAGACATTCCCCGTCTCCCTCTTCAGTCCTTTCTCTCAGTCTTTGGGCTTCTTTACCTCTTTTCTCTTTCTTCCTCCCTTTCCCTTCCTAATAAGACTTCTCACTAAGCTCTGCCTGCTTGGCATGTTTGCCGCTCTGCCTCAGTCAACATGGAATCCGCCAAGATCCTCTGCAAGGTCCCCCTCGTGCTTTATCCTGCACCACAGGAAGAGGAAGGGAAGAAGGTGGGCACTCCATGCTCTTCTTGAATGTGTGGGCACTCTATGCTCTTCTTGAATGTGCACACTGCTGACCTTTAAGATTCAATCCGACCTTTTTTTTTTTTTTTCTCTTTTAAGACAGGGTTTCTCTGTGTATGTAGCTTTGGAGCCTGTCCTGGAGTGCTGGGACTAAAGGCGTGCGCCACCAACGCCCAGCGACACAATCCGACCTTTAAGAAACTAGACGAAGAGCAGTGGGTGCAGAACCTGGTGGGTGGAGAATTCTGAGGTCCTAGGTCTCCAATAACTCCTTGCTTGTGTCTCCCTCTTGTCTAGTCTAACTGGGGTGCTGGCCAGGTGCTGTGGGGATGAAGCTTTGGATCTAGCACAGCTCCTAGACATCCAGTGTGAACTATGAGGCAGGTGAGGAGGTGTGAGGGTGCTGGGAAGGGAATCGTTCCTTCCTTTCATTCTTTTTCTTTCTCTCCCTCCCTCTCTGTCTTTCTTTGAGTCAGGGTTTCTCTGTGAAACAGTCCTAGCTGTCGTAGAACTAGCTCTGTAGACCAGGCTGGCCTCAAACTCACAGAGGTCCGCCTACCTTTGCCTCCCAAGTGCTGGGAATCGTTATTTCTTAGAGGTGGTACCAAGGATGCTAAGGCTGGCAGAAAGGTTGAGAAATGGTTGCAGATGCAAAATAGAGAAAAGAAAAGACCAACGTTTGAGAGACTAGCTATCCTAGGGCCAGGGTCTCTGAATTATCAATGGACTGTAGGAGGTTGAAGATGTGTCTTCCAAATGGTAAAAGTTTCAACCTGTTGCAGCTTATGTAGCTTTCAAGAGCCAGCCTCTTCTACCAGAACAAGGTGAAACACTGAAGCCCATCCTGGTACAGCTTTGTACTATGCAGAAGTTGGACACCACTCTCTGTACCATGTAAACTTGGTAACCAACACTTTTATACCAGTTTTTTTCTTTTTTAAAGATTTACTTATGTTTTGAGAGGGTGTCTCACTATGTAGCCCAGGCTGGGTTGAATTTCAATACAAAGATCAAGCTGCCCTTGAACTCCCAGAGATTTCACCTGCCTCTGCCTCGGGTATTAAAGGTGTGCATGTTAGTAGCGGCCAAGAATCCTCTGGAGCTGTAGTTACGGGCAGTTGTGAGCTGTTCAACATGGGTACTTGTAGCACAAATTAATAAAAACTCAGAGGCAGATATTGGGGTTTCAAACTGAAGATCAGAGAAGCAAAGCAGACAAGCCAGCTGAAATGGCAATCCTGTCTCCACAAATCCTCATCCTTTTATTCCTTTCTCCTGCCAGCCATATCACTCCTGTCTCTACCTCCCCAGGCTAGGATAAGTCATGTGATCCCAAGAGCTGGGATTAAAGGTGTGAGCTCTGTTACTCTTTTAGACTGCTTGAATCTCATGTAGCCCTGGGTGGCCTTGAACTCAGAGAGATCCATCTATCTCTGTCTTCTAAGTCCTGGGATTAAAGATGTAGGCCACCACTGCCTGGCTTCTGTGGCTAACTAGTATGGCTACTTTGCTATTTTGATCTCCAGTGGCTTTAATAAATCATAAACAATTTATCACCACAGGTGTTGGGAACCAAAGTCAATCCTTTGGAAGAGCAGGAAGCACTTTTTTTTTAAGACAGTGTCACAACATGTAATCTTGGCTAGCCTGGAGCTTGTCATGTAGAGATCCACCTGCCTCAGCCTCCTGAATGCTGGGATTTAAAAGGAGTATATCGTCCCACCCAGCTACTGGGAGCATTCTTGACTGCCAAACCATCTCTGTCTCTGTCTCTCTGTAAGATGATCTCATGTAGCCTGGTCCCACCTCCAATTCCCTAGGTAGTCAAGGATGGCCTTGGATTCCTAATCACCACCACCATAGTTTCAAGGTGAGAGAGCTAGCTACTCTCCATGAAGAATTCTGCACAAACTTCCCACCTTGCCAAGATGGCACTAAAAGCAACTCCTTTCTTTTGCATGTTTGTTTTGTGAGACAAACTCTCACTGTGTAGCTGAGTCTATCCTGGACTTTCTGTGTAGCCAGAGCCCAGACTGAGTCTGAGCTTGTAATCCTCCTGCCTCAGGCTGTTTAGTGCATGCTCAAGGGAAGGTGCCTTTAGGAAGCAGGGTGTCTATATCATATTGACACATAGCTCAGAATGCTAGTAAATAAAGTCCCTCATCTCTGCTGGGAGCAGTCATCCATGAAGGAGTTGGTAGATGAATGCCCAAGCTTCCCACCCTGTAGCTGAGAGAGCTCAGGTATGTGCCCGTCAGGGTAAGCTGCAGTGGCTCCTGGTGCCTGACAACAGTGCTGTATTTTCTCCCTCCCTGTTCCCTGTGGGGCTTCTGTCAATCACCTCCCAAGCAAAGTAATTCCATCTGTGTCGTTGGTTGTCTCAGGATCTGCTTCTGAAGGAATGAGAGATAGAGAACATTTCATGCTACAGTCTTGTCATCCATAAATAAAGATGTGGACTATGACCCAGACTTCTTTCCCCTCTAGCCAGATCTCTGCCTGTCAACAAGGGGAACAGGACATTTTGCTCTTGGTTTCATTTGGTGTCGGGCTAAACACACAAGGCGCATATGTATTAGTCCTTCACAATGCTCTAGTCTCTATGGGTTTTGTGTATGCATGTGAAATGTGGCTTAGTACCTGAGACCACCCACGGATACTCTCTGAACATCTGGAGCGATACTGTTCTGTAGGTAGGGAGGGGAAGGGACCCATGGTGAGGGCTGTAACTTGCTTATATATGTTGCATCAAGAAGAGGGGCCAGGATTAAAAGGAGGATTAAGGGTTAAAATATTAGAGTCTGAGATACTGAGGAAGATGAATAAGGGGATTTATAGTTGGATATGAGATAACCAAGCTAAACCGATAAGAGGAAGGACAGGGTTCTGATCCAGTGACCTTAGGCTGCCTTGCCCCCTCCAAAGCCCTCCAGTAACACATGTAAAACACTATTGTCCTTCCACATATGTCTTGGTACCTGATAGTTAATGCTCTGCCATGGTAAAGCTACAAGTTGATCATGTTCACAGGCTCATGCTTAGCTAGCTTTCTTATACAGACCAGGATCATTTGCCTAGGGAATGGTGTTGCCCACAGTGGTGTGGGCCCTCCCACTCCCTGGGCAAGTGGTTCTGGGCTGTGTAAGCCAGGCATTGGTGGAGCATGCCTTTCGTCCCAACACTTGGGAGATAAAGGCAGGTGGATCTCTGTGAGTTCAAGGCCAGCCTGGTCTACAGAGTGAGTTCCAGGACAGACTCCAAAGCAATACAGAGAAACCCTGTCTGAAAAACAAAAAACAAATCAGGAAGAAGGAAAGAAAGAAAGAAAGAAAGCTAAACAAGAGAGTGTTAACAAGCCAGCAAGCATTGGTCCATATCGGTCTTCCATGGTTTCTGTTTCAAATTCCTGCTTGAGTCATGCCCTGACGTCTCTCAATGATGAACAGTGACTTGGAAGTGTAAGCCAAGTAAACCCCCTTTCTTCCCTTAAGTTGCTTTTGGTTATGATATTTGTTGTAGCAACAGAATGAAACTAGAACACTGGCCAAGGTCAAAGCTGGAGTCAGAGATGGATAGACCCCCCCCCAACTAGGTGGGTCGTGTATAAATAGCCTATGATCAACTCCCTGGTTGGGCTAGGGTAGCAGACAGAGCATGTGGGTCCTTCCTCAGCTCAGCTCATGACATCCCAGAGAATTAATCAGTCTCAGGAGATACTTTCCTAGTCTTTGTCTAGTTTCTGCCACTGCCCTAGAAACTCTAGAAAAGGGAGACTCAACAGATTTTTTTTCCCATCATGTAAGCCTCTCCCAATTCTCAGGAGTTTCTCTTACTTTTCTATAGAGGTAGACTTCTCCATGTAGCCTGGCCCCACTTGGACTGGTTTCTTCCAGATAACCACTCAGAGACTTAGTATATATATTTATAATTGTTTGGCCAGTGGCTTAGGCTTATTACTGGCTAGCTCTCTTAAAATATTAACCAATTTCTGATAATGTTTGAATCTCCATGTCGTAGTGGCTTACCAGTGATGTCCTTGCATCTTGCTTCCCCAGTGGTATCTCCTTAACTCTTTCTTCTCTCTGTATCTTTGTTTGGATTTCCCACCTGGCTTTACTCTGCTAAACTGTTGGCCAAGACAGCTTCATTCATCAACCGATAAAAGCAACACATATTCACAGCATACAGAAGGACATCCCACATCACTTTTCCTTAGTTTCCCCCTTTTCCTCAGTTTCTCACTCTTTTGTAAGCAGAATAAAGCCTGCCTCTGCTTTGCAGGTCCTCACAAGAGTCTGTCGTTAGTATTCTTTGGCATATGACAACAAATTGGAGCTACTGTCCCAGGTCAATCTCTGATGGCCATAAGTGGTTGGTGTCTTAGGTCCATGGGCCATGCATAACTGTTCTGGGAAAGGTCCCATCACACTAAAAATCCCTGCAAAGGAGTTTTATCTTTTCCTTCAATTGTGGTCAATTCTAAAGCACTGGGCAGAAATGACACAGAAACTGTCTCCTCTGGTGAGGAAGCTTCCTTTAGAAAACTTGCAAAGGTGAAAATGAGTCTTCCCCACCTCTCTTTCACACTTTGACTTACCACACTCTTCCTCTTCTTGCTGCCCTCCTGCTGTCAAATGAATCATGACCTAAAGCCAGAAAGGCACACAAGGAAGGTGTTAAGAATAATGTGGAGTGGGGAGTGGGTTGGGACCGCAGATGGCAGGTTCCTGGTCCCTTGCTAGGATCTCGAGGACCACTGCTCCCAGGGGAGGGTGATGGAAGGTGGACAGATGGGGAAACAGAGACCTGTAGATGTGACTCATATTGGAAGTTTTATTGAGGGGGAGGTAAGAAAATTAGGTAAAGAGACACAGGGACACAGAGACAGAGAGGACAGAAGAGAAGAGAAAGACAGGAAATGTCCTGCCTGCCCCTGGGGAACAACGGAAAAGAGAGCGGGAAAGAGAACATAGGTGGGTAGGGTCCTTTGTACCTTTGTGCAGATTATGCAATCATGGAACCATGGGCTGACCAGGGTACTGCCTGAGTGCATTCTGCCAGGTGACAGGGGCAGGCCAGAATAATGCCTGAATCCTTACAGACGGGCTTTCTACATTTTTAAAAATCAAGACAAAGTGTTGTGTGACTCTCTCTCTCTCTCTCTCTCTCTCTCTCTCTCTCTCTCTCTCTCTGTGTGTGTGTGTGTGTGTGTGTATTCACTACAGATAGTATTAATGCTACCCAACGGGAGTAAAGACCATTCATTACCCAAATTCTTGTAGTTGAATTAAGCAAGCTTTATTTTCTGTCTGACAGGGCTGTCTCCCTAAAGCAGGGTTTGACGCACAGCCGTGAACACAGGAGACAGTGGGGTTTATATAGCTTTTAAAAACCTGCAAGATAAGACGTCCGAGGGCTGGGAGATTTTTTCGGTTATGTAGGAATTTGGTCAAACATTTCAAAATATTTGGCAGAACATCTTACCTTATCAGTGTGGAAGTCAGGGTATAGAGTTCGGAACATGTCAAATTCCAGAAAATGGGCCAAGACCTGGTCAAATTTAAGTTTTACCGAAAACAGGAATGAACTTATTTTGACCTTGTAAGAAGATGGCTTCTAATCTTAAAATGGGAATTAGGCTGGTCCATCAATAGGGCACAGGTGACAGACAAGGGCTACTTGTTCCTTAATGTCCCCTTCCCTTTCCACTGCGGAGGAGCAATTTTAGAGCTGGGAAAGGTCAGTAAGACTCTTGGGCTAGAGCTGTTGGCTCATAAGTCTGATGACGGTGGAAGGTACACTTGATGTGCTGCCAACAGTGTCTGCGGTTGTGACCAGACGCAATTTTATAGCCACATTTCGGCCTCTGGCTGGCTGAAGTGAGGAGGGAAAGGGCATGGAGACTTCATTGGGATGTTTGAAGTGAATGTACAAGTGATATGGGTGTCTGGGTGTGGTGGCTTCCTCTAGGGGTTCTAGGCTTTGTGCTGCAGAACAATAAGGGTAGTGGGGACATCTGGATAGTAGCAGAAGCAGGGATGGCTTATTGGAAAAGGCACACTTGGGAGCTGGCGAGATGCCTCAGCAGTTAAGGTTAAGAGCACTTGCTGCTTTTCCGGAGGGCTGGAGTTGGGTTCCTGGCACCCACTCCAGGCATCTCACAACCACCTGTAACCCAGCTCCAGGGGAACAGATGCCTCTGGTCTCCACAGGCAGCTGCACCCGCATGCACATACCCATATGCAGACACATCCACCTACACATAACTAAAAATGATTTACAATTTTTTTTTCTTTTAAAGAAAAAGACACTTTCAAAGGAGGAAACTAGAGCAGGGGAAGGGTTAGCAGCACAAATGGTGAACACTGTACCAGGCTGAGGCTTTCCTGTTCCGTAGTGTGGACTTTGGAACATATTTGCACAGCACGGGCTGTCTTGCCCATGCTTTTGTTGCATGTAGTTCCACACATAACTTAATGGCTCGCCTGTCCTATTAGCATCTTCAGACACTGTGCCTGTACCTCTCTGGCTTCAGGCAGTTCTAGTAGGGCTCTTGGCTGTGTGTGGGGGTGTGTGGTGGCAGTGGTGGGGGTGGAGGGTGCTCCAGGGTTGGCGACATCGTTTACCAGCGTGATTTTCTGTAGTGCTAATTTTGTATCATTTGTGTTAGGCCTGGGGACCTCACTGCCAGCTGTACTCCTCCCTAAGACTGGTGGTTACAAAGACTATGTCTACCACTGCCATTTAACCTAGGGGAAAAGTCCTCATCAGGGACGGGGAAAATACTTCCCTCACCTACATTACTTCCACCTAGTCCATCTCCATTAGTTCCTTCATATCAGGGGTTAGACCATTTCAGTCGTATTTTGGCTTTCAAGGTCCAAGTGTAAGAAAACAATCAATTTACACCCAGAGCCCTTATTGTGGAAGGGAATGTCAAGCTTCTCCTCAGCAGAGGCACAATTGAGCATGTTTTCATGGATCCCCGAGACTGATGTCTTACACAGGAACAGTTGCTACCCTCTATCCCCGCTCAAGCCTTGGAGGGGACCAGGAAGGAGCATGAGCGATGGCCGAGCTGTGACTGAGGGGCCAGAGAGACATGCTCCTGCTGTCTCTGTATGAATCAGTCTCCACAAACCTTACAGGCAGAGAGTCTCCCGTGTTTACTTGTTAAAACGCCAGGTCTGGGGTGGGGGCAGGGCGCCCAAGTTTCAGTATTCCTAACCCGCTCCCAGGCACGGCTGCAGCTGTTGCCTCTCCCGCATCCACAAACCAAACTGTGCAGCAAGAGCTTATATACCCAGGCCTGGCGGGTTTGTAAAAACCTCAGCTGGATTCTGAACATAACACTGGACTTAATGGCCTTAGGCCAAGCATGGCTGTAAGCCTCAACACCAAAGCCTCTTGTCTGCTTGGAAGGGGCTCTGCCACCTTCTGCTTGGGGATCATCCACCTCTCCAAACAGATGAAATCGGCAGTCGGCAATTTGGGCAAATTGTTTAACTGTTAGGTTAAACTGCCGAGGCCCTGCTTCAGTCCTCTAAGTTACATAATGTGACCTTGTTGAAAAGACTGATAATAGCATTTGGGAGCAGGAAGCCGATTTCTGACTGCTTATTGTTGGTGGGTGGGGCTAGGGCTGGGGTCAGGGAATCCAGCAAAATGTGGGAAGGGTTTAAGGATAGAAAGGGGCCTGGCAGATGGAGAGGGCAGGAAGGCTCAGGTGGCCAAGGCTTGGGATAAAACTGATTGGTGTGTCAGCAAAATCTGTCATTGGCTTTGGCGATTCAGAAGGCAGACAGTTCTCTCATCTGTGCTAATCCTTATCTGATACAGAGGATTTTCCAGCCACTATCTCCTGGGGGGGGGGGGAGCAGTCAAACCTGCACGCCCAGCCCTCGTTCTTCTCCGGCGTGTCCACTGTTCCAGCCTTTCTTATTGCAACATTTTTTTTAGGCGATGGAGGGGCTGGGGGCTCTGGGGGCAGACCCCCCCAGGATGGTAAGCAGCCTTTCGGATTGGTCATTATGGGTTCTCTGTAGAGGCTTTCCACCATCTATTTTCTTGCTGAATTTTGAGTGATACCTGACTTCCGGTTGGTCCTTCACTTGACGAAGGGTTTCCAAATGGATGGGCGCAGTGAAATTGGGGCAAGTTTCTGATCAGCTTTTCTTACTGGTTCTTCTTAGCCTAACAGTAGAAGCTTGTGTGGAGGAATGAATGCAAAGAAGGGGAAAAATGACTGGGCATAGTCAAGGAAGCATGGCAGTGTGGGCAGGGTTCCCAAGGGACCCTTCTTGGGTATCCTATGACCTGGTGACCTGAACTTTTCCCCCTCAAGTAGGAATCCAGCAGCTGAATGGCTCTAAGCCACCAGGTGCAAGGAAGGCCAAGGGATGCTGATCTTGCTTCTTCATGGTGAGTCCTGCTTCTGTGGCCCTGGGATGGGAAGGTAGGCAAGGGTCACAGGGCTTCTGCCTTAAGAGTAGGGGCTCTAAGTGTCTTCAGTTACCGCTATATCTGGGTATTCTGATCAGATTTATCTGCTGGGTAACTGTGCAGAAGGGCTAGAAAATGAGAAAGCAGTTAAATGGTAGATTGCTTTCCCCCTTAATTTGTTTATAAGCAAAACTCCTAAGCCAAATATGAAATAGGGCTCTTTTTTAATTAATTAATTATTTTTTCGTTTTACATACCAACCCCAGTTCCCCCTCCCTCCCGTTCTTCTGCCCCCACCCCTCCAACCCCCATCCACTACTCAGAGGAGGTAAGGCCTCCACTGGGGCATCAACAAAGTCTGGCATGCCAAGTTGAGGTAGGACCAAGCCCGTTCCCCCTGTATCAAGGCTGATCAAAATATCCCACCATAGGGAATGGGCTCCAGAAAGTCAGTTCATGCACCCAGGATATGTACTACTCCAATTGCCAGCCCCCCTCCCCCAATAGATCAATCCACCTAACTGTCACCTACATTCAGAGGGGCTAGTTTAGTGCCGTTCAGGTTCCCCAGCTGTCACCCTAGAGTTCATGAGCTTCTGCTGGCTCAGGTCAGCTGTCTCTGTTTTCCCCATCATGCTCTTGACCCCCGCCCCCCTTGTTCATATGATCCCTCCTTCCTCTCTTGACTGAACTCGAGGAGCTCAGCCCCGTGCTTGGTTGTGGATTATTGCATCTGTTTCCATCAGTTACTGGATGTAAGTTCTATGATGACCAATCTGATTTTAGGGCACCCTCTCCAGTATTGCTAAGAGCCTTAGCTAGGGTTATCTTTGTGGATTCCTGAAAATTTCCTTACTAACCCCACAATGGCTCTCTCTATCAAGATACGTCTTTCATTGCTCTCCCTGTCCATCTCTCCTCCAATTGAGCCATTAAAAACCCTCATGTTTCCATCTCCCATCCCTTCCCTTCTACCCCCCCCCCCCAACCTCCCAGTTTACCCAGGGGATCTTAACTATTTTCCCTTCCTGATGCCCTCCATGTGTGTCCCTGTTACGGTCTTCCTTTTTACCTAGCTTCTCTGGGATTGTGGATTATAGCCTGGTTATCCTTTGCTTTACTTCTAATATCCACTTACGAGTGAGTACATACCATGTTTGTCTTTCTGGGTCTGGGTCACCTCACTCTGGGTGTTTGTTTGTTTGTTTGTTTGTTTTTCTAGTTCCATTCATTTGCCTGCACATTTTTTTTTAAACCATGTTGGCTAAGGATGTTGAGCAATTCCTTAAATGTCTTTCAATCATTTGAGTTTCTTCTGGTGAGAATTCTTTGTTTAGATCTATACCCCATTTTTAATTGGATGATTTGGTTTGTTGATGCCTAGTTTCTTGAGTTCTTTGTATATTTTGGAAATCAACCCTCTGTCAGATATAAGGTTGGTGAAGATCTTTTTCTATTCTGTAGGCTGCCATTTTGTCTTATTGACCACGTCCTTTACCTTACAGAAGCTTCTCAGTTTCAGGAGGTCCCATTTATTAACTGGTAATCTCAGTGTCTGTGCTACTGGTATTATATTTAGGAAGTGTTCTAGACAATGATTTCAAGGCTACTTCCCACTTTTTCTTCTATCAGGTCCAGTGTAATTGGATTTATGTTGAGGTCTTTGATCCATTTGGACTTTGTGCATGAGGATAGATATGGGTCTATTTGCATTCTTGTACATGTTGACACACAGTTATGTCAGCACTATTTGTTGAGGATGCTTTCTTTTTTCCATTGTATAATTTTGGCTTCTTTGTCAAAAATCAGGTGTTCATAGGTGTGTGGATTAATATCAGGGTCTTTAATTTTATTCCATTAATCCACAGGTCTGTTTTTCTGCCAATACCAAGCTTTTATATTATTATAGCTCTATAGCAGAACTTGAAGTCAGGAATGGTGATGCCTCTGGAAGTTCTTTTATTGTACAGGAATTTTTTGACTATCTTGGTTTTTTGTTTTGTTTTGCTTTGTTTTTCATATATGAAATTGAGTATTATTCTTTCAAGGTCTATGAAGAATTGTGCTGGGATTTTGATGGGGGATTGCATTGACCCTGTAGATTGCTTTTGGCAAGACTGCCAATTTTATTATGTTGATCCTACCTATCCAAGAGCATGGGAGATTTTTTCCCCCATTTTCTGTTATCTTCTTTAATTTCTTCCTTATTTTAAAGACTGAAAGTTCTTGTCAGGTCTTTACTTGTTTGGTTAGAGTTACCTCAAGATATTTTATGTTATTTGTGCCTATTACAAAGGGTGATGTTTCTCTGATTTCTTTTTCAGCCTGTTTATCATTTGTATATAGGAGGGCTACTGATTTTTTTGAGTTAATCTTGTATCCTGCTACATTACTGAAGGTGTTTATTGGCAGTAGGAGTTTCCTGGTAGAATTTTTTTGTTTGTTTGTTTTTTGAGACAGGGTTGTTTTGGAGCCTGTTCTGGAACTAGCGCTGTAGAGCAGGCTGGCCTCAAACTCACAGAGATCCACCTGCCTCTGCCTCCCAAGTGCTGGGATTAAAAGCATGTGCCACCAACGCCCAGCTCCTGGTAGAATGTTTGGGGTCACTTATGTATACTATTATATCATCTGCAAATACTGAAAGTTTGACTTCTTTTCAATTTGTATCCTCTTGATCACCGTTTGTTGTCTTATTGCTCTAGGTAGGACTTCAAGGACTATATTGAATAGATATGGAGAGAGTGGACAGCCTTGTCTTGTTCCTGATTTTGGTGGAATTGCTTTGAATTTCTCTCCATTTAGTTTGATATGGGCTTGCTTTTATTATGTTTAGGTATGTCCCTTGTATCTTTCCAAGACCTTTATCATGAAGGGGTGTTAAATTTTATTGAAGGCTTTTCCAGCATCTAATGAGATGATCTTGTGTTTTTTTTTTTCTTCTAGTTTATTTATATAGTGGATTGCATTGACAGATTTTCATATGTTGAACCATCCCTGTATCTCTGGGATGAAACCCAGATGATATTTTTTAAAATGTGTTCTTGGTTTAGTTTTGAAATAGGGTTCTTTTAAAAAATAACATTCTTATATATTTTTATATTCTAGATGTGAATTTATTAGTGTTATAAACCCAAACCAGTGATTTTTCTAGACAACACTAATTTAAATTCAAGTTGGGTGTTATGGCATACACCTTTATCTCAGCACTTAGGAGGCAGATGCAGGTGGATCTCTGAGTTTGAGGCCAGCATAGGTTTATATAGTTCTAGGGCTACATAGTGAGTCTGAATCTTTTTTTAAATTTCATATTTTAAACTCACTTAGTGAAAAACAAAAATCTCTAGGAAAAAAAATCTTCCTAAAAGGGAGGGGCTGTGGGGCAATGGGTCTGTGCATTATAGATGCTTAAATATTTATAGTTTCCAAACGTGTGTGTGTGTGTGTGTGTGTGTGTGTGTGTGTGTATGTATGTATGTATGTTTTGAAACAGGGTCTCATATATATAGGTTAGGCTTAAACTTATTATGTGGCCAAAGCTCATCTTGTCTCAGCCTCCCAAGTGCTGGTATTACAAGTCTGTGCCACCATCCCTCCTAATCCCCAGTCAGTATATCAAAAAGGGGCTTGGCCTCAGCCTGTGGCTCCATGGTAGTATGAGTGCTTAGCATGAATAGGATACTGGGAACAATCCCTAGGATTGTTCCAAAACACCTCTGTCCTAAAATCCTAGAAATACTTGCCACAAAATACTTTCTACAGTGACTCAAATCTCAGCTAGCCCAAGGGTAAAAATCAATCAATCAATCAATCAATCAATTTCCTTTACAGTTCTTCAGTAAATGAATCTACAAAAGAACCTGTTTTTCTGACCCTTGTGGGGAATTAATTACTTGGAGTTATGGTAGTCTATGTAATGATCTTTGTATATGGTACATGTTACAGAATATTTTACCAGATGATTCTAACTAGTAATAGAATTCTCTTATTTCATGTTCTAGTTTTCTTTATGTCACAGTGAGAAAACTCTCTGACCAAAAGCAACTATGGGGAAGAAAGGATTTATTCAATTCACAGTTGTAGGTCATAGTATACATTGAGGAAAGTCAAGGCAAGCTCAAGGCAGGAACTTGAAGAAGGCTGTTTGCTATTCCATATAGGGTTACCTCTCACCTAGGAACTCACTTCATAGCCAAAGAAGTGCAGTTGCTGGCTTGTTGGTTGGCTTATACTTAGCTAGATTTCTCATATAGCCTGGGACCACCTGCCTAGGGAGAGTGCTGCCTACAGTAGGCTGTGCATTCCTATAATCAATTAATAATCAAGACAGTTCCTCATAGACATGTCCATACTGATCTAGGGATTTCCTCAATTGAAGATATCCTCTCAGGTGACTCTAGGTTGTTTCAAGTTGACAGTGAAAGCTAACCAGAACACTCTATATTCCATTTTTTTTAAAAAGTGAGATATGCTCTGTTCCATAAGCAATAGACAACACACCTTTAGTGTATGAAAGGGATGCTATAAGGGGTACAACCACATGGCCTTTTAGAAACCTAAATTCCTTGATGGAGAGTCAATAAATAAGTAAACAAATAAACCAAAAATAAAATCATCAGTGGGGTATAGACACATCGTGATAAATGGGATATAACTTCCTACTTGAGGAACCTCCAAAGGACAGGGGTTGACATTTATATAACCACTAATAGCAAGCATCTTGCCATTTCTTCTCCTTAGAAAGGAGAAGTTTGACTGAGTCATGGGGACAGAATGTTTGCTTCCAAGAGCCAGTATTATTTTCAACGAGTACCCAAAACTCTGCTGCCACTCACAGAGCCCAGGGCCTGCATGCTGCAGAATGGAGCTGTCTCTGCTACAGAACCCTGAAAGACATCTCTACTGCTTGTGACAGTTTGGCAAGCTCAGTGGTGACATCATTTACTAACAATAGACCCACTTAAAATTAATGACCAGCTCCACATCCCCTAGTGCTTTCATTTAAAACACACTCCAGCAGCACGGAGGCTATTTCCTTGATAAAGAGTCACAAGCAATGAGAACAACATGTTCCCAAGAAGCAGGCAGGGATGGCGATCTGCCTCCTTGTTTGGGGGTGTGGGGGTGTGGGGGATGGGTGGAAAGAGCTGATCGAGCATCCTCAAACCGGGACTTGAGAATTGGAAGTGGCTTAGAGCAGGGGGAATGTGAGGCCAGACTGAATGAAGCAGAAAGAGTCTTTGTCACAGGTGGATGACGACAGACACTCCCATAGCCCCTCTGATGTTACCAGTCCCCTATCTTCCTGTTGTTCACAGCATCATATTTGTACTCCAGACTTGCTTTCTAGGGTCCTTCATACCTGCTTGCTCTATACAGAGTCTCATCAAGATTCTTGTTTGTCCACTTCTCTGCTTTAGAATCTAAGAGGTGATGGGTGGCTAATACTTGTTTGTTGTTTGACTAAACAGCCCCGAGTAGTGTCTTTTCCTCAGTTGGATATACTCATTTATACTAGGTGTTCAGTCTCCTTCTAGAAGGCTAAGGACTGAATTTTTAAAAGAAGTCGATAGGAAAGTAAAATCCCAAGATGCTATTTGTACACCCATAACAATAGCCAAAATGTGAAAGACTGACAAACATCAAGCCTTGATGAGAATATAAGAGGACTGAAATGCTCATGTATCTCTGGCAGGAATATCAAATGGTACAACTGAAGGAAGTTCATGAACGTCCAAATAAAGAATAACATATGTTTATTTAACCACTGCAGTCTTCTGCCCCTGGAGGTGCAGGGTCTGCAATCCAAAACGCTGAGGCCACAACCCTAGAGAGACCCCCGAAGAGTCCCTACTCTTCCTCTTCCCCACACTGAAGCCACTCCCCAAGGCCAGTACCTTAAGTCTATTGGCAGAAAAAGATGCTACTACATGCAATTGGTTTGGAAAACCATTAGTCAGTTTCATGGAAAGGTAAACATTTATATAGCTCAAGCACGCTGAGATAAGTGAGGAAAGAAAATACATGTCCATAAACACGCACATGCACACACATACACCCCTTGTCCTGTCTGCAGGAAACAACAAAGCTGCTTTCTGGACTGCAGATGAGCTTTGTAAGACTTCACAGAGATGGTAGTAAGTGGCTCTTTCACTCGCCAGCATGTTCATGGGGTTCTTCCGTGTCGTGACAGATCGATCAACTGACTGTTACTTTTTAGTTCTGAGTTGACTAGATTGGGATAAATACTGGGGGGTCCCTAAAAGATGTACATTCATACAACAAAGACATCTGTTCAACTATGTCAAAGGGACTTGAAGGAGCTTTCTGGAAATTTGATTAAAAATGCTCTCAGTCTTGATTGATGTGGTAGATGTAAACATTTGTTATACTTACTGAACTGCACTTTAAAATGGGCACTTTTTTGAATACCACCACACCTACTTTTACACGGTTCTGAAGCTGAGACTTCATGATTGCTAGAGTCTACCAACTGTGCCATAGTCAGTGACGGAGTAACCAAAATGGGTACATTTTATGGAAGATAATCTTAATTGTCTCAGGCAGCTGAATTTAAAAGAAGAAAGCAAGAATGTAGGGAGAGAATAACTGTACTCTAAGGGGAATTCTCTCATTGTAAAGTCAGAAACTATGGCATGTAGACCAAGACATGTAGGAGATTTGCTGATGCTATTTCATGGAATAGTGGTTCTTAATATTTGTATGGATATAGTGTTTGTTTATATATTTTCTTATTGTTAGGGATTTAAGTTGCTTCCCGTTAGGGGTATGTTTTTGGTTGTTATACCAAAATGTTCATGCCTAGGTATCTTATAAAGAAAAGAGGTGAATTCAGGTTAATTGTTTTGGAGATTGAAGAACACAGCACCAGTATGTATTCAGCCTTGGTGAGGGTCTCATAGTAGTTGAATATGCAATAGGAAGAAATTATATGGTGAGAGGAAGCAAAGAAGATTCTCAGGGAGGTGTTAGACTTGCTGATGACAATCTACTTTTGTGGGACTTCCTGGGAGAATAAGAAATACATTAATCTCTTCTAAGAGCAGCACCCTCATGACTAAACTACTTATACTAAGTTCCAATTCTTGAAGGGCACATGAGCAGGGCATGGTGACACATGCATATAAACCCAACACTTGGGAGATGGAGGCTGGAGCGTCAGGATCAGGAGTTTAAGGCCATCCTTTGCTACAATAGATAGGTCAAGGTCAGCCAGGGTTACATGAGACTTTGTCTCCAAAATAAGTAAAAAGAAAAATAGGGAGGGACTGGAGAGATGGTTCAGTGGTTCAGAGCACTGGCTGCTCTTGCAGAGGACCTAGGTTTGATTCCTAGCACCCACATGGTGGCTCACACCCGATGCCCTATTCTGGCCTCCACAGGTACCACACAAACTTGGAGCACAGACGTACATGCAGGCAAAACCCCTGTATACATAAAACAAATCTAATAAAGAAGAAAGAAAAGGCCCTGCACCTGCCATCACCACATTGATTTCTTTCCTATTTTCTTACAAGTCTTTTGGTACCTAGTCAGCTTCATATGTTTTGAGTGGATTTGCTGGATTACAAGGTTCTCCAATTTGGTTTTTGTAAAAGATTTATGGACTGATTTATTCCAACTGCTGAGCCATCTCCTCTGCTCCTTCTTTTCCTTCTTGTCACATAAGGTACCTGCATGGTGGAAGAAGCAAGTTCTACGGTCACCTGGGACCAGAGGCCATGGCAGGGTGCCCCCTGGTGCATTTCTGTCTTCCCCAGTTAGTTTTGTTTTGAAAATCTAGCACTGGGCTCGGCTGGAAGCATTTGCCAGGAATGGGAAGAAAATGATTTCTAGAGCCAAAGGGACTAAATAAATTCTGCTGAAAGCAGAAACCAGACTACATTTTCCCATACTATTTTAGTTTTGTGAGGCGCAAGCCTTTTTCATACAATGAAAAGGAAAAATATTCCAAGCTCAGCCTGTGGTTGGAAACTCCATGAGTAACTGTTCTCCTAGCAAACCTCATGGAGGGAAAAACACATATTTGCACAGCCTAGTGCCTCCAGAGCAAAGCTCCCCAGCTGGTCCCTATTACGATGGCAGACAGCATTCTGTGGGGCGCCTAGGCCTGGCCAGCAATGCCTCCCTGGAGCTTGGAGCTGGCCTGTCCATCTCACCAGGTCACAAACCCAGAGTTCCTTTCTGGTGTTTGCCCAGGTTTAGGGCCACCTTGTAACTTTTAAAAAATAAATTGATGTAAAACTCCCATAAATTGTACCACCACTTTAAACTGACTTTCAGCACAGTCACGGCATTGTGCAACTATCACTTTCATCTAGTCCCCATGTGCTTTGCACTGTCCAGAAGTGTTGCAATTTTGTGCTATTATCAAGCAGTTACTCACAGTTTTTCCCTCTTCTCAGCCCCTGGCAACCACCACACTGCTTTCTGTCTTTATGAATTTGCCTGTTCAGGACATTTCCTGTAAATGGAGGTAATATGATATGTGGTCCTGTGTGACTAGCTCATTTCACCAAGCATAATTTGTTTTGCAGTCCTGAGGATTGGACCTAGGACCCCACACATGCTCTGTAAGTCCTCTGTCACTGAGCTGTATCCCAGGCCTCTTTTTACTTTTTTTTCTTTTTAGTATTTTGAGACAGAGTCTCTCTCTCTACACAGCCCTGGTCGTCTTAGAACTCACTGGGTAGATAAGGCTGAACTCAAACTCAGAGATCTGTCTGCCTCTGCCTCCCAAGTACTGGAATTAAAGGCATGTGCTACCATGCCAGGAGCTTTTATTTATTTATTTTTTGAAACAGGGTCTCACTAACTTGTTCAGGCTGGGCTTGTACTTCTGATCCTTCTGTCTGAGTATCTGGGATTATTGACCCACGTTTTTGAAATTCATCCTTCATCTATAATTGTCATGCGCCCATCACTTTGATTTTTAAGGTGGGATATTCCAGTGTAGAGTATGCCATATGTGCTTATCCATTTGTTGGTTCATAGTCATTAGTTGTTTCTTTTTGTCTAGTGTTCAAAGTGGTACCATGATTTTTTTTCTTTTTTTGTGTGCTTTTTTACTTTTTACATTCCAATCCCAGTTCCCCCTCCCTCCTCTTCTCCTACTCCCCCACTTCCCCATTCGTTTCTCACCTCCCATCTGTTCCTTGGAGAGGGTAAAGCCTTTCCTAGAAAGTCTACTAAGTCTGTCCCATCATCTAGTTGAAGCAGGACCAAGCTGCCATGAATTTTTATGCATATCTGCTCTTAATTCCTTTGGTTATGCACCCATGAGAGACATAGCTAGGCTTTGGCACTTTCTCTCTTTAGAGATAAGGTCTTACTCTGTAGGTCAGATTGTCTTTGAAACCTTGATCCTCCTTCAGCCTTCTGAGTACTAGGATTACAAGTGTGTGCCCCAACACCTAGCTCCCCGCAACATTTGTACAACCCAGATGGATCCCATTTTTACAAAGTCCTCAAAGACTCTTGTTTTTAGCTTCACATTGGATTATCTGTGGGGCTGTGTGTGTGTGTGTGTGTGTATGAGGAGACCAGAGGACAATCTCGGATATTATCCTCAGAACTGTCCTTGCTCTTTGAGACAGGATTTCTCACTGGCCTGGAACTTGCCAAGTCAAACAGTCTGGCTGACTACTGAGCCCTATGGATCAGCCTCCCCAGTTCTGGGATTACAGGTGTGTGTTGTTCTGCTCTTGATGTGGCTTCTAGGGTGGAACTGGGGTTCTTTAGAGACTGTACTTTATAGACTGCACTGTCACCCAGTCCAACCTGTGCAACCTTAAAAACACCAAGGTTCCAGCAAGGCACAATGGTACACGCCTGTAATCTCAGCACTTGGAAGGTGGATATGGGAGGGTCACAAATTCAAGGCTAGCCTGGGCTACACTGTGAGTTCCAGGCCAACCTGAACTATATATAACAAGACCTTGCGTCAAACAAAACAAAAGCAAAACAAACAAAAAACCAAAACCAAAAAAAAAAAAAAAAAAAAAAAAAAAACCAGCAAACAAACAAAAACCAAAAAACCAAAACCAAAAACAAACAACAACAAAACAAGGGCTGTGGTTGTAGCATCTAAGAAGCATAGTGTTTTATAGTATACACAAGGCCTTGGGTTCCATGTCCAACATTGACAACTATATATAAAACAACAGAAAAGCACACCAATGATAGGGTCTACCCTTGTTATAATTGACTTAGGCATTTGTGAGTTAAAAAAAATAAAAGCTCCCTATGCAGTCCTTGCTGGACTATCTTGCATCCTTTGCAGTCTCTCCGCAGTAATAGCTTCAATATTCCAATACCTGATGTGCTAGTCAGCTAGCTTCCCATTGCTGTGGCATAAATCTCCGAGCTAAATAACTGCTAAGGAGGAGAGGATTTGTAGATTGCCTTCAGAGGTTCCAGTTTGTGACTGCATTGCTTTGGGGCTGTGGAGAAGCAGGCTATGATATTGGGGGACATAGGGTGGAGCCAAGCTAGTCACTTCATGGTAGCTAGGAAGGAGTGTGTACACTGAAGACCTAGTGTCCCTTCATGATGGCACATGCCCTGTGGTCTCTGAAAGGTTTCATCACCTTTTTTTTATTTTATTTAATTTTATATAACAAAGTCCAATTAAATGAAAACAAACATTTATACACAATATTTGGGAATTTGGGCGTCGTTCTTTCCAAACTACTTCCTGCTGGTAAGGGGCGCTGTCATGGGGGATTCGAAGAAGATTCAGATATCCTGGGTTTCATCACCTTCTATAGTGTCACAGGGTGGGGATCAAGCCTTGAGCACACGAGCTTTTAGGGGATAGTGAATCTAAACGGAACACCTGGTGTTTTGCTTCCTATTCTGGGACATATTTCCAGTTGGTCTTGAGGGATTTGTTACTTGATGAGCTTTAATCCTTTGACAAGTGCCTTGTGGAGTCCACTTGTGGCTTGGCCCAGTGTTTTTCCAGCTGTCCCAAGTACTACAGTGCACCTGTTCCTCATAACTGTCCACATAATACAGATGGGGGACCTGAGTGACAACAGGACATTCTGTCCGAGGCTTAAAAAGAAGGGCATGCAGAGACTGAAGCGGCAGTAACAGAGCCTGTGGGGATCTTCGCTAGCTCCTCTGGCTATATGTTACGGTTATTGGCTTGGTGTTTCTGGCGAACTCCTGACAGTGCCAGTGGGGGTGTCCCTGATTCTTTTTCCTGCTTCTTAGGACCCATTTCCTCCTACTGGGTATAGCCTTGATGAGAAGGTTTGTGACTGGTCTTGTTGTACCTTATTATGCTGTAGTTAGTTGATGTCCCTGGGAGGCTTGCTCCTTTCTTGGGGAAGACATGGAGGTAGGGAGCGGATCAGAGGAGGGGAGGGGAGGTTGTGGTGGGGATGTACTGTATGAGAGATTAATAATAATAATAATAGCCAGGCAATGGTGGTGCACGCCTTTAATCCTAGCACTAGGGAGGCAGAGGCAGGAGGCTCTCTGAGTTCGAGGACAGCCTGGTCTACTGAGTGAGTTCCAGGAGAGCCAGGGCTGTTACACAGAGAAACCCTATTTTGAAAACTCCAAAACAACAACAAAACAAAGAAGGGAGCAGAAGGAGAAAGTGGGGGTGAGAGTTAGCCCCCCCCTAAAACCCAAAGTGTACAAGAGAACTAGGGCAGAAGGACATGTCCTTAGTGGACAGATCTGAGAAGAAATGTTTTGGAAAGCCTCACCTCAAACTATGCCAGGCCCATGTCGAGCATTTCTTATCCTCTGCTCCCTAGTCCTTAGGCCAAGAAGAAAACACTGAAATCACTTCTGATTTCCAGATGGATCCGTCCCCAAAATACCTCTGTGAGAGGAGACATTGCTAAGCAACAGACAGATGAGTTGACTTTCTGTTCCCACAGACTATAATCTTTATTTTAATTGGGCAAATGAGCTTTTCTGGCCAAGGATTTCCTATGGAACTCAGCTCAGGACAGCCAAGGAGATTTGTTTTCCAATCATCACTGCTGATTCTGAGAGACACCACCTTCCATCTGGAGACAGAAAAGCCAGGATTGTCCTGACCCTTCTCAGTCCACTCTTAGAGACTTTCTGACAAGGAACAGGGAGGAATTTCCTTTTGGTTCTGAATTCAGGTTATTTTCTGGACAAGGTGAAGTGTTTGAAGTTCCTCAGGGGCAAAGAGGAGGGAGCCTGTGCTACAAAAATAAAGGGGCTGGTTGTGTTAGCTTTCCATTTCTGGACCAAATACCTAAGACAGATAGCTTAGAAGGAGGAAGAGTTGCTTTGCACTCAGCATTTCAGAGGTATCTGTCCTTGGTCACTTGGTTCTGCCACTTGAGGCCCGAGATGGCACAGTATATTATGATGGGTGGCAGGTGGCAGATGACTGCTCAGCTACATTCAGTCATCAAAGGGAGAGAAAGGCTGGGGCTGAGATCCTAGTAGTCCCTTCAAGGACTCCCTCCAAAGACCTACTCCAGTCAGCTCTATTTCTTAAAGATTTCTCTTAAACTTCCAGGGGTTGTGGACCTAGCTTTAGCACATGAACCTTTGGAAAGATATTCTAAAGCCTAACACTTGTATTAGGCTGTTACTTAAGAATTTTACCAGCAAGATGGCTCAGTGAGTTTGACGACCCAAGTTTGATGATCCTTAGAACTCACATGGTACAAGGAGAGAAATGATTCCCACAAGTTTTCCTCTGACCCCCATATACATGCTGTGGTACACGTGTACACACACACACACACACACACACACACACACACACACACACACACACGGATGCAAAAAAAATCTGGCTGCAAACTATAGGACCTACTCTAGGCTTCAGAGGCTAATCGGGAGCTGAGTTGGTAACATTAGGTCTTCCTAGAATTCTTGAATGGAAGCTTCACTGACAGGAGAAATGCCTACACCAGGAAGTGGGCAACTCTAGAAGAGTCCCCACAGCCACTGCCATTTAGTGGGTATACCTGAACATGGAAAACATGTTAAGTGCTGGGTGCTAGCAATTCCGATATGCAGATCTTTTTTTTTTTTTCCCTATTCCTAACTGCTGTGTGAATCTGAAAGCCAGGCAGCTCCCCTGCCATCCTTGCCAGAAGATGGTTTCTGCCTGAAGCCTCCTTCTGTTTCCAAATCTTGCTGGCTGTCTGCTTGACAAATCTAGGTCACTTACTCTGGACCCTAACAGCTAGACAAAGTTAGGAAGGAGAGTTTCTGGCTTCTAGATGAATGTAGGAAGAATACTTAAGAGGCACCATCTTCTCTTCTGTCAAATGTCTACTGTAATCAGTGACCATTTGGTGGTAAGGAACAGAATCCACTTATCCATGCAAATGGGTTCTGTGGATTTCTGAAGTGGGAACAGGAAAGTAACACAGAAAGTTCTAGCAGGGCCTGTGGGAACTCAGATCTATTGCTTTCTCTGCACACAAGTGGACTGAATGTTTGGGTTGTATTCCTAAGTATTCCCAGTGGGCTAGAATGAGGAGAGAGGCAGGGCCTTTTGGGAGGTGACAAGTCTTGAAGGAGGAACCCTTAAAACTGCTTTTTTATGGAGGCAGGGTCTCACTATGTATCTCTGGCTGGCCTGGAGCTCACAGAGATTTGCCTGCGGCATTGAAGGTGTGCATAGCAATGCTTGGCCTAGGATGGGTGTGCTTATGAGTGAGATACTGGAGAGCTCCTCTACTCCTTCTGTCATGAAGACAAAGCAAGAAGAAACCAGCCCCCACCAGCCACTGAATCTTTGATTTGTGCCTTCCTAACTTGCAGAACCATGGGAAATGTTGGTTTGCAAGCAAGTTTTACCCCAGTTTAGGACACTTTGTTATGGCACTGTGAGTAGAGGGACCATCCACTGGCTTCCTCACATTGCCCTTGGCTTCTGCTTCTCCATAGCTCTGAGTCACGTGCTGCTTTTTGTTCATTTTGGTTTCTGTTCATTGAGGCAGGATATCACGTGACTCAAGCTGACCTCAGACTTGTTATGAAGCCAGTGATGATCCTGAACTCCAGGTTCTCCTGTTTGCACCCACCAATAGCTGGGATTATAAGGCTATATCAGCACCCCCCCCCAGATCACATGTGGCTTTGATGCAACCCCCAGCCCCAGTGCTGGCACTCACAAGGGCTAGCTGGCCAATGGCTTAGTGCTTATTTCATTTTCATGAAGGAATGAATCCAATTAGATGTGCTTACATCAAAGTGTAATGGTACAAACAGCTGTGCCTGGGAGGAGGCAGCAGGGACCCACGGGACTTGGAGTGGGGCATGTTTTCTTAGAAACAGTGGTTGGTAACAATTGCTATGGAAGCGAGGACAATGAGTGCCAGAAGGTGCCTCAAAGGTCAGAACGTGCAGGTCTTTCATATCATAGTTAGACACAGGAGCTCAGATTAGGTGTGTGGGCTGGCAGATAGTACGGCTTAGTGGTAAGATTAAAAATTAGTGCCATCTATCCACCCCTCCTTTCTCTTTCTTCTTTAGAGACCAGGGGAATAATGCTTAGGTGCAAGGCTGTAACAGTCAATGGAGTAATGTTAGGAACCTATGAACAAACACTTCTTAAACTTGATTATTACAGTGAGGCCTGATGGCATAAGCTTGTAATTTCAGTACTTGGGAGGCTGAAGCAAGGGGATTGTGAGTTCAAGGCCAGCCTGGATTACAAAACACTGTTTCAAAATTTTAAAAAGTTGGTTATTATGAGAGACAAAGAAACCCATAAAAATTGAATGGCATTATACATGTTTGTGTTACCCACACGACATATATTGCCGCAGTTCCTAAACTATTTCTTATATTCATGGTTTATGAGATTTTGTTCATTGTGCATGGTGTGAGGTAGGGTTGGGATTCTTTTTATTTTTTGGGAATCACAATTTAAAGGTCCAATGCGTCCTGGTCTACCTTGAACTAATCTTGTTACCATAAATCTGAATTTTGTTGTTAAAAGAATTTGGCAAGGAATAGTGGCACATGCCTTTAATCCTATCACTTGGGAGGCAGAGGCAGGTGGATCTCTGTGAATTCGAGGCCAGCCTGGTCTACAGAGTGAGTTCCAGGACAGCCAGAGCTACATAGTGAGACGATGTCTCAAAAAATAATTGAGACTAGACTGAAGAAATCTTGAGAACAATTTTATTAGATGTTGGAAAAAAACCACACAAGATACAAATGAGCTCAAATGAGTAATGCTTAGCGCAAGGATAGAGAAAAAAGGGAAAGTTCCATTTTTTTTTTGAGTAATTCAGAAAGGCAGGCAGACTAAGCTTACAAGGTGGGAGTGCTGGGAAGGAAAAGTAGAGTGTCTCATTAGAGGGACAGTTGTTCTTCATATCTTTTGAATATGGTTTAAGGTGAGCCTGTCTTCTTAAGAAGTGGGCCCTTGGCTAGGTGTCTGACTAGCTGAGCTGGATTAACTCTTAAGTGTTGGTAGCTTAGAATGCTAAGTTTGAGAAGAAGCTCTATCAAATTGGCCTCTCCAGATCAAGGCTACTGTACCCATCTTACATTGGTTCATGTAGAATAGAAGATCTTTATTAAAGTAATTCATGTTTCTTTTCATCCTTTATGTTACTTTGTCATATTTTTCAGTCATGTATGTCATAAACTCCATAACACATTGCTTCTTCTTCTTTTTTTTTTTTAACAATCACTTGGCTCTTAGGCAATTAAGGTGAGAAAAGAGAGGTTCTGTATATTTAGAAACAGCTACCATTTCCATTATTCTTCATTGCCTTCCTATAGCTTTTTGTCTAGCTTCATTTTCCTTCAGAGCAGGCCCATAGACAGCTTAAATATTAGGGTAACCAAGGGAAGGTTTCTTATAAATCTGATAAAACAATTTACAGGGGGAAAGGGAACGCATAGGGAACATGACTTTCAAAAGAGATACAGATCCTAAAAACGAGGGCTGAAGAGATGGCTCAGTCTGTAAACTGCTTGATACACAACCATGAGGCCCTGAGTTCAATTCCTAGCACCCACATAAAAAGCAGGAGCTGCAAGATTACAGCTTGTAAATCCAGTGCTGAGGAGGCAGAGACTCGAGTCTCTCTGGAGTTTGCCAAGGAGGAAGGAGCCAGCTAACCAAACGGGAGAGCTCCAGACTCAGCAAGAACATGGTGGAACTGAGCAAGACACTTCACGGTGACCTCTGTCCTCCATGAACTCACATGCACACCCAAAGTATATTCCTTGTTTGGCTATGTCCCATTTATTTGTTCCTCATCCATTTGTCTATTGACGTATTTGTTATTTTTCTCTTGGATGGTGTGAAGATTGGGTGATGAATGTTTCTGTTCAAGTGTTTGTTACAGCACCTGTGTACAACTCCTTTCATCATATACTCATGCTTTGAACTGCTAGGCACCCAGCAGTCACTCTGTTATGTTACATCCTGTAATATCTCCCACCCTCCACTTTTATAAAGTAGATCTGCTTAGGTCTTTGGTTTCTGACTTCAAATGCATATTGGAATCAGCCCCTTGGAGCTTTACAAATAAGTGTCTGGTCCCACCCCTAAAGACCTTGATGGAATTAGCTTGGGTTTGGGAGTATTAAAAGCTCTCATGTAATTCCTGTGTGAAGCCCTAGTTAACACACCCACATAGTAGACCTTTCTTTGCAGTAACATTTCTTATGGGCATATTGTGGCTATCAGCAGAAATATTCACTTGATGGAAGATACTCTATGATTGCAAGCAGAACTCACCACAGTATATTATTATTATTATTATTATTATTATTATTATTATTATATTTAAAATAGTTTTTTTGGTGACCAACTTTTCTGGCTTACTGAGCACAAACCTAGTTTTCATACATGCTAATACTAGAGTTTTGTCTCTTTTGAGAACTGACTTGATTTAACTTAAATTCAGTTTCAAAGACCAAAAATAAGTCTCTCGTGGTGACTGTTTCTTAGATAGACATTTAAAATAAGTAACAATCTATGTGTTGAAATGGCTTATACATTCACATGGTATCCTTTTTTTCATCATAGTAAAAAAATGTCTGGCTCAGTGGTTAAAAGCAAGCACTGCTTTTCCAAACCACGTTTGGTTTCCAGAATTCATATCAGGTGGCTGACAAACTGCCTGGAAGTGCAGCTCAAGAGGATAGGATGTGCTCCTTTGTCCTTGGACTCTGCACTTACATGCACAACGTGGCTCATGGTTTCAGTTGACATCACTTTGATGTTTCTGGGCCTGTGGTGAAGCAGTACGGCATGTTGAATGGGTTTGGTGGAGCACAGCTGCTTGCCTCATGGCCATCAGAAGTAAGGAGAGACAGAGAGTCCTGGGATGAGGTAAACCCCCACAGACTCTTTCCACTGCTCTATCTCCTCCCACCTATTTTTTCCCCTTGGTGTTTTGAGACAGGCTTTCTCTGTGTAGTCTTGGCTGTCCTAGAACTCTGTAGGCCAGGCTTGCCTCCCTGCCTCTGACTCCCTAGTGCAGGGATTAAAGGTGAACGCCACTATCCCTGGGTCATGGCTCAAAATTTTAATCATAAAATAGAATATACAGCAACTGGGCATGGTGGTGGCATGGGCTTTTAATCCTGGCACTCAGGATGCCGAGGCAGGCAGATCTCTGAGTTGAGGCCAACCTGGTCTACAAAGTGAGTTTCAGGATAGTCAGGGATACACAGAGAAACCCTGTCTTGAAAAACCAAACCAAACAAACAAAAAACTCCAAAAAAACAAAACAATAAAACCCCAACCAACCAACCAACCAAACCCAAAAAAGATCATTCCATATCGTTTGATTGCTTGAAAGCATTTTGATCTCTTGCATCATCAGTTGTGATAATTATGTATCAGTTGTGATAATCTATATTATAAGGTATAGTTAATAATATAATTCTCTATAGCTGGAGTTACAGGAAGTTGTGAGCCACCTTTTGATAATCCTATGAGTTGTCTACAAAGAGTTCTTAAAACAAATGACATTCTTTGGCAAGAAGCTCACAAAGGCATCAATTCCATTTACTTCTGCAAACATTTACTGAGTGCTTGGAACAATGCTGGCTGTTCAGTGGGAGAAACATGAGTCACAGGATTGAGAGTGTACTTTTCTTAATTAGAAAGAAGAGTAGAATAAAGGGCTGTTGGTAAGGAAATGTGATACTTCAACTTGACCTAGTTGGAAGGGTTGATGAGAACAGGTCACTCCTGTTCTGTGGAGGACTGCAGTTAAGGCTTTTTGGCCCTGCCTCCCTAGCAAGGTATACTAATCTGATGGCATAAGTTCCAAGAATCTTGCTGGTAGCTTGATGTCTATTTCACAGTTTTTAGGGAGAAGGGAAGGCTGTATCAAGCTTCCTCAACAGCAGAATATTGAAGGAGCCCACTTTCAATTGAACACTCAAAGACAAGTCTGAAAGGGCCGTACTCTCTTCAGCAGTTAAAAATCCATGGAGTGTTTACAACAGATGAACTACTGGAAGCTGAGGAAGCCTACAAAGGCAACAGCAAGCATCTTGAACATACTCCTGTGTTGTCTATGCCTTCAGGTTCCCACAGGGGCTTAGAGAGGCAAGGTACTGTGTACATGACGGGAGGGATGTGACAGGCCAGGGTGTTTAGAAATTGGACACGTTTACACTTAGATACCCATTTTCCTTGTATAAAGTGTGAAATTGAACACTGCCTGAAATCACTTAATTGAAAAACCAAATGGTCCATCTGTCAGTGCTGCCTTCCTCTTCTCTTCCTTTTCTTTTCTACAGGGTCTTGTGTATCCTTGGCTGGTCTTGAACTTATTATGTAGCCGATGATAACCTAGACATTGAGATCCTCCTGCCCTCACTTCCCTAGTGCTAGGATTACAGGCATGTACCATACACCCAGTTTATGCAGTACTGTGGATTGAATCCAGGGCTTTGAGTGTGCTAGCCATACACTCTACCAATCGAGCTACATCCCCAGTCTTAATACTGCCTTTTCTATTGGTCCTCAGACTAGACTTGGGACCACAGCCTTGCACAAGGAAGAAGGCCATGATAATCCTGTTTGTTGTCAGTGGCAACCATATTGGGACGGGGCAGGTTTTGATGACTTTATTGATCACCCACTTGAATTTTCAGAACAAAATTTATAAGCATTTTTCTTTCCCAATATGATGTAAAAAGGTTTCTAGAGAGTACGGGCTGATGAATGGAACTTAACTGCATAGTGTCCATAATCAATTCTTTCCCCCCCTTTTTTTATTTAAAATTGAAACAAGTTTGTTTTACATATCAATCCCAGTTCCCTCACCCTCCCATCCTCCCCTATTGCCCCCACCAAACCCCAACCCATCCCCTTTTTGCTCCCCAGGAAGGGTGAGGCCTTCCATGGGGAGTCTTCAAAGTCTGTCATATCATTTGGAGTAGGGCCTAGGCCCTCCCCGATGTGTGTAGGCTGAGAGAGTATCCCTCTATGTGGAATGGGCTCCTAAAACCCATTCTTATACTAGGGATAAATACTGATCCATTACTAGACATAATCAATTCTTTTGAGATGTAGGGGGTTGCTGATAGTGTATTTAATATGCTGTCCTTGAAATAATAGAGTTCATATAGTGCTGGTGAGAATGCTCAGCTGGTAAGAACATTTGTCACAAAACTGGATGACCTGAGTTTGATCCCTGGGACCCACATGCTAGAAAGGAGAAAACTGACCTCTGCATGAACATACCCACACACAGGCATAAAATAAAGTAAAATAAGATGGGGGAAAAAGGGAACTAGGAAACCTCATAGGGACAAGAAAATAAAAGGTCCTCATGGCCTTAATTTATAACCTGATAACCCACCAAGAGTCCCTTTTCCCTTACTGACAACATATGGCATGTGCTTGTCCTTTATCACAAGATAACAAGAAACCCTACAGGGTGACTCACCAGCCACTAAGCCTGGTGACTAACAAAAACCACTAGACCCACAACTGCTCAAACAAGTCAGTAAAATGCCTGTTTTATTTTTCTCCCATGTCTGCACTTACCTGGGATCTCCCACTATAAATGCTGTCCCCCCTTTCCTTCCAATTGAAACTTGCCTGAGAGTTCATCTTGCATGTTCATTTTTATTTCTGCCATTACTGAGATCCTTAATTTTTAACTTTTAAGTGACTGTTAAAAAGAAAGACAATTTTCTTTCATCTCCAACCCCCCCCCCAATTCCTTTTTCATGAGGCCTAGTTGACTCACTGGGGTTTTTCAAAAATTGAATTCTTACGATGAAAGGGGCCATGACACCAATAGAAATATAACACAAACCCTACATGTAAATACATTTCCCAACTACCCACATTAAAAAGGTACAAACATTGGACATTAACTTTAATATTTAACCCAATATATCATACAAAAATACAATTCCAAATATGTAACCCATACATAATTGTTGATATAATATTTTACTTTTTTTGTCACCCACTATATACTTATATTAGTTAATTTGGGCTGGACACATTTTAAATGGTTAGGGGCCCATGTGGCTACTGGTCACTGCACTGGGCTGCACAAGCCTTAACGTAGGATATAGTGACACCCTCAGAGATTCCCCTATCCATACAACCAACAGATCTTGTAGTCACATTCTAAAAGCAGGTAAGGAAACTTAGAGAAAAGTGGGATGCAGGGACTGCAGTATAGATTTTGCTGATTAAGGTAATTGGAAAGCAAAGGGAAGGGCACTGGAGATGGGGAAACCTCTGCTGGTTAGCAGATGGGAAGAGGCCATTTGATGATGCAGGACTGGGTCTGCAGCCTGCTACTGGGGTGACCTCTGATCTTTATCTTTTCTTCTTCTGGACCCTCTTGTCCAGCGGTGATCTTCGGCCTGCCCTGCACCCTGGCCACCGAGGCCTGTTTGCAGGCTTGCCCTGCGGCCTGCACCTGCAGCAGCATCGAGCGAGGCTGCTATGTGCGTTGCGACCGTGCGGGCCTCCTGCGGGTACCCACTGAGTTTCCGTGTGAGGCGGTCTCCATCGACCTGGACCGGAATGGCCTGCGCATCCTGGGTGAGCGGGCCTTTGGCACACTGCCGTCATTGCGCCGCCTGTCGCTGCGCCACAACAACCTGTCCTTCATCACGCCCGGTGCCTTCAAGGGTCTACCGAGGTTGGCCGAGCTGCGCTTGGCACACAATGGCGAGCTGCGCTATCTGCACGCACGAACCTTCGCGGCGCTTGGTCGCCTGCGCCGCCTGGATCTGGCGGCCTGCCGTCTCTTCAGTGTGCCCGAGCGTCTCCTGGCCGAGCTGCCGGCCCTGCGTGAGCTCACAGCCTTTGACAATCTGTTCCGCAGGGTGCCCGGTGCACTACGCGGCCTGGCTAACCTGACACATGTGCACTTGGAGCGCAGCCGCATTGAAGCTGTGGCTTCCAGCTCCTTGCAGGGCCTGAGGCGCCTGCGCTCACTCAGCCTGCAGGCCAACCGCGTGCGCGCAGTGCATGCTGGGGCCTTCAGCGACTGTGGCACCCTAGAGCATCTGCTGCTCAATGACAACCTGCTGGCCGCACTGCCTGCAGCTGCCTTCCTGGGCCTGCGCCACCTACGCACACTCAATCTGGGTGGCAATGAGCTGGGTCATGTGGCGCGTGCCTGGTTCTCCGACCTGGCAGAGCTCGAGCTGCTTTACCTGGACCGTAACAGCATCACTTTTGTGGAGGAAGGTGCCTTCCAGAACCTCTCGGGCCTCCTGGCCTTGCATCTGAATGGTAACCGCCTCACCATGCTCTCCTGGGCTGCTTTCCAGCCTGGCTTCTTCCTGGGCCGCCTCTTTCTCTTCCGTAACCCTTGGCATTGTGACTGCCATCTGGAGTGGCTGCGCGATTGGATGGAGGGCTCTGGGCGTGTGGCTGATGTGGCATGCACCTCCCCAGGTTCAGTGGCTGGTCTGGATCTCAGCCAGGTGGTCTTTGAGCGTTCCTCTGATGGCTTGTGTGTAGACCCCGAGGAGTTAAACTTCACCAAATCCAGTCCAAGCCCCAGTCCAGAGCCAGTGGCCACCACCGTGAGCAGGTTCAGAAGTCTCCTCTCCAAGCTGCTGGCCCCAGGAGCCCCTGTGGAGAAAATAGCCAACACCACCTGGGAGCTGGTCAACATCTCATTGTATGACACCTCTCGTGGAGTGGTGGTCTTGGGCCACAAGGTCACATTTCTCTTTGCTTCTTGCCTCTTGCTCACCCTGGCACAATATGTAGTGTTCAGCTTACAGAAGGACTGACTCTGCCACACTGATGTGACCCAAACCACTTTGGCCAAAAGGGGAAGGTTTGCTTGGCTGTGATTAGGAGTGTCTGGAGTTAGAGGAGAGGGAATAGGACGGTCTGTCATATCATTTGGAGCAGAGCCTAGGCCCTCCCCGATGTGTCTAGGCTGAGGGAGTATCCCTCTATGGGAAATGGGCTCCTAAAGTCCATTTGTATACTAGGGATAAATACTAATCCACTACCAGAGGCCCCATAGACTGTCCAGGCCTTCTAACTGAGACCCATGTTCAGGGGTTCTGGGTCAGTCCTATGCTGGTTTCCCAGTTATCAGTCTGGTGTCTTGTTCAGGTCAGCTGTCTCTATGGGTTTCTCCAGTCTGGACTTGACCCCTTTGCTCATCACTCCTCCCTCTCTGCAACTGGATGCCAGAAGTTCAGCTCAGTGTTTAGCTGTGGGTGTCTGCTTCTGCTTCCATCAGCTACTAGATGAAGGCTCTAGGAAGGCATATAAGGTAGTCATCAATCTCATTATAGTAGGGGAAGGACATTTAAGGTAGCTTCTCCACTATTGCTTAGATTCTTAGTTGGAGTCATCCATGTAGATTACTGAACATTTCCCTAGTGCCAGATTTCTCTTTAAACCTATAATGGCTCCCTCTATTATGGCATCTCTTTCCTTGCTCTCCTCTGTTCTTTCCCTGACTCAATCTTCCTGCTCCCCCATGTTCTCCTCTCCACTCCTCTTCTCCCCTTCTCTTCCTCCTAACTCCCTCTACCCTCCCCCATGCTCCCAATTTGCTCAGGAGATTTTGTCCCTTTCCCCTTCTGTGGGGGACCATGTATGTCTCTCTTAGGGTCCTCCTTGTTTCCTAGCTTTTCTGGCGGTGTGGATTGTAGGCTGGTGATCCTTTGCTCTATGTCTAATATCCATATATGAGTGAGTACATACCATGTTTGTCCTTTTGTGACTGGGTTACCTCACTCAGTATAGTTTCTTCTAGTTCCATCCATTTGCCTTCAAATTTCAAGATTCCATTCCCCCCCCCACTGAGTAGTATTCCATTGTGTAAATGTAACACATTTTCTCTGTCCATTCTTCAGTTGAGGGGCATCTGGGTTGCTTACAGGTTCTGGCTATTACAAATGATGATGCTATGAACATAGTTGAACAGATGTTCTTATTGTATGAATGTGCATCTTTTAGGTATATGCCTAAGAGTGGAATAGCTGGATCCTGTGGTAGACTGATTCCCATTTTCCTGAGGAGCTGCCATACTGATCTCCAAAATGGTTGTACAAGTTGGCACTCCCACAAGCAGTGAAAGAGAGTTGCCCTTTCTCCACATCCTCTCCAGCATAAACTGTCTTTGCTGTTTTTGATTTTAGCCATTCTGGCAGGAGTAAGATGGTATCTCAGAGTTGTTTTGATTTGCGTTTCTCGGATGGCTAAGGATGTTGAGCACTTTAAGTGTCTTTCAGCTGTTTTAGATTCCTCCATTGAGAATTTTCTATTTAGTTCTGTACCTCACTTTTTAATTGGATTATTTGGTGACCAGTTTTTAGAGTTCTTTGTATATTTTGGAAATAAGCCCTCTGTCAGATGTGGGGTTGGTGAAGATCTTTTCCCACTCTGTGGGCTGCCGTTTTTTATTGTTAACTATGTCATTTTCTTTACAGAAGCTTTTCAATTTCATGAGGTCCCATTTATTGTCAATCTCAGTGTTGGTGCTATTGGTATTATGTTCAGGAATCTGTCTGCTATACTAATTTGTTCAAGGGTACCTCCCACCTCCCACTTTCTCTTCTAAGAGATTCAGTGTGGCTGGATTTATGTTGAGGTCCTTGATCCATTTGGACTTAAGTTTTGTGCATGGGGATTGATAAGGATCTATCTGCAGTCTTCTACACACCAGCATCCAGTTATGTCAGCACCATTTGTTGACCATGCTATGTTTTTTCTTTATTGGGTTTTATTACATAGGGAGAAATCCCATCTAATCCCCATAGGTTAATGAAAGTTCAGTCAGACATAACCTTGGCCAAACTTAGTTTTATCCTTTCTAAAAAATTCTTGTATAAAACAAGTATCTGTTCAGATATAGGTTACTTTTAAAGGACATGAAGAAAATGCAAAAGTAATTAAATTTGGTAGAAAATAAATGTTAAAACTGGCAGTGACAGTAACATGATGTCAATGACACTGCCATTAGGACAGGTGCTCTCCAGGGATCTTGCTCTTCTGTTTAGAGGAGAACTACTCTAATGGTCCTCTTAGTCATGCTGTTATATCCTTTCAAAAAAGCATAATGACCAGTCACTATGAACTTCTAGATAAGGTGATAAGAGATTTTCCTTCAACAGGATTAAAAAAACTTTTTTAAGGATTTCAGGTTCATGCATACAATCTTTGTAGTGGTACCTATTGCTTCAAACTGAGATGAAGCCAAAAGAAGCTTTCACATTTTACTTTAAGATGCCAATGGCTTCTTTCCTTCCTTCCTTCCTTCCTTCCTTCCTTCCTTCCTCCCTCCCTTCCTTCCTTCCTTCCTTCCTTCTTTTTCTTTCTTTTTGGTTTTTCGAGTCTGGGTTTCTCTGTCTAGCTTTGGAGCCTGTCCTGGAACTCGTTCTGAAGATCAGGCTGGCCTCTAACTCACAGAGATCCACCTGCCTCTGCCTCCCAAGTGCTGGGACTAAAGGTGTGAGCTACCAAGGCCTGGAGTAGCCCAAATGTTAATGTAAGAGTAGAAAATATAGTAAAAAAAAAGTCAGTGCCACTTATTTATCTCAAATACAAGATCAGTGAGTATTAAGCAGGAACAATAGTGTAAAAAAATAATAATAATCTGTACATTTACCTAAACTGAATTATCTGTTTGTCATGGTAAAAGGTTTCATATTAGTAACCATTGCCTCATTCATTGCTTTTCAAACACTAAAGGGGAGACTTGTCTATTCAGATTTCTTAACCTAAGTATGGTGATTTGTAAATAGTTCACGTTCCATGTTTAGTATGTAACCACCAAATACATTCTATTTATGTGGCCCTGCAGTCCTTTTCAGAAGCAACAGTTATGTACTTTGCAAATATCTTGAGACACAAGTTGTACATTAATATATACATATAATCTTGTTTTATAGAAAGGCATCCCAAATACTTTTTCAGTTCTTAGAACAAAACAGAACACAGTAATGAGCTCCATTTCCTGAAGAATCAGTTGGAGTAACTGATGGGACCCATAAATGGGAGTCCATTCCATCTTGCCAGGAGTTCAGAGAGCTCAAATCACTCCTATTGTCCTTAAGACATTAGCTTAATGGCTACAGGATGCCCAGGCTCCTATCTAAGTAACAATAGACTTGGGCCCAGATGCTTTTACACTCAACCTGAAAGCTAGGTGATACTGCAGCTATGGAGTGCCTGAAGGCAAAAGAGTACTGCAGCTACAAAGTGTCTTTAGGATTAAGGGAAGTGATTGCTATTTGCTCTTTATACATGATAATAGAAATCTTCTGCTGCCCTCCTGTATTACACAATGGGTCCAGCAAGGGTCTGAGAATTTAAAAGAAGGGTAAGACAGTGGGTCATTCATGCTAAGAGAATGCCGCTTATTGAAGGAACATGGGAGCTTTATATACAGTCTTAAAGCATAAGTGGAAAACAACCAGGGTCAGAAGTTCGAGTTCTCATAAGCAGGAGGTGTCTCAGCTGGGGGTGGAAAGAGGAATTTATGGTCAGGTCATCTCAGAAGGATGGTTGCAGGATATTCTAGCATGATAAGCACTTGGTCAACAAGCTGGTCAGCAGATCTCCCAGGGGTAGGGCCCAACAGGTCCCTCTTCTTTACCTAGGACATTGACATCTATCTTACCGCCATCGAAAAGCCTGCCCAGGCCCCACAGACCTTCTGTCTTGGGTTGATAGACAGACATCCCCTAGGTCTTACCCATCTCTGATCACTCATTTGTCTGGCTTGCTCAACCATACCTGAGCCAAAGAGAGCATGACTTCTTTCATGTGAAATGGATACTGGGCTTGTTGCTTTCCCATATGGCAAAGGTAGACCAAGGCTAGGGCGGCACTGCCAAGGGCTATTAATTAGACCTGTGGCTAGTGAACCACTCCATTCCTTTAGCAATTGACCTGCCAAGTGTAGGCATTGTGAGAGTGTCCCCAGCCATAGGGGGTACTTTAGTCTCAGTAATTTTAATACTGAGTAGTAAAATTTAGTACTGGGTTGTAAAATTATTATTCCAAGGTCCAGTAAGATAACTATTTGATTTAAGATTTAAAATGCCCAATTGAATCAAGAAATTAATTTTATTCTGTGTGTGGAGGGCAGCAGCAACCTCCCCTGAAAGTTTGTCCGTCGTGCTTGCTGTAACAACTGATTGGGACAGGGCAATATTGGAAGCTGTAGCAGCAGTGGCAGCCACCGCAATGGTAGTGATAACAGTGGCAGTGATGCCAAAGTCTGTCTTGTGAAGAGTGAGAACGAGCTGATTCTCTTCTGTATGTCCAACCAGCAAGGGCACTATTCCAGGAACACATACCACCAAAGCCACTCTTCACTACTCCAACAACTTCTTAAATGGCATGTAGGCATCAGGATCGAGGGCTCCTCACGAATGCCCAGAATGTCTCCTGCTGATGAGGGAATCAGTAACAACATGATGCACTCAGTACTCAGGCACCCATATTGGACTTTCGCCATCCTGTGGGAAAACCCAAACAGACCCTCGGGCCCACACCAAAACCTGATCTGGTCCTTTCCATAGGCCTGTAGAGAGGTCCTTTCATTTTACCAGTGGCTTATTCTGTATAGGGGGTCACCAATGATGATCTGCCACTGAGCGACCATGGGAATCCACAGTTAAAAAATTTAAAATTTAAAGCATAAGAGATGTGGTAGAATGGGGGGAAACAGGTGATGCCCTAGATCCCCCTTCTTTACCTTTGTAATGAAAGACCCACAGAGCGTGGACCCTCACCCTCCGACTCAGGAAAGGCCCATCCCAGATCACTCACGAGAAGCAGTCTTGATGCAAAATGTATGAGGTCTTGTTTATTCCAAGTGCACTGGGGTCCACAGTCATGCACCACGCAAGGGTAGAAGACTGAGGACCCTGAGTACAGAATTGAGACAGCTTTTATAGGGTTACAACAAAGCCCACGTATCGTAAACCAATCATCTCACAGCATCCAGAGCCCGCGGTGCGGACCAATCAATTTAAACCATCCAAGCCAGCACTTTATAGACCGATCAGTTTTCTATAGCCCTGCAGGTCTGGATTTGTGTGGGCTCCTAGGTGGGGTGACAAATGGCAGTTAGGTTAGGTCACTGGGGCGGGGGTTTCACGAGCAGTTTACAAAGTCAGGTAAGCGTCAAGGAGTGTGACCTTTCGCCTATTTACTGGCTGAGGATAGGGTCTGGAATTTAAAGTATTTAGTATTTTTAATTCTAGCTTCCTGGGATTGTTGGAGAGTTAGGCTGTAGTTTTCCATCCTTACAGTAAAATATGTTTTAAAAGTTTGGTGAACTCGTTCCACAATGGCCTGTTTCTGAGGATTGTAAGGAATGCCTGTCTTATGTGAGATAAAAATATTTTTTGCAAAAAGAATTGAAACCCTGACTATTATAAGCAGGGCCATTATCAGTTTTTAATTGTCTGGGCATTCCCATATAAGCAAAGGCTTGCAAACAATGGCTCTTAACATCCTTAAGCCTTTCTCCAGTATGGGCAGAGGCAAATATGAGATGATAATGGGTATCCACAGATATAAGAACAAATTGTAGTCGGCCAAAGGTGGAAGGTTGTATGAGCTTTGCCAAAGGCTGCTTCATAACCAGACTCTCTCATAATCATGACAACACTATCTGTCAATCAAAGGGCCAGGCAAATCAGAATGTACTCGGAGATGTCCTACAAAAATTGAATGCTCCATAGTAGGTTTTGTATGACTAGTGAGTGTTCCTGTACACGAGAGATCGGAGCTATATAGGTAGCAGTTTCTAAGGGAGCCAATAGATCATACACATATTTATTGTCAGTGTATAAGTTAAATGGCTCATCAGAAAAATATTGAAGGGCTAATTGTACTGCAGCGCGTTCAATGATTGCACAACCATTTGATGAGCCATCTGTAAATACATTGTGGGCCCCCTTCAAAGGATTTTTGGAAATAATTTTGGGGGATCACACAGGGTGATTTTTTTTAAATGAGTTAATTTATTGGAAGGAAAATGACTAACAAAATGGCAGGGTGTTGAACACAAGAAATGTGCCCAATCCTCATTAAACTGTTGAAGCCATTATATCTGTTGTTGAGTATAGGGAGTGACAATTACATCCAGGATCATGCCAAAAACCAGAAGACTCATTTTGTATGTCTTTTGAATAATGGAAAGTATTGCCTGGGGATAAGATTTAACTATTTTTCCTGGGGATGCATGTTCATGCACCCATAATATAGGACCAGTTTACCAAACATTCCGGTAAGGGAATATGCTGAAGCAAAAACTAATAACATCGAGTTTTGAGAATAGTCAACATAATTTAAATATGCAGATTGGAGGCATTTTCACACAAGTTGTTTGCATTCCTGCACAGCAGGTGTTAAGGTGCAGGGAGAAGTGGGATCAGAATTTTCTTGTGAAATATCAAATAATGGTCCAAGCTGTCCAGTGGCTAGGGCCAAACTAGATTGCACCCAATTTATATCTCCCAATAATTTTTGAAAATCATTAAGGGTATAAAGTAATCTATTGAGGACGGACCAGATTATAAAAATTGATGACCCAGGTATTGATAGGGAAATTCTTGTTGTACCTTTTCTGGGGCTATTCTTAAGCCAGCTAGTTGAAGATTATGTTGCAATTCCCCCAAAGCCTCATTTACTTCCTTAGGATCTGGAAGATATTCTTTCAGCCGGCCCAGATAATGTATAATATACAAGGATTGAAACTTCTCCCTAATGGGGGCAATGGCCAAAGATACATACATTTGACAAATAGTGGGACTATTGGCCATTCCTTGAGGCAACACCACCCATTGATATCTCTTATAGGACTCTTTTAAATTAACAGAAGGAATGCTAAATGCAAATCATTCCCGAGGATGCAAGGGAATGTTAAAGAAGCAATCTTTTAGGTATATAACTAGTAAATTATAGCCTTCAGGAATACCTACTGTGGAAGGTAAGCCAGGTCGTGTGGCTGCCATAATTTGCATATAATTATTACCAGCTCAGAGATCTTGTAGGAGTCTCCATTTTCCAGATTTTTTCTTTATAACAAAAGTTGGTGTACTCCATGGGGAAGTAGAAGGAACAATATGTCCTGCCTCTAATTGTTCCTATACAAGTTGATGTGCAGCCTGTAATTTCTCCATAAATAAGGGCCATTGCTCCACCCAGACTGGGTTATGAGTTTTCCAGGTGATAGGAAAGGGAACAGGCTGTGCAGCAATAGCCCCTAAGGAAAATGTCCCAACCCTGAGCCATCTCCAGCTCTTCTGATAATTACATTTCTGGATGCAAAAGCCTGAGGGTCACCTTGGAGGAATTTACCCAGTCCTCTTCCTTATACATAACCTTGGTCAGCTAGCATATTTTTAACAGGTTCAGTAGTAAGGACCACTCTCATGGCCTGAAGCACATCTCTTCCCCAAATATTAACAGGGATATGACTTAACACAAAAGGTTGAAAAAGACCTGTAGAAAGCAGCCTTACAGATTACAGCCAGGATTTCTGAATCTTCGAATCCCCCATGACAGCGCCCCTTACCAGCAGGAAGTAGTTTGGAAAGAACAATGCCCAAATTCCCAAATATTGTCTATAAATGTTTGTTTTCATTTAAATGGACTTGGTTATATAAAATAAAAAAATTACTTTCATTGTAAAACAAAAAACAGAAAACCTAATCTGTTGCCTAAATATGTAGTCAAGAAAATATGAAAAAATACATATATTTATTATTTGTAAAACAAAACAACAACAAAAAAAGACATGTAGAGCAGAATATTGGCAACTTTAAAGGCTTAGAATAATCTACATAATTTAGATGAGCTCCTTCAAGAGACTTATATTTTTGGTTGTGAGCCTAGCCTTTAACGGCTGGGCCATCTCTCCAGCCCCCTTCAAGAGACTTTTGAATTATTTGAATACAGTCTCGCCCTGCTCTGGTAAGGGTTCAAGGGGAAGTTGGGTCCAAATACCCTTATAGGATATCAAAGAGGGTTTGGAGTTGTCTTAAGATGGGCCTGATCTCCCAGGAACTTTTGAAAATCATTTAAAGTGTCTAACCTAAGTGTAAGTTTTTGAGGGCACACCCAATTGCGGAGGAGTTGGTGACCCAAATATTGGTATGGAAATTCTTTTTGTACCTTTTTGGGGGCAATTTGTAGGTTGGCCAATCTTAGGGTGGCCTGAAGATCTCCCAAAGCAAACAGCAACAAGGCCTCCTGTTCTGCGGCCAACAATATATCATCCATATAATGAATTATGTATAACTGAGGATATTTTCGTCAAATTGTTCCTGTAGATCTGAACCCTCCTTCACCCCTGACAGGTTTTAGAAAAGGGTTGTTGTTTTTAAATTTTGGTGGCAAAACCAATTGACCAATCCTAGCTTCCTGGGGCATTACAGTGACTCCTTTAGTGGCTTCTACCATGATTTCAATCTCTCCCAGAGTGTCCTCATCAATTATTCTGGGAATGACTTGGACTCCTTGAAGTAAGGCGCTGCTTCTCCCCAGTATTAGCTCCATGGAACCCAATGGCAAAGGCCCTTTAACTCCTATACTTAAAGCCTGGGGTCCTATATGAGGAGTCAAATTTGCTTGGGTACCTGGGGTACCTCTGACAAGGTCCTGGATGGAAATGGATTCCTTTTGAAGAACAAATTGGATAGGACGGGTGACAGGTGTATCCAGGGCTCCATACACCTGGCTGTTGGGGTCTGGAGTGGACCCTACCTCCTGTTTCCTTGTGCATCAATCTTAGAGCGGCACTCACTGCTCCAATGGTGTCCCTTTCAGCAGTGAGGGCAAAGGCTGGGATTATTACAGGAAGGGGCACCCCCTTCCTAGAGGGCATTTTTTTTCTTTTTTTTAAATGACTGATTTGCCCACATCCAAAACATATCCTAGGTCTAGTTCCTTCGCTGATAACATTTCTTTTAAGTCATGCCTTCATGGCGGAGGCAGTTATTTGTCCCAAAATATGGTGTCCATCAATGTCCCTAAAAATTCTGATATACTACTCATTGAGGGTTTTATTCTTATGTGACCAAATGGCTTCCGTACAATATTTATTTGAGTTTTCAAAAGCCAACTGTTTCACTATAGGCATCGCGTCTTCAGCATCACCAAAAATCTCTCCTGCCAGTTGAAGCAACTGATCAACAAAATCAGTAAAAAGCTCAGAGGATCCCTGAAGGACCTTAGACAGTTGATCTCCCAAGGCCTTATTAAGTAATGCTTTCCAGGCCCTAGTAGCCGCTATACCTATCTGTGTACATACTGCAGGTTCATATAAAATTTGGGCCACTAAAGTTGCATATTATCCAGAACTGGTCAGCATCTCTGTTTTGAGCCGGGAAATCCTGTTGTAGCATTGTGTTTTGCTGCCTGTTGACATTGCTCCTGAAACTCCCCTCTCCAAATAAGATAGTCTCCGCCAGAAAGAACTGCACGCCAGAGCTGATGCCAATCACTTGGGGTGCAATTTAGGGCTGAGGACTCAAAAATGGCAATAGTGAAAGGAGCCTGTGGTCCATAGGCAGCGACTGCTTCCTTTAATTGCTTAATATGCTTAAAGTTAAGGGGATTATGTTCCCTACACCTCTGCCCTCAAGTTAAGGGGATTATGTTCCCTACACCTCTGCCCTTGAGGGTCAACAGTCTCTATTACTATTCTACCCAGTTTACCCTCTGGTGGTGCAGTCAGGAAAAATCAGAAATGAGGAACCAGGAACTAGTTTTTCGTAAAGTTTTAATGAAACCTTTAGCTGTCTTATGTTTAATTCCTGTCCCTTGTTTCTTTAAGAGTTCACCCAATTGCTCCACTAGAAGAGAATGAGAACTAGCAGCACCCATTTCCAATATGCTCTTTCCTTACCTTAGACAAAGTGCTGGCCAGCCTTCTTGGGCGATGTTTTAGCAATTCTGCCTTGTCCTGGTCTGGGTGGGACCTCCACAGAACACAGTCATGAGCTCCATTTCCTGAAGAATGAGTTGGAGTAACTGATGAGACCCATAAATGGGAGTCCATTCCATCTTGCCAGGAGTTCAGAGAGCCCAAATCACATTAGCTTAATGGCTACAGGATGCCCAGACATATTGATCCCAGTCCCCTCTCCCTCCCTCCCTCCCTCTCATGCCCCTCAACCACCCTCCCATCCCATACTCCCTCCAGTCCACAGGGACGGTGATGCCTTCCAGGAGGGGTCATCTAAATCTGTCAAGCCATTTGGAGTAGGGACTAGGATTTCTCTCCTTCCTCTAGGCTAAGGGAATATCCCTCCATGGGGAATGTGGTCCCAAAGTCCTTTTGTGTTACCATGGATACATCCTGGTTCCACTGTCTGAGGTCCCTTAGACTGCCCAGGCCTTCTAACTGAGACCCATGTTCAGGGGGTCTGAGTCAGTCCCATGCTGGTTCCCCAGCTATCAGTCTGGGGGGCCATTAGCTCCTCCTTGTTCAGGTCAGCTGTCTCTGTGGGTTTTTGTAGCCTGGTCTTGTCCTCCCTCTCTGCATCTGGATTCCAGTTCAGCTCAGTGTTTAGTTGTGGATGTTTGCTTCTGTTTCCATCAGCTACTAGATGAAGGCTCTACAATGATAGATAAGTGAGTCATCAGATCTCATTATCAGGGAAGGGCATTTAAGGTAGCCTTCTGCCTTTCCACTTTTGCTCAGATGGTTAGTTGGGGTCATCCTTGTAGGTCTCTGGACATTTATTTAGAATCAGTTTTCTCTTCAAATTTATAATGGCGTATCTTTTTCTCTCTCTTTTTATCATCTATTCCTCCCCTGACTCAATCTTACTAGTCCCACATGCTCTCCTCTCCTCCCCTTCATTTTCTCTCTCCTAGCTCCCTCTCCACTCACTGCCTCCCCTCCCCGCGCCACACTCCCAATTCCAAATATGCTCAGGAGATCTTGTTCCTTTCCTGATCTCCAAAATGGCTATACAAGTTTGCACTCCCACCAGCAGTGGAGGAGTGTTCCCCTTTCTCCACATCCTCTCCAGCATAAGTTATCATTGGAGTTTCTAATTTTAGCCATTCTGGCAGGAGTAAGATGGTATCTCAAAGTTGTTTTGATTTGCATTTACCTGATAGCTAAGGATGTTGAACACTTTCTTAAGTGTCTTTCAGCCTTTTTGATTTCCTCTATTGAGAATTCTCTCTTCAGTTCTGTATCCCATTTTTAAATAGGGTTATTTGGTGTTTTGGTGACTAGTTTCTTAAGTTCTTTATATATTTTGGATATTAGCCCTCTGTCAGATGTGGGTTTTGTGAAGATCTTTTCCCAGTCTGTGGCCTGCCGTTTGGTCTTGTAGATTGTGTCCTCTGCCTTACAGAAGCTTCTCAGTTTGAGGGGTCCCATTTATTAATTGTCGATCTCAGTGTCTGTGCTACTAATGTTATGTTCAGGAAGCAGTCTCCTGTACCAATTTGTTCAAGTGTAACTCCCACTTTTTTTTTCTAAGAGGTTCAGTGTGGCTGGATTTATATTGAGGTCTTCGATCAATTTGGACTTGAGTTTTGTGCATGGCTATAGACATAGGTCTATCTTCAGTCTTCTACACACCATCATCCAGTTGTGCCAGCACCATTTGTTGAAGATGCTGTCTCCTTCCATTGTATAATTTTAGCTGTTTTGTCAAAAATCAGATGTTCATAGGAGTGTGGGTTAATATCAGGATTTTCTATTCGATTCCGTTGGTCTACCTGTCTATTTTTGTGCCAATACCAAGCTGTTTTCAGGACTATAGCTCTATAGTAGAGCTTGAAGTCAGGGATGGTGATGCCTCCTGAAGTTCCTTTATTGTACAGTGTTGTTTTGGCTATCCTGGGTCTTTTGTTTTTCCATATAAAGTTGAGTATTATCCTTTCAAATTCAATAAAGAATTGTGCTGGAATTTTGATGGGGATTGCATTGAATCAATATGGTGGATCACTTTGATAGATTTTCATGTGTTAAACCATCCCTGAATCTCTGGGATGAATCCTACTTGGTCATGGTGGATGATTTCTCTGACGTGTTTTTGAATTCGATTTGCCAGTATTTTATTGACTATATTGCCTCAATGTTCATGAGGGATATTGGTCTCTTTCTTAGTTGTGTCTTTTTGTTGCTTGGGTACCAAGGTAATTGTGACCTCATAAAAAGAGTTTGGTAATGAACCTTCTGCTTCTATTGTATGGAACAATTTGAGGAGCATTGGTATTAGCTCTTCTTTAAATTTCTGGTAGAATTCTGTACTGAAGCCATCTGGTCCTGGGCTTTTTTTGGTTGGGAGGCTTTTTATGGCTGCTTCTATTTCATTTGGGTTTATAGGTCTATTTAAATTGCTTGATTTAATTTTGGTAAGTGGTAGTTATCCAGAAATTTGTTCATTTCCTTTGAATTTTCAAATTTTGTGGAATACAGATTTTCAAAGTATGACCTGAAAATTTTCTGGATTTACTCTGTGTATGTTTATGTCCCCTTTTTCATTTCTGATTTTGTTAATTTGCTTGTTCTCTCTCTGTTTTTTTGGTTAGTTTGGATAAAGGTTTGTCTATCTTGTTAATTTTCTCAAAAAACCAACTCTTCGTTGCATTGATTTTTTTGTATTGTTTTCCTGGTTTCTATTTTGTTGACTTCAGCCCTCAAATTTATTATTTCCTGGCATCTACTCCTATGGGGTGAGTTCGTTTCTCTCTGTTCTAAGGCTTTCAGTTGTGCTGTTAATTCTCTTATATGACTATCCTCTGTTTTCTTCATAAGGGCACTTAGTGCAATGAACTTCCATCTTAACACTGCTTTCAGAGTGTCCCATAATTTTGGGTATGTTGCGTCCTCATTCTCGTTGAATTCTAGGAAGTTTTTCATTTCTTTATTTCTTCCTTGACCCAGGTATGGTGCAATTGTGCATTGTTCAGTTTCCATGAATTTGTAGGTTCTCTGCAATTTGTGTTTTTTTTTAAATAAGATACAAGGGACTATTTCAATTTTTTTTTTTTTTTGTATCAGTTGAGGTTTCTTTTGTTGTCGAGTACGTGGTCGATTTTAGAGACGGTTCCAAGTGGAGCAGAGAAGGTATATTCTTTTGTATTTGGATGGAATATTCTATAGATGTCTGTTAAACCCAACTGGGACATTTCCTGGATGTTAAGGATTTGTTAGAGTTAAGATTTTCTTTGGTGGATGTATCTATTTCTTCTAGTTTTTCTTCAGCACCTGAGATTTTCTCTTTGATCTCTTGTATTCTGTTGGTTGTGCTTGCATCTGTAGTTCTTGATCATTTTCCCGGTTTTTCTATTTCCAGCTTCCCTCAGTTTGTGTTTTCTTTATTGTCTCTATTTCAGTTTTCAAGTTTTGAACTATTTGAATTGTTTCCTTCATCTATTTGATTGTTTTTTTTTTTTTCTTGGCTTTCCTTACTTTAAGAGATTTGTTCATTTCTTCCAAATTTTTCTTTTTCTTTTTTTTTCCATTTCTTTAAGGGATGTTTTCGTATCTTCTTTGAGGGCCTCTATTATTTTATGAAGGCATTTTTTAAGTCATTCTCTTCTGCTTCATCTGTGTTCTGATCTAGTTGGTGTAGAGTCCCTAGATTCTGGTGGTGTCATGCTTGTCTTTCTATTAGATGTTTTCTTGTATTGCCATTTTCCCATCACTTCCTTCAGTGGGTGCAGGTGGAGACTCTCTCTCTACCCTACTTTCCCGGTGGGCATAGGTGGGTCAGGAGTTTGATGTCTGTAGCTCTGGATGGTCCAAACTCTCTAGGAGGTCTCTCCTACAGCAGAAACCCTGTGATGGAGGTCAAAGTTCAGGCAGGCAGGAACTTAGGGTGGTCCTGAGAGGATAGGCAGGTCCAGTGTGCTCAGAGCAGATCCAGGAAGTTTCCCTGAGGTGGAGGTGTGGTCGGACCCACACTCTGGCCCAGTGCTCAACCAGAAGGATGGTTGCAGGATGTTCTAGCACGATAAGCACTTGGTCGACAAGCTGGTCAGCTAATCACCCAGGGGTAGGGCCCAACATTCTGTCATTGTCCCCACCTTTGGTTGATTACTTAAGTTGGTGTGTGAATAAAGTGGAGTGCATTCAGTATGGACTGAACTGCCCTCCTGATAACTATACTGTGTCTCTGAGTCTTAATTCTCTTAGCTAACCTTTCCCTCATCCATACACCCCACTCAGGGGCAGACTTAGGGCTGCTCGGCTGGTTCTGATTACAGCCCCACAAACACAGGTCCTCAACATATGGTGCAGAAATGTGGAGCTAATACTGGCACTGGCATATGGTGCTGAAACATGGAACTGAGTACAGGGGAAGGAAAGTGATGGACACTGCTGAGTAATAGATACTGCGGGTGTACAAACGTGAAGAGAGCGCTCAGCAAAAAGAAGTGAAGTGTGGTGAGTGAATGTCAAATGTTGGGAGTAAAATTGTACATAATTGCAGAAATGGGACACAGATAATCATAGATATAAAACAGGAAAATATTAGATGATAAAGAGGTGAAGTGTGGTGAGTTAAACTTCACAGCAAAAATGTGTATAATTGTAGATATGAAACAGAAAAATATTAGTCAGATGATAAAGAGGTGAAATGTGGTGAGTTAAACTCCAGAGTAAAAGTGCATATAATTATAGATATGAAACAGAAAAATATTAGCCAGATGGTAAAGAAGTGAGTGTGTTAACCTCAAGTGTAAAAATGTATATAATTAGAGATATGAGACAGAGAAATATTAGTCAGATGATTGTATATTTACTTTGGCATATTGTAATAGCCAGGAGAGCTGGAGTAAAGCAGAAGCAAGTACAGAAATGTTTAGAATTTGCAAGTTTTGTAAGGATCTTTTCCCCTTGCAGAAGCCACAAATATCTCAGTTGTTCCGGGGCTTCGGGATGTGCCCCAGCATATGTACTAGGTCAGCAGGACCTGCGGGTTCCAAAAGCTCAGAGTTGCTACAATGGTGGTTGTTAACTTTACAAACAGCTGTAGTGGCAGTTGAGCTGCAGTGGGTCAGCTAAGGCCCAGAGAGCAAAGGCAAGATAAGGCCAGGCCTAGCCTAGAAGTCCACAGCCTTGGGAGCTGCTGCTGTGGCCAATGCCCAACAAAAAATATGGAAAAAAATGCAGCTAGCCAGAAAACTGTTTTAAGATCCTATAGAAAAAAAGGTTACATAGATAAATTTGGACTTGTTCACGTTTTGGATGCTCAAAAACTCAAGAGTTAGCTATAGTTGCTGTATTACAAGAGATTTCAGTTAAGGATGCTTTATCTCTATAAACTAATCATGGCCTAGGGAAAAGGAGCTGAAAGATGTATGTGTGTTCTAAATGTATGGTGTGGCCACATGCGTGTGATTGTGAATGCTTGAAACTTAACAAAATGTACAACTTCTGTCTTATGGCAAGGGGGACCATTGTTATGGTTGCATTTACCTGATTCCCAAGCCAAGGTTTAAATCCTTATTTTGAAGTAGTAGCTTGTATGGTACAGAAATGCCTTATGGAGTCTAGGAGATATTTTGACAGGGACCAAACATAAATACATGTTCCCTATACCAAACAGCAAGTTGATTGGTTAGTTCAAAACAGTGATTCTTGGACAATTGCTTTTGTTTAATTTTTGGGAAAAATTGATAATTAGTTTCTACTTTATAGACTGTTGCAATTTGCACTAATACATCCTTTTATATTCCCTAAAAATTGTAAGGAGTAATCTTGTAAAAAATGCTGTGTTGGGTTTTACTGATGGTTCTTCTAATGGGAGAGCAACTTGTGTTATTGAAGGTAGAGAGTATCTAGTATAGACAGCTAGCTCTAGCTCCAGCTCAAATAATTGAGTTACGAGCTATTGCAATAGTTTTTCAGCTTCTAGTGAATGATTCATTTAATTTGTATACTGATAGTCATTATGTTTTTAAAGCTCTTCAAGTGATAGAGACAGTTCAGGGCATTGGAACTAGTAATGGTCATGTTTGAATTTTGAGCAAATTCAGAGTGCCATTCATCAAAGAAAGTCACCGTGCTTTGTGGGTCATATAAGAGCTCATTCAAACCTTCCTGGCCCACAGGTAGAAGGGAAAGAGTCAGCGGATAGATAAGCAAAAATGGTCACATTATCTCAGGACAAGCTCCGTGGTCACATAGCTTTCATCATCAAAATAGTAAAAGTCTAAGAAAGCAATTTGGTTTAACTAAAGAGACTGTTCGTCAAATTGTCAAATAGTGTGATGTGTACCCACAATATTTACCTGTAACTAATTTAGGAGTAAATCCTTGAGGCCTGCTTCCTAATCATTTATGGCAAATGGATGCTACACATACTTCAGAATTTGGCAAATTAAAATATATACACATGGCAGTCAATACATATTCCTAATGGCCACTGCATAAACTGGAGAAACCACTAAGCATGTGATAAGTCACAGTTTAAAATGTTTTGCTTATATTCCAAGAATTATAAAAACAGACAATGGATCTGGATATACCAATAAAGCATTTCAGCAATTCTGTGCTTAATGGAAAATTGGTCACAAAACAGGCATTCCTTATAATCCACAAGGGCAAGGAATTGTGGAGTGTGCTCATAGTTCCTTGAAAACACAACTTCTGAAAATAAGGTGAGGGGAGTTGTGCCCCCACTCTCCACATGATGCATTAAATCATGCACACTCTTCATTTAGATTTTTTTTTGAATGTGGATGCCTGTGAGCAAGCTGCTGCAGACAGATTCTGGCATGATCGAACTTGAGCAACTTTCACTCAAGTCAAGTGGAAAGATGTATGTACCAGGCAATGGAAAGGGCCCAATCCTGTCCTAACATGGGGTCGAGGGCATGTTTGTGTTTTCTTGCAGGAAGAAAATGAGGCCTGGTGGCCTGCCAGACCGTTTGGTGAGATGTGTGGAGTAGAGAAAAACCAGACCTGAGACCGTGGGAGCTTGCCCAAGTCAGTTTGAGTGAGACCCACTGAAGCTGTATCATCGACGCTACAGTTTGAGAAAGAAAGGAAATAGTCGGTTTGAGATTTCCAGTTTCTCAACAAGACTGCTGCACCAACTTCCCAGACCTGTGAGTTTTCATCCGGGTCCAGCCAAGGACTGAACTTTTAGCTACACCACATCTTGGGACACATAATTCATTTTGCCAATTTTTCCCTTTGAGGGAAGTTGTTCAATTGTCATCTAGGACAATTGAACATTATTATGAATGTGATATGTGGCAAAAGCCCCTCTTCAGTATTTGAACCTAACATGGACAAAAGTTTGCAGTTAATATTCAGCACACAAGGACTGGTATCTCAAACCTAGTTTTTAACTTTACAATCATCAGAGCATTGGACTTTAGATAGGGAAAAGGAAAAAGCTCAGAATTGTGGAGTTACCATACTCCACCCATTATGAGAACCTTTGGTTGAATTTAAATGATGAGAACTTTAACCCAGTCGATTTGTATGTCTATTGTTACTAATCATACTGGAAATATTGATGCCTGTAACCTTAGCAGTAGCATGTAAGTGTTTATGGATGTAAGAGGCCAGAGCTCATTCTGACAGGAATTTGATGTGATGCTTATGAATCTTTGGGTATAATGAGATTAGAAAGGCAGATTTAGACTTTGATAGAGCCAAAGCCATTCCAGACACCCCAGACCAATTTTTAAATGGCCATTTTAACTTGATTCATCCTATCCTTTTGCAGGAGATGTGGTAGCCATAAAAGTGCATATGTTGCTTAGCATTATGAAGCTTGCTCCTGAGCTCTAGATGAAAAGTTGGCTAAGAGGTGCATGGCATCAAGCTATGCACCACCCCCTAGCATTCTTTGTTACAGAGGCTGATAACCAGGGATGGGTAAGATCTTCTTGCTTCCAGGCAACCTAAGACAGGTCACACATGACAGAATGTGTGCTCCAAGGATAGGTAAGCACTGGTAGGTTGAAGAAGGCAGCCTGAGACAGGTACAGTCGTCTGTCCTGTTGCAGAAGCACAGGTATTATTTTATTAATTTAAGAAGGGGAATTGGTGGGACCCATAAATGGGAGTCCATTCCATCTTGCCACAAGTTCAGAGAGCTCAAATCACTCCTGTTGTCCTTAAGACATTAGCTTAATGGCTACAGGATGCCCAGGCTCCTATCTAAATAACAATAGACTTGGGCCCAGACAGTTTTATACTCACCCTGAAGGCTAGGTGTAGCTATGGAGTGCCTGAAGGCAAAAGAGTGCTCCAGCTACAAAGTGTCTTTAGGATTAAGGGAAGTGATTGCTATTTGCCCTTTATACATGATAAAAGAAGTCTTGTGCGATTGTTCCCACCTTTGGTTGATTACTTAAGTTGGTGTATGAATAAACTGGAGTGCATTCAGTATGGACTGAAACTGCCCTCCTGCTACTATCCCAAGTCTTTGTCTTTCCTTGATCATCTATAGCTAGCCTTTCCTTCACCCACACGCCTCCACTCAGGAGCAGACCTGGGACTGCTCGGCTGGTCCCTATTGCAGCCCCACAAACACTAGTATTCAACAGGTAACCTCAGCAAGCCTCAGCCCCACATTTCTGACCCCCCCCCCTTTTTTGGCAGGGCTATGGTCAATAGAATCTGAGCATAATTCTCCAGAACCTTTCATTTGATAATTGAGAGTCAGCTCTTCTCCAGCTTCTATGGTTCTTGTGGAAAACAGTACTAACTTGGGAAGCTGAGTATCAAGTTTATTGATGGAAACATTAAAGACCTGAAGATTTGGGTTACAACCATGATTCACAAAGTAAGACACATTTACATATCAAGCTGCATCCACTGATCCACTGTGAATTCAAAAAGATATGTGATTCCTTGGGTGTCATTTAATTCCACGCCTTTCAGTTTCTTCACTTGTGATGACCTCTCCAACATATTCCATGACAAAACTCATTCTTTTAATCTTCACAAGGGTTTATACACCTCCACCACAAACCATTGCTTGTTTTAAAGGTGCACAGGGATACTGTGTGTCTTTTTGTACAATCCTATTGGGACAATCAGGTTCACATTGGTACCTTGAGTTGCATTCGTGGATGAGAGTGCCAGGTTTGATTTTAATTTGTTGGTTCTTATTATAGGCCAAAACAACACTTTTCAAAGAAGCATTTTTAAAGATGATTCCTGGAGCTGGCCTGTACTCATTAATGTAGTAGAAGTCTTAAAGTGGGCCCTCCACGTCAACCATATTTTCAATAAATACCAACCATGTGCTGTTCTTTCTTCTGTTGAGGTAGTCTTGCCCTCTCTGCAGAGCTATTCTTTGTTTGCCTTTCTTTACAATGTACTTAGAGACAGCTGGTGCCAAGGGTTTGCTACAGTTACTTGGAGTGACTGCCTTGCCTGCCTTTACCAGAGATAAGTAACTACTCTTGTCATTGGAGGACTGCTGCAACAGTTGAGGACACTTGCTCAAGGGCTCCCAAGTATTTGTAGACTCTTTGCATCCGTTCCACTTTACAAGATAATATTCCACATCTTTGTATGTGGGAATCACTTTGACTTCCTGATCCTCTTCCTTCCACCTTGGCGTGCTGGGGCACAGGTGTGAGCCAACCTAGGAGTGAAATTATCATGAGCTGCTTGTATTGAGACTGAGGGAAGAAAGCAGCAAGGACCTGGGAAGGGGGAACTCAGATTCCTCAGGGTGGGAGTTGACCAGCTGCATGCCTGAGGGCAAAGGTCTACCAGCACCTACAGTGAATGTTCAGGGGCTCTCAGTGTGGAGAGGATGAGGATACAGATGCCAAGTTCCACCGGGGCCCCGACACACCAGATTTTCTCTGGATGGATGTGGAAAAGAGTAGAGGTTGGCTCTTGTCAGTCTCAGAATCAGCATCTTTCTTCAGCAGCAATTTAGGCCCTGACCATGAGGGAAAGCTTTGCAGATTTCATGTTGGCTCATGGGCTAGGGTTTGTGGGTCAGTGGTAGAGTGCTTGCCTAATATAGGTGAGGACCTGGCTTCTATACTCATCACTGAAGAAAACAGACTGATCAGTCACGCTCCCATCTCAGTCTGTTTGGCAATGGAACCATTCGAGCTGATCACAAAAGGTACAGTGTCTTAATGGCCATCAGGTGATGATGTCAGCAAACGTGCCATGTGTCTGCTAAATAGATGCTGCAGTTTGTCTCCACACTGGGCCTCCAAGCTGTATTGTCAAAGTCCTGGGAATGGACAATCTTCATGAGCTGAGTTCCTTTTTTTGTATGTAGAGAGGCAAGTTTTGAAAACACACAGATTAGAGTGTACCAAATTATCAATGGCAATGGTGCTCTTTTTGTTTTGTTCTGCTTTGGGTTTTTTTTTTTTTTTTTTTTTTTTCTGAGACAGTGTTTCTCTGTGGCCTTGGAGCCTGTCCTGGAACTAGCTCTTGTAGACCAGCCTGGTCTCAAACTCACAGAGATCCACCTGCCTCTGCCTCCCGAGTGCTGGGACTAAAGGTGTGCACCACCAATGCCCACTGGCAACAGTACTTTTTCTTTCTTAAAAATATGCTATTTTTCTTTGATAATTTCATACATGCTTTGTGTGTGTTTGGGTGTGATAGGGTCTCACTATATAGCTGGCCTTGAAGTCATGAACCTACTCACTCAACTTCCTCAATTGCTGGGATGACAGGCATGGGCTACTATGCCCAGAAATATTATTTTTAAGTAATACTAAGTAATAGTACTAAGTCAAAACTACTGCTTGCCTCCTAGTGGGTGAAAGGACACTAGCCTACTAGAACATGTTGTTCTGGCAGGCCTTACCCTTCTCCCCCATTCTGCTGCCTTGCTAAAACTGGTAGATTACATTCCTAAAGCTAGCTCCCAAGGTCTCTTCCCATGTTTAGCCACTTCTTCCCTGTGAGGCTGACTCCCAAGTCCCAGCAATCAGAAACCTCCTTTGGCTCAACTAATTAATATGCCCAACTAAAATTAAACGCTTCATTCTAAGCGTTTCCCCCTTTTATAAGCCAACACTTTTTCTATGGCTTCGCCAGTCTCCTTTCTATGCAGAGGCAGCTCTCTGTCCCTTCAGGCCAAATACCCCTTCCCTCTTTCCCTTGTCCCCTTCCCCTTCTCCTTCATCCCCTATCTCCTTTACCATATCATCCTAGCCCACTCTAACACACATCTCCCCTTCTCCTCTCAAAAATTACACCTGCAAGGTCATTCGCTGTTGTTTTCCTGCCTGAGTCAGCAGGCAGCCACTTTAATTTTTCTTCCTTGCTTAATAAAGGATCTCTGTGAAAACAGGTGTTTGGGTGTGGTTTGTGCCTGATCTGGGGTCTGGGAGGAACCCTCCAGCTGTTCAGGGCTCTCCTTCAATGGCCATTGATTCAGTTGAATGAATAATGACCAGCATTTAAAACAACACACAAGAAGCAGGAAAAATGGCTCGTTGGTTAAGAGCACACAGTGCTCTTGAAGATTGGAGTTCAGTTGCAAGCAATGATGTTGGGCATCTCACAACCACCTATGACTCCAGCTCCAGGGATCTGATGTCCTTTTCTAGTCTCCACGGGGGGGGGGGGTACTGCATTCACACACAAATGAAAAACCAAACAAAAAGGTAAGCATTGTTGTGAAACCTGTAATTTGCATGTTCTTGCTCATACTGTGTATATATATGTGTGTATACTGTGTTGCTATAATTTATATTTTATGATGGGGCTATAATTTAAAAATGTGAAAATTGCTGATCTGGAGCATGCATTTGGTTGTTTTGTTTAATTTTGTTTTTCTGAGATAGGGTTTCTCTGTGTAGCTTTGTAGACCAGGCTGGTCTCAAACTCACAGAGATCCATCTGCCTCTGCCTCTCGAGTGCTGGGATTTAAGGCGTGTGCCACCATTGCCCAGCTCACATTTGTTTTTTCTTTTAAGAACACTGGGTAGGCACTCTCATGCCATGGCATGACATGTGTGGAGGTCAGAGGACAGCTGTGGAAGTTCTTTCCTTCAACCATGTGTGTCTTGGGAATTGAACACACATGGTCAGGCTTGGTGGTAAGCATCTTTACCTGCTGAGCCATCTCACTGGCTCTTGAGCTCACATGATTTTTAAAAAGATAGTTTACTTTTGCGGCTGGAGAGATGACTGAGTGGGTAAGAGTGCTTGCTGTGCATGCATAAGGACCTAAGTTCAAATCCTCAGAACCCATGTAAAAAGCTGGTCATGGTCCTGAGCATGCCTATAATCCTAGTTCTTTTGGGAGGGTTGGGGACAAGAGAATTTCTGGAACCTGCTGGTCACCAGCCTAGCCCCCCCCCCAAAAAAAAATATTTGTGAGCTCCAGTTTCAGAAGATTCCCTGACTCAAGGGAACAAGGCAGAGTGAGTGTGATAGAACCTAGGATTTATTGTTCTGCGTCTGGGCTCCTATATGAATGGTTGCATGCATGTGAGCAAGCACCTCCCACCGTCCACAATATACAAGTAAATTTACTTTATTCCCAGCCTTCAATCCCAGCACTCAGGAGGCAAAGGCAGGCAGATTTCTGTGAGTTCGAGGCTAGTCTGGTCTACAGAGGGAGTTTCAGGACAGGCTCCAACACTACAGAAAAACTCTGTCTTGAAAAACCAAACAAACAAAAACCAACCAAAACAAACAAAAAACTGGGTTGAAATAGCAAGAACTGTGAAATAAATTTTTTGAGTAGACACTTTCGTAGTGGAAGCAAATTAGATTCCTAAATCTTGACATGTCTTCATTTGGTCATGATATTCATGACTGTAAAGCTGTTCATTGAATTCAGTAGTTCACAGTGACTGATTCTCTGCATGTCTTACTTCCCAAATGTAAGAATCTGATTAGGTCAGATGTCTTGTTTGCTCAACTTGTGTTGTGGCCATGGAGACTGAGTAAAGATCACGAGAGTCCAGTAGGGCAGGTTTGTGTTTGGGTAACCATGGATGTCCACAGTGGGCACACAGCCTGGGTTACTGGAGAACAAGGTGTTGCCTTGAGAGGAATGTCCTTTCTTTCTTTTGGAATGGGTTCAGGAGTTAGCCTCAAAACTTCACTCTAGTACTGCCTGGGTTAGGTGACCAGCTTTTACATGAACATTTACTTGGATCAACATTAAAATAGCCTCCTGGGAGACAGTTTTGTAGACATACTGAGTCCAATAGAGTTCTGGAACTGTGGGAGCTACTTATTCCCAAATAGATCGAGAGATGCCTGAATAGTAGCCCTTCTAAATTCTCAAGAGATCAGGGAGTGAACCTTTCCCATTATGAGTTCATTGAAGTCTATCTTGTGGGGAGCAGAGGAAGACCTCAGTGAATGAAGTTCTGAGTGAATGTTATTTGACATGTGTACAGTCATGTCAGAGATCCCAATGTCTCAGCTCTATGACAGTGGCAAAGTCTTCCTGGGGGTGTAAGTGTGAATGATGACAATGTATGCAGAAAATGTCCAGCATAGCCTTCCTTCTTCCCCACACGAGATTTATAACCTGAACATTGCTTCCCTACAGAGATGATTCCTACTGAGATTAGCTAAACCTGTTCCCTTGATCCATCTGCATACTCTAAAACCTGTCTCTCTATTCTACTCTCCTTCAGAGAGCTCAGTTCACCCAATCCCTGATTTTCTGTGTAAGTGCAACAGTTCCAAAGGGCAAGGTTTTCCCAATGGAAGTGTTGCAGCTCTGAGGGGAAAGGAATCCTAGCAATCAGGATTCAAGGAGTACCACAAGGTCACAGTGTATAACAAGCATCACACAAAAGATGTATTGAGACAGACACAAGATGGTGGCTGCCTCTCCTTGGGTGAGAAGCAGCAGGGAACTGGGCAGGAGGCAGGCTTCTATAGGGTTTTTGGGAGAGGAGTTTTCCAGCGTGGAAATTGGTGGGATTTCAAGTCCTGAACTTGGGGCAAGCTCAGGGACTGGTAGGATTATTAGCTCAGGATTGGTGAGTTTTCAAATCCAAAAGTGAGCTCAGACCTTTTATCCCACAGTATATGTATCCATGTGTTTATCAGTTCTTCGTTCCCTTATCATCCCAGTTAGGTTAATTCCTGGAACCAGACAAAGGTGCACCACTTTCTCCCATCATTGGTTAGTTAGCACTTAGGGAAGTACTAGGTATCACAGGTTCTGCTAAGTAAAACTATGTAGCAGTCAGGATTGGCCATGTTCTGTTGCAGTAACAAACACCCCAAACATCACCATCTTACTGGAGTTTATTTCTTGTTTATGATATATAGCCAATGTATGCTTATTAGGGGCATCAGTATGGGGCTTTCTCCTTGTAGCTACCCAGGGACTCAGGCTGCCTAGGGATCCACCACCTCAGGCATTGTTACCAAAACAAACACAACTTCAGCATTCCTAGCCATAGGGAAGGGGAGGTTTGGAGAATCAAGCATTCTTTTTAAATGATTTCACCCAATTGACATATGTTGATGTTGTGTGACAGACTTTTCCTGGGGAGATGTAACACACACATGTCTACTCAACCCAGATAAAGAGCTCACAATAGACCAAAGTGCAGATACTACCAAATCCAACTAGGTGAACCTATGAGTTTTACTGGGGTTACTTACAGGAGTCTGGGTGTGGGGTTACTTACAGGAGCAGAAATGCATCACTAAAACCCACCCCAGCATGGGGAAACCTGGAGCAGACTGTACAGTAGGCAGGCAGCTCAACAGGTTGGAGGGTGTCCTTTCCAGGTGCCCTTAGTTGGTCTGAGCCCCTACCAGGCAGCTGGGTTGGTCTCTGTTCTTCCTATGCAGTTGAGCTGGTCTGTCTTCTTGCAGCTTGGTCCCTCTGAGAGTGGCTCTCAGCAGTTCTTTACCATTTCCTCTTGGAAGGGAGGGGCCTAATGACTCTGGTCAGTTTTAGGGACTTCCTGGAGCTAGTTTGGATTGTTTACTTAAAGAACTTCCCTGCTGGTTGAAATGTTCCAATCAAGGAGGAAACTGCTATAGCAGTGATGTTCCACTATACTTACCAAGGCAGGGAAGTAGGGTCCTTTGTGTGCCCAGGAGAGGAGAAATGGAACTATATGTGAACACAGCAAAGCACAGCACTAGTGGCTCTAATTTAGTGGCTCATTAGGTAGAGCACTCCTCAGAACTGCTTGAAGAAACATCGACTCTGGGGGAGAACTCACCCCCAGGAAGGCTTCTGAACACCGTGTTTGCTCTGGCCAATAGTGAAGGTATGGTCTCTTGCTTGCTTGCTTGCTTCCTTCCTTCCTTTTTTTTTAAAGAGTTATTTATTTATTTATTATGTACACAGTGCCCTGTCTGCATGTATCTCTGTAGGCCAGAAGAGGGCACCGGATCTCATTATAGATGGTTCTGAGCCACCATGTGGTTGCTGGGAATTGAACTCAAGACCTCTGGAAGACTAGCTAGTGTTTTTAACCACTGAGCCATCTATCCAGCCCCGCTATGGTCTCTTTCTGTTGGTTCTCTCAAGGAAAGTGGAGAGATGCCTGTGACAGAAAATTAATAACTAAAAAGTATAAATTAGAGCTTATGGCAAGAAGGGAAAACTAGAGAGAACAGGAAGTCTAGCCAATAGATAACTCCCTGACTACAGAGTACGGAAGCAAAGCCCACATGCAGTTCTCAGGAGACAGAGAAGAAAGCCGGAGCCCACCACCAGGTGTGTTAACATCCTCCCTGTCCTATTATCTTGAAAAGAAGGCCACTGAGCCTATCAGTCATTAGAGAGAGAGAGAGAGAGAAAGAGAGAGAGAGAGAGAGAGAGAGAGAGAGAGAGGGATACCCTACAGGTGTGCTAATCAATCTTGCCTAAACAGATGACAGTTACTATTCACTTTGGTTCATGGTGACCTTGTAAGGAAACTTAGTACTCTGTAAAATCTCTGTAACCTTAGAAACCTTGTGAACTGAGGCTAGTGACCTCAAGTCTCCCTTTCCCTTTTCCCTTTTAAAAATGCTTTGCAATTGTAATGGGGGCCTTACTCTTCCGATAGAGTGAGGTCCCAGCCAGTTTGGTTCTTAGCAGTAAAAACCTTTTGCTTTTGCAGTCGGGAGTCAGTTCCTTGGAGGTTGAGGGGTTTCCCGGTAGGCACAACAATGTGCCAGACATAGTGTTACATGCCTGCTATCCCAGCACGTGAAAGTCTGAGGCAGGAAGATAGTTCAAAGTCAGCCAGGCTACATAGTGAGCTTGTCTCAGAAAACATAAAAGGGGGTGGGGTAGATATCTGAAGAGTTAGGGAGAGGAGTGGGGGCGGGGAGGAGATACGATCAAAATACTTGTATACATGTTTGGTATTCTTTTTTAAAAAAAGATTTATTTATTAGCTTAATGTGTACAGGTGTTTTGCATATGTATGTATGTATGTATATTCTGTGTAAAGGAGTTGGATGCACCAGAACTGGAGTTACAGACAGCTGTGAGCTGCCATGTGGTTGCTAGAATTGAACCTGAGTCCTCTGGAGCCATCTCTACTGCCCCGTGTATGGGATTCTTAAAGAATAAAAATATATTTAAATCAAAACAACAAAAAAAGGGTAGAGACAGAGTTCATATTTTTCTTTTAAAAAGTATTTTCCAGCTGGGTGTGATATCATATACTTTTAGTCCTTGAATTTGGGAAGCAAAGGCAGGAGCATCTTGGTGAGTTCCAGGCCAGTCTGGTCTATGTAACAAATTTCAGGTCAGCCAGGGCTATAGACCCTGTCTCAAAACAATAGACGTTTTCTAAGCTCAGTGGCAGGGCGCTTATCTAACAGGCACAAGGTCCGGAACTACAGCCTTGGCTCTTAAAAATGGTTCCTGTACACTCATTCACTTTACAATATTTAACTTCCCAAAGTTTGATCTTTGGAAAAAGTTCCCACAGGGAAGGTCCAAAGGTGATTTGCAAAAGGATTCCTTGTGCTGGCCTCACAAGAATAGTCAACAGCCCTCATAGCTCACCCTCTTCCTTGTCAGCACTGTACTCCCTCCTGAGGAAGATCTGCTGGGCACAGCTGTCCTTATTCTTGATCCTCACTGCCACCCTCCTTTTTCATGAGAGGACCCTATTCTGTTTCGTTCTTGGCCAAAGTTGTCCCTGACGTCTGATCCTTTGCAGTCTGGAAGGGAGGTGAATGACACTTTTCCGAAGGGGTGGTTAGAGTGGGAGAGAAGAAAGTAGGCCAGCCAGCTGTTCCTGGGAGGGACTGTTGGCAGCACTCAAGGCCCAGCCTTCTTATAGGCCTCACCCACATGCCGGGAGCTGCCAAGGTGTCTCTGTGTTTCTCAACCCAAACTGATGTTTTGAAGCCTGCCTCTAAAACTCTACCCAGGGTCCGGAAAGCCACTGTCCTTTTCCTCTGCAGAACTTCCCCAGGAACATCACTTAGTCCTACTGTGTGGCCACTAGAGCAAGAGTCCCACCTGTTGACCTTCCAGTCTATTCTCCATCCTAGTTCTACACTGCTTAGATTGCTGCTCAGAGCTACAAGGAGCAAACAAGGGTAATGGTGACTCCAGTTAGCCTAAAGTTATATAGACTGACGCATTTCTCTACAAATAGTCCCAACCTGTGTTGAGCCAGGCAGAATCTCCTCTCTAAAGTGTTGCACATATAACCAATGTTTTCCTCCTTTGTGTTGTCACACAGGACTCTTAGGGGCCGTCTCTGAGACTGTTTGCAGGTTCCTCTCAGAGAGGCCCTCCCTGTTGGGCTCTGTCTTTCTATTCACACAAGGCCCAAGGGCTTCATGACACGAAGGCTGTCTTTCTGGATGCCAGCCCATGGTTTTGTCTCAGGAGGCAGGGACTGTTGAACTCTGTCATCCTGTCTGTCCCTGAATCTATGGTCTAGTGGGTGCTAGGGTTGGCACAGCATCATATCCAGCTTTCAGGGAATGTGGGCAGAGCGGAGTCTGGGGATCATACGGAAATGATTTTGTTTTCAATTCTGGGGATGGAACTCAGAGCCTCATGCATATTAAGCAAGTGTTCTGCTACCAAACCATACCCACAGTCCTGCTTTTTGTCATAAGTGGCAGTAACTACTGGGTCACTGCCCCTTGAGATAGGTGTCCCCCCACCTCCACTGGGCTCACTGGAGGAGGTTTTCATCTAATTCTCTCCTCCCTGACGCACTACATACAGCCCACCCCCAGTTTGGAAGGGCCACTTGGTGTCTGCTTCTCTGTGGCCTGGGGTACAGGCTGGAGTGAGGCCTGACCTCCAGTACCCCCTGGCCAGCTTCAGTTCCTGAATGAATGCTACCTTTATTCTGTCTGTTTGTGCTCCAGGCAGATGAAATTGAAAGCCTCTCGTGTAAACATACAATTTTGAAGGGTGTTCCTTTGAAATTTTGCTGACTTTTAGAACTGTGACCCTATGAAGAGAAAAAGAGCTTGTTTTTAGCCAGGTTGAGTCCCACCAAGACCGTCCCACAGGGAGCCCCATGGAAGCTTTTCTCCATCATTGCCACTGGCAGAGTTCCCTATTAGCCTGCAAACCAATTCTGATGCCTGAGACCTACTCATAGCTCATTCTTTTGTTTTGAGAGAATCTTATTTTGTAGCCCAGGCTGGCTTTGAACTCATGGCAAACTGTAGAACCCTGCATGGACCCCCGAGGCACCTTGAGCAAGCCTGAAGCTGTTGGCGGGAACTCCTTGCCCCAAGGCTGTTGTTGGTACTCTTCCCGTTTTGATAACACACACTACGTGACAACACACACCTCGTACGGAGGAGCTAAGCCTAAAATTCCTGTAATTTTCCACTGTGCTGTGAGTCAGTATTTAAGCCCGTTCTTTCCTTCTTTCCCTTCAATAAACGGCATTCGGCATTTGGCGTTCCGACATTGCCATTGAATGTATGACCCGCTGTCTTGTCTTTATTTCAATCTCTAGGCCTTCGCCCGATTCGTGGAACAGATGGTAGCGTGGGCGCTACAGCAAACACCCTGCCTCAGTCTCCTGAGTGCTGAGATGACAGGCATGAGTCACTGTGCCTGGTTCTTGTCACTCATCTTTTGGCACATTAGTGGGTCACAGAACTGGTGGATGCTAGCAGCCTTAAAAAAAAAAAAAAACAAAAACAAAAAACAAAAAACAAAAAACAAAAAACCAGAATTGCTCAGCAGAGCTCAGTGGCAGGGTGTGTGCTTTCCCAGGTGAGAGGCTCAGCAACCCCTCAGCCCCTTTTCCTGTTGTGATAAAGTACACTGACAAAAGCAATCTGGGAGAAAAGGGGCTTCTTTTACTCACAGTTAAAGGTACAGGGATGTTAAGGCATCAGGAGCTTGAACCAGAAACAGACAAATGCTGCAGTTCAGTTAAGGATCTGAGTCAGGGAATGATGCTGTCCACAGTGGGCAGGTCCTTCTCTTCTCAATTAATGCAATCAAGATATTCCTCCAGTGGCGCATCTCCCAAGAGATTCTCGATTTTGTTGGCAATTAACACTAATGATCTCTTTCACCTGCCCCCCCAATAACAAAGCAAATGGAAAATTTAGCTTTTATCAATAATAAAATATGTAATTTCACTATATTTTTGATTCACTTAAATGTGCATGCACTGCAAGATTCCAATACAAACATCTGTCTTTCTTAGTGCACTATAATATTTGTTTGTTTTCAAGACAGTGTCTCACTACGTAGCTCTGACTGTCCCAGAACACACTCTGTGGACGAGGCTGGACTTGAACTCACAGAGATCCACCTGTCTCTGCCTCCCAAGTGCTGGCATGGGCCACTATACCTGATTAATTTTGACAATTAAATCAGAGCCACGGATCACTCTTTTAGAACAATTTTGTATACATTGGTGTTTGTATGCATGTCTGTGTGAAGGAGTCGGATGCATGGGAACTGGAGGTACAGACAGTTGAACCCAGGTCCTTTGGAAGAGCAGCCAGTGCTCTTAACTGCTGAGCCATCTCTCCAGCCCACACTGATCCCTTTGATCCTTTGCTTTCAAAGAATATATTATTGGAAGGAGATGAGTACTCCATGCATCCTGCTTTTCTCATGCAGCCAGTGCACTTGCCATCCCTGTTCTCTGTTTAACATAGATTCCCCAAAGTGAGAACAGGCATTTGGAAGATCACCTGGGCAATCAAGACTGTGCAACCCATCTGCTAATGAGTGCTGGGCTCCTGCAGTGAGCCTCTGCCTCATTTAATAAGTTAATAGCTATTAATGAGAATGTCCTTGAATGACCCCTCTTGGTATCCTGCAGTGATACCTATTATTAATTCTCTTAATGTCAAGAAAAAAAAACCAATTACCCAAGGAGAAATAATTACAGAGATTGCTATCAATAGGAGGAACCCTATTATGTCACTTTTGTACCCTACTCCTAATGTTATATATAGCTGCCTTTTCCAAAAATTTTCTCCCTTTATTTCAACATGTGTGTCCTCTGGAAATGAGATACTTAGTCCCTGGCTTACTGTGTGCCAGGTATGGAGGGGGGTCAATACAGACTTATTTAATTCTATCATCTAGTTTTATAACAATCTTGTAGCACAGGCAGTTAGGCCTATTTTACAGATGTGGAAACAGGTTTAGAGACTCAAGTGACTTGCTAGTATATGACAAAAGTGGCATTTGAATGTATGTGTCTAAGCCCCAGACTGTGAGTCAATGCCCCTGCTTTAGTCAGTAAGGAGACAGGCATTTCTCCTCTGGAGCTCACAGTTGAAGGTTGGGATGATCCCCAAAGAAGTGGCCTCTGGGTTAGGCATTGATCTTATTAGTTTGATAAAGTACCTGAGAGGAGATTGTTAAGGGGGACAAGATTGATTTTGGCCCTTAGTTGTAGAGGGTCTACAATACTAGGAGTGGCTTCAACCATGGAGGTGGGAGTATACATCAGGGATTTCTCAAATGACTGTGATATACAGGAAACAAAGAGCTGTGCCAACCCGGAACCAGAACTGGGGCTGGGCTGTAACATCTATAGGCCTGCCTTTAGTGACCCATCTCCTCTATCCAGGCCCCGCATTCTAAGCAATGGTTCTCAACCTGTGGGCCACAACCCCTTTGAGGTCACATATCAGATATCCTGCATATCAGATATTGACGTTGCAATTCATTACAGTAGAAAAATGACAGCTATGAAGTAGCAATGAAAATAATTTTATGGTTGGAGGTCACTACAACATGAGGAACTGTATTAAAGGGCCACAGCATTGGGATGGTGAGAACTACTGCATGAGAAACATCAGCATGAGAAACTGCATTAAAGATTGCAGCATCAGGAAGGTGAGAACCACTGTAAGGTTTCACAGCCTTCAGAACACCTCCCCAAGATGGGGATGAAGCACTTGAATCACTCACCATAATCAAGAAGGGGAGCCTGTTCAACAGAGGTCATGGGGGGGGGATAAACCAAAGAAAGAAAGAAAAGAAAAAAGGAACTCCAGCCTAAATCTCACACTATATATGAAAAACAACTCAGAAATTAATCGTTAAATATAAATATAAGACATTTTAGAAGAAACTGGGATGGGTGGGGGACTTTGGAGTTAGGAACAAATACAACTCTTAGACCTGATGTCAAAATGAACAACTCATTAAAAGGAAAAACTGACAGATTCTCATCAAACTTAAAGTGTTACTCTGTAACAGGGCAAGTGTATAGTATGGAAAGCTAAGTTACAGGCCTGGGGAGGTGGCTCAGCAGGGAAAGACACTAGCTCCCAAGCATGATGACCTGCGTTCCATCCCTGGGACCTACATGGTGGAAGGTGAGAACTGACTCCCGCAGGTTCTCTGACCTCACAGATGCCATGGAGTGCATGGGTCAACAGACATCCAAAATAAAGAAAGAAACAAATGAGAAAGAGAGAAAGGAACAACAATAAGTCTCAGACTGGGAGAAAGTATTTGGAAACCATATAGCTCATGAAGGACTCTTGAACCCCAAACCCCAGTTAGGAAATGGGCAGAAGCCATAGACAGAACTATCACTGAAGAAGATGGAGTGATGGAGAATAAACACATGGAAAGATGTTCAACAGTATCACTAGTCAGCAAAGAGGGGCACGGCTAAACCACAGTGAGAGAAGCCAATGTGCCTATCAGAATGGCAAAAATAAAAACCAATTATGACATCCAGTGCTGGTGGCTCATGTATAAAAGTGCCACCAGCCACTCTGAAAGAAATTTAGCAGTTTCATTTGTACTCCTGGCCCTTCATTCCACTGAAATGAAAACTTACATTCACACATAGACCTACCTATGCATGGTCATAGCAACTTAACTCATGATAGTGTATGGAAATTTGGGCACCAATTTTCCCCAGGAAGTCTCATTGTTGAAATTATTTTGCTTTCTCTATTTTTTAAAAGGCTTAAATTTTAATTTATGATTAATACTATATTTTTATTTATTCTTCTAGGAGAATGTATACACGTATACAATGTATTTTGATCTTATTCATTCCCCCACATACCTCTCTCTCGATTATTCCCAGACTTCTCTCACTGTCCTTGTCCTAGTCTGCTTTCTGTTGCTGTGACAAACATGATGACCAAAAGCAACTTGGGGAGGAAAGGGTTTATTTCAGCTTTCAGCTTCCAGCTTCCAGTCCATTATGGAGGGAAGTCAGGGCAGGAATCCAGGGCAGGAATCCAGGGCAGGAACCTGGAGGCAGGAACTGAAGAGGCTAATGGAGGAGAGCTGCTCACTGCTTTGTTCCTTGTGGTTCCCTCAGCTTACATTTTGTACAACCCAAGCCCACCTGCCCAGGGGCAGCATCTGCCACATTAGGCTTGGCCCTCCCACACCAATTTACCCATAGGCCAATCTGATGGAGGTATTTTCTCAGTTGAAGGTCCCTCTTCCTAGATGACTCTACCTTGTGTCAAGCTGACAAAAAGCTATCCAGCACAGGGCCCTCCCAACTTCATGACCTTATAAAACCCATGAGGACAATAGGGCTATTTATGAGTGTGTATAGATCATCAGGATCATCCACTGGAGAACAGGCAACCCATCACAGACCACATACCTGAAGAAAACTGACCGCCCTCTCCTATCTGACAATTACTGCCAATTACTCCTCTGATACTTCACCCATCCATGCTCCAGGTGCTGTGCATGCGCCCAAGTGTCGTGTGGATGGAACTCAGGACCCTGTGCATGCTAAGCACACTGAGCTTTGTCTCCAATCCAGTTTCAGTGTCGTGTCCCGTCCCCCCCAAGACAAGGTCTAACGGTGCAGTTCTGACTGACCAGGAACTCACTATGTCATGGACCAGTCTGGCCTTATACTCACAGAGATTTGTTTGCCTCTGCCTCCCCTAGTGTTGGTATCAACCAGTTTTATAAAAAAAGAATTATTATTGGGGCCCGGGAGATGGCTCAGAAGTTAAGAACATGCATTGCTTTTGTAGAAGACCCAGGTTTGTTCCCAGCACCCATGTGGCACCTCACAACCATCTGTAACTCCAGTTGCAGGGAATCTGACTCCTTGTGGACTCTGTGGACACTCTATGCAAATGGTGGGCTTTACTTTGCTCATTACACACGCACAAAATACATAAACATAAGATCTTTTTAAGAAAAGAATTACTTGGAACTTTTAAAGTCTGCACATAAAGTGACAAGCTTCATTATACATTTTCCTCCATGTATGTCATTACACTTGTTCTTTCTTGCCCTCCTCTCTCACTGTCCTCTTCCATCCCCTGCCTCCTCTTTCCGGCTCCTGTCCCTCTCTAGGCTTTCATGTCATATGAATACCATTGTACTCTCTCCTCTCCTTATTCTGAGGTAGGCTCGCTTAATATGGTGGTCTCTGGTTCTATTTTCTGCAATGCTATCATTTGATTCTTCCGTGTTTGCACAGAATTTCACTGTGTGTGGGTAGCCACTTCCTTTAGCCATCCATCTATGGTGAGCAGTGCGGCAATGTTGTGCACGATTGTCCTCCCAGCCAAGCAAGCGTGGGAAGTTCTACTTAATCCCCTTGCAACAGGGTTATTCCAGCTGGGCTTGCTTATATCCTGTCATGTAGGTCACAAACAAGGCCGTCACCTGAGTATCCAGCAATTCTCCACCACATGGCATGTGCAATTCTCCCCTAATCCAAGGTGATCCCAGGAAGAGGCTAGAGTATATAAGGGTGGGGTGGGGGACTAGGGGAGGAGGGCTCCATCTATGTGGCTATAGAGAAGCCCTCATCCTTGTTGGGCAAGGACCATTGTGGCTAGTTGTTGGTGAGGAACACCCACTCTCCTGTAAGTAACCCTCTCACCTGTACTCTGTAAGGAAGCTCAAGAAAATCATTAGTTTTCCAGAGTGAATTTAGGGGGGGGGGGGAATTTGTCTCCGCTTGTCACTGGGATCTAGTGGTAGTAGATTGCTTAGGTCTCCCCAGTGGGAGGAATTCTAGATACAGGAAATGATGTGGATGAGCAAATGTCTCCAGTGGGTATATATACCACTTTGGCTGTACATGTAAGGGATCATATGGTTAGTTCTATTTTGAGATCTTTGCAGAACCTCCATGAAGATTTCCCAATGGCTGGACCGGTTTACACTACAGTCAGCAGTGAGGAAAGGTTCTCCACACCAGCATTTGTTGTCATTTTGTTTCTTGGTGACAGTCATTCTGACCGAGGAGAGATGGGCTTTCAAAGCAGTGCCAATCTGCCTTTCCCTGATAGCTAAGGATGTTGAATACCTTTCCAATTAGTTATTGGCCATTTCTGTTTCTTCTTTAGCAGAATTAGCTTTGATACAAGGGCTCGCTATACAGACCAGGCTGTTCTCTAGAGCTCTTTAGATTGTAGTTTTCTTGCCCCAGCCCCCCTCCTCTCTCTCCCCCCCTTCCCCTTCTCCAGTGTTTTCTTCCTTTCTCTACATTTCCTTTTCAAACGGAGAGGTATGTGTAAAGGCTCCTGTTCATTGGGAGCTGCTTTCCTGATACCCAGATTCACCAGCACACTTTGGGACTTCCGATTATGACTGCAGAGGCATGGCTCTGTTTTCTGAGTCCCCTGGCACTTCGCTGACTAAGGCAGCAGCTGCAGGCGCAGCCTTCTGGAAAGACAAAGCCAGCATCATTTGTCATTCCTCCACCGCCTGCAGCGCTGCGGCTCCCATTTTCCTCATTAGGAAAATTCCTTTCATCTCAAGGAGCTGATGTGAGGATTGAAGGGGAGAAATAGCCATGGAGCCTGTTTTTTTTTTTTTTTTTTTTTTTTTTTTAGCTAAGGAAAAGTGAGTCACTGCTGGAGGCTGATGGCGCTCAGCAGAGGTAATGGAACTTCGGTGCCAGAGGTTGAGATAAACTAGAAGTTCATTTCTCTTTCATAATTCAGTCCAGAGCTGTGACAACATGGGTAAACCTGAAGGAATTAAGCCAGACACGAGAAGCCAAAAGTCACATGACTTCATCCCTACATGGAACCTGAAACAACTTGAAACCAAAAAAGGCAGAGAATAGAATGGCGGCTGCCTGCTGCTGCAGTGTGGTCATATGCTAGTGCAAAGTTGCAGATACACAGGCTTGTAGGTGGGGATTTTCCTCGGAACCTCTGGCTCCCCAATAAACAATACAGAGACTCATTATTAATTATAAATTTTGATCGCTTAGGCTTGTTACTAACTAGCTCTTACAATTTAAAATAACCTATGCTGATTGTGTGCTGCCATGTGGCTCATGGCTTGTTACGTCATCTATACATCCTGCTTCCTCTGCATCTGACTGACAACTCCGCCCTTCTTCCCTGTGTTGTCTGAGTCTGGCTCTCCCACCTAACCTCTTCCTGCCTAGCTATTGTCCAGTCAGCTCTTTATTAAACCAATGAGAGCAGTATATCTTCACAGCATACAAAAGGATTATTCTACAGCACAGGATGAATAAAGCCTTCCTGGACAGCATGGTGACTCTAGTTATCAATACTTATTGAAATTCGCTGAGAGGTTTTTAAATGTTCTCACTACAGAAGTAATAAATGTAGGGGTTGGAGAGATGGCTCAGCAGTTAAGAGTACTGGCTCTTTTTGCAGAGGTCCTGGGTTCAGTTCCCAGCAGGTCACAACCATTCATAACTCCATTTCGAGAGGATCTGAAACCCTCCTCTGGCCTCTCATGGGTACCAGACATGCACTTGGTGCACAGACATATATGCAAGCAAGGACATCCATACACATAAAATAAAAACCAACAAATATTTTTAAAAAGGAATCCAGACATGAAGCAATGGAGAAATAGCTTAATTTAGCCATTTTACAAATACATACATAGGTCAAAACATCATGATGTACACTCTAATGCTATACAAATTTTATCTGCCAATTACTAAGTAACTAAGTGCAGAGAATGTAGGTCCTGGATTGCATCCCTATCACCCTGCATCAAACCAAGACAAAAACAATTACAGCAAGTTCAGTGGGAAGAAGTCTGTAGCTATATGGCAGCTGCACTACAAAGCCCAAAAGACCCAGATTTCTCAAGTTATCACTCCATTGTGTATAGTTCTCATTCTCATAGCCACCTCATAATCCAACAGGCCTGCCAAAGCACCAGCTGTCACATACATATTCTGGTTAGAAGGGTCCCTTCTGACTAGAAGGGAACAAATAAAACTGGATTTTTTTTCTACCAAGAATATTTTCTGGCCAGGCATGGTGGTGCACAACTTCCATCCAAACACTAGGGAGGCAGAGGCAGGTGGATCTCTGTGAGTTCAAGGCCAGCCTGATCTATACAGTGAGTTCCAGGACAGCCAGAGTTACATAATGGAGAGATCCTGTCTCAAGAAAACAACAACAGCAACAAAACCCCAAACCAAGCACAAACAAACCCTAAAAGAAATTTTTTCTGGATAATTCTCCCAGAGCCTATAGGCTATTAAAGAGAAATCCCAATGCCAGGTGTAAGATAATTCCTTATGAAATACTGGTCAAGAAGGCCGTAGGGAACCCCAAAATAGTACAGGGTTTTGTCATTGCTCTTAGTTGCCCACTAGAAGCAGATGAAAATAGCTCAAACTTGGGTTTCTAGGTGGAGGAAGGTGCTGCAGGCTACTGAGGGAGAAAAGCCATCAACCATCTTACCCAGTGCACTGGCTTGTTTTGTGTGTTAACTTGACACAAGATAGAGCCATCAGAGAGGAAGGAGCCCCAGGTGAGGAAATGCATCATGAGATCCAGCTATAAGAAATTTTCTTAATTAGTGATCAGTGGGGGAGGGCCTAGAACATTGTGGGTGATGCCAGCTCTGGGCTTTTGGACCTGGTTTTTTTTTATATATAAGAAAGCAGCCTGAAGCCAGGCATTGGTGGCACACACCTTTAGTCCCAGCACTTGGGAGGCAGAGGCAGAGGCAGACAGTTCTCTTTGAGTTCAAGACCAGCCTGGTCTACAAGAGCTAGTTCCAGGACAGTCTCCAAAGCCACAAAGAAACCCTGTCTCGAAAAACAACAACAAAAGAAAGCGGCCTGAGCAGGTCAGGGAAGCAAACCAGTAAGCAGCTCCCTCCATGGCCTCCGTATCAGCTCCTGCCTCCTGTTTGAGTTCCTGTCCTGACTTCCTTCAGTGATGAACAGCAATATGAAAGTATAAGCCAAATAAACCCTTTCCTCCCCAGCTTGCTTTATGGTCATGGTGTTTTGTCACAGTAATAGAAACCCTAACTAAGACACCCAGCTATGAACCCTGTAAGCTACAATACCACCTTGACAGACAAGATGTGCAATAGTGGCACAAATGCTAAGGGCTAACCAACAGCTTTCTGATTGGATTTTAGGCCCATTCCACAGGAAGGATTTATGCCTGATACTATAAACCTGGTCAAAACCTCATGGCCAGGGAGGTCATAAGCCCTGGGGGTATGGGTGGGAGACCTATTACTGTTTAACTATATGGGCATGATACCAGACTGCCTTTCCTGTTTTTTTTTGAATGTTCATTTCTTTCCACTTTCTTTTTTATCTCTTTTTTTTTTTTGTTTTATTTCAATTTGAAACAAGCTTGTTTTACATGGCAATCCTAGTTCCCACACCCTCCCCTCCTCCCCTGCCCCCCAAACCCCTATCCCATTCTCTTTCTGCTCCCCAGGGAGGGTGAGGTCTTCCATGGGGGATCTTCAAATGTTATATCATTTGGAGCAGGGCCTAGGCCCTCCCCCATGTGTCTAGGCTGAGAGAGTATTCCTTTATGTGGGAGGGGCTCCCAAAGTCCATTTGTAAACTAGAGATAAATACTGATCCACTACCAGAGGGCCCATAAACTGCCCAGTCCTCCTAACAAACACCCACATTCAGGGAGTCTGGGTTGGTCCTATGCTGGTTTCCTAGCTATCAGACTGGAGTCCATGAGCTCCCCCTTGTTCAGGTCAGCTGATTCTTGGGTTTCTCCAGCCTGGTCTTGACCCCTTTGCTCATCACTCCCCCCTCTCTGCAACTGGATTCCAGGAGTTCAGCTCAGTGTTTACCTGTGGTTGCCCTCTTCTGCTTTCATCAGCTACTGGAAGGCTCTAGGTAGATATCAATCTCATTATAGTAGGGGAAGGGCATTTAAGGTAAGTAGCTTCTTCACTATTGCTTAGATTCTTAGTTGGAGTCATCCTTCTAGATCTCTGGACATTTCCCTAGTGCAAGATTTCTCTTTAGACCTATAATGGCTTTCTATATTGTGGTACCTCTTTTCTTGCTCTCCTCTATTCTGCCCCTGGTTCAATCTTCCTGCTCCCTCATGACCTCTTCTCCCCTCCTCTTCTCCCCTTCTCTTTCTCCTAATTCTCTCTCCCCTCCCCCCAATGCTCCTAATTTGCTCAGGAGATCTTGTCCCTTTCCCCTTCTTTGGGGGGACCATGTATGTCTCTCTTAGGGTCTTCTTGTTTCTTAGTTTCTCTGGCAGTGTGGATTATAGGCTGGCGATTCTTTCTTTGCTCTATGTCTAAAATCCATAAATGAGTGAGTACATACCATGTTTGACTTGTTGTGACTGGGTTACCTCACTCAGGATGGTTTCTTCTAGTTCCACCATTTGCCTGCAAATTTCAAAATTCCATTTTTCCCCCACTGAGTAGTATTCCATTGTGTAAATGTACCCCATTTTCTCCATTCTTCAGTTGAGGGGCATCTAGGTTGCTTCCAGGTTCTTGCTATTACAAATAATGCTGCTATGAACATAGTTGAACAGATGTCTTTGTTGCATGGATGTGTATCTTTTGGGTATATGCCTAAGAGGGGGATTGCCGGGTCCTGTGGTAGACTGATTCCCATTTTCCTGAGGAAGCGCCATACTGATCTCCAAAATGGCTGTACAGTTTGCACTTCCACTAGCAGTGGGGGAGTGTTCCCCTCTCTGCACATCCCATCCAGCATAAACTGTTGTTGATGTTTTTGTTTTAGCCATTCTGACAGGAGTAACATGGTATCTCAGAGTTGTTTTGATTCGTATTTCCCTGATAGCTAAGGATATTGAGCAATTTCATAAGTGTCTTTCAGCTATTTCGGATTCCTCTATTGAGAATTCTCTATTCAGTTCTGTACCTGACTTTTTAATAGGATTATTTGGTGTTTTAGTAACTAGCTTCTTCAGTTCTTTGTATATTTTGGAAATTAGCCCTTTAAAGAACAGCTAATGCCAGACTGCCTTTCAAATATGTTTACACCCGTAGCTTAGTGTTGCTGTCAGCCTTGGTTTGGTTTAAGAAGTTTCTGTTTCTGTGGCCATTAGTTAATACAGAAACTCACTACTGGTCAAAATGCTAAGAAAAAGTGACAGTCATGTGCTCAGCTCAGCTATGCATGGGGGCATCTATATCACTCCCTCTAAGGCTCAGGGAACATGGCAGAAGAGGAGACAGAAAGAATGTGTGAATTAGAGGGTGAGGAGGGCTGCTGTGAAATGCTGATTTTGGGCCATGATGTGGGCACTTGCAGAAGTTGCTCCCTGCACAATAGTGGGAGTTCACTAAGAATTCCGTCATGGACCGAAGAGAGGCTTAGAACTCTCTACCCCTTTTTGAAAGCTATAGACTGTAAATGGTTTTGGAGGGGCGTCAATTCCCCAGTGGTGTAGCCATGAGATGTTGCCCTCGTGCAAGTAAATAACCCCTCAGCCCATGCCCATGCAAGCAATACTAATTAAATGTGTGGGACACTCAGAGAGACATGACAGAAGTGGGGAGACTTGGGATGAGGGATTGGTTTGGTGGGAAGGGAAAGGGTGTAAGAGAGGGCAATGATCAAAATACATTATAGATGTGTATGGAATTGTGAAAGAATAAATAAATAAGTGAATGTTATTTTTTTGTGAGTTGCCTACATCCCTGGATTCATCCCCCCCCACTATGATCAAATACTGGAGGCTGAGAAGTGTTATTTATCCTATTTATTTCTATCTCCTGCTGAAGGGGCAAGAGATACTGATGCTGAAGAGAAACTAAAGTATGTATGTCCTGCTAACATATAAGCTTCTATTATTGTAGGAAAAGGGCAATTACATAAAGAAAGGGACTGCTACACCTTGGTGGGTACAGGAGAGGCTTGCTCAGCAACTTCCATCAGCAACCTAGCAAGAGGCTGCACTACCTAGCCAACAAATTACAAAGAGGTAAGGGCTGGTAAGATGGTTCAGTTGGTAAAGTAAGCACGTAAGCAATCAGGACCTGTGTTTGACCCCAGCACCCCAGTAAAATCTAAATGCAGCAGCCATATATCTTTAATCCCAGCACTGGGGAGATAGAGGCAAGATGCTGTTTCCTGTCTCAAAAACAGTGAAAATAAAAAGGTGGACAAGCTAGCAAGATGGCTTATTGGGTAAAATTGTTTGCTGTGCACAAGCCTGACAGAGTTTGCCCCCATGAATCTGTGGTGGAAGGAGAGCATCGACTCCCAAAAGTTGCCCTCTGGTCTCATATGCACGCATTCACAATCATACCCTACACCCACCCCTTGCATTAATAAATAAAATGGAAATTAAAATGAAGTGGAGAACCATTCACCTGACATTTACCTCTGGCCTTCACATGCATGCATATATGTAAACACACATGGGCGCACACACATATGCACAAGGATGTTTCTACTTGAATTAAACCTTCTCTGGGGTCATATCTGGCTTGGGAGGAACTTTGTCTTGACACACTCTGCCCGGGCTCTGGACTGTGCTGGATTTCAGGGCCTGGGGAGGTCTGCCTTGCCTTGGCATGAGTATGGATAAAGGTGAGGGGCTTGTCTTTGCCCAGCCTTCAGGACCTCTACTTCCCTCTACTACAATGCTTCTTCCTGTTTACTGGGCATTGTAAGAAGTATGGTTTTCCGCCCGCTGCCTGGTTTTGTCCTGCCCCCGCGCCTGCCCCAATTAACGCACACCGAGACTCTATTTGATATTATACTGTTGTCAGTTACTACTTTCTCATCGGCTAGCTCTGTTTTAATTATTAACCCATTTCTATGTATTTCCACGTGGTCTTACCGAGAGCGGAGGAATGGCTGTTCTGTTCTCTCCAGGCTCTCCATCTTGACTCCTCCTTCCTACTTCCTTTTCCTCCTTGTCTCCTAGTCCCTCCTATCCTCCTTTCCTATTGGCCAACAGTGCTTTATTTATTAACCAGTATGAGAAACATATACAGAATGACATCTCCCATCAGGGCATGATCTGCTGCTTACCTCCCCTCCCGCCCCTGCTCCAGCTGCAGAAGTTCCTCTATTCCCATGGGATAGTTCCCCTATTCCCATGGCCACTTCTAGTAACTCACGAAGGACACCAAACAGGGAATAGGAGTAGAGCATCCATCTAGAAGTCTCTCTCTCTCTCTCTCTCTCTCTCTCTCTCTCTCTCTCTCTCTCTGTGTGTGTGTGTGTGTGTGTGTGTGTGTGTGTGTATGCATGCATTTGAGTGTGGATGACCTCTGATGTTATTAGTCAGGTGCTGACCACTCTTGCTTTGTTTAGAAAGGGTCTCTTGCTAATGGAACTCCCTAAATAGGTTAGTATGGCTGTCTCCGCCCCCACCCCTGGCAGTGTTGGGTTGACACAGGAATACCACCATTCGTCCATTTGTTTGTTTGGCTTGTTTTTGTTTTTTTTTTTTTCTTCGAAATGGATTCTGGTGATTGCACCCAGGTCCTTGTGCTAACATAGCAATCAGTTTACTGACTGTGTCATCTCTTTTAGAACCATCTGCAAATTATCTCAGTTTCTGTGTCTTACAAAGTGGACATAGTGATAGTTATCTTCTAGGACTGTTTTGGAAAGTAAATGACATGGCTGTGCCTGGTACAAAGTGCTTATCTTTCTGTAATTAATAAGTACCTCATGTAGCTGTGCTGGTGTCATGTGACACTGTCCCTAGGGACATATGAACAAATGTCAACTCACTACAGATAGGGAACTGATAATAGACCTAAGTACAAATACCACCAAAGTCTAACTTAGGGTTAGTAAGCGGAATGTGGGTGAGGGGTAGTTAACTGGAACAGAAATGACTCAGACAGCTGCATCACCAAAGCCCACCCATCATGTGTGACAGTTCACAAAAAAAAAAAAAAAAAAAAAAAAAACCCTCAAAACCCAGATTACACCGCACAACCTGCTGAAAGTTCAACAGGTTAGACTGTTGAAAGTCCAAGCAGGTAAGATGGCTGAAGCCTTTTAGAGGCTGCTCTGTTGATTTCTTCTTTTTGTGGGGAGAGATGGGGGGGGGATCAGCTGGTCGCTGCCTCTTCTAGACTGCTTGGCTGGTTTGAGCTTCTTCTAGGAAACTCAGCTTGTCTGATAGTGTCCCTAAGCAGTTCTTAATGCTTCTGTGTGCTTGGGGGTGGAGGATCCTAGTGAACCTGGCCAGTTTCAGGGACCCCCGACGCCATTGAGTTGTTCTGAGCTTTGGGACACTTTCTTCACAAGCTTAATGCACTTCCCTGTAGGATGGACTGGTTCATCTCCCCTTAGAATAGTCTGTATCTTCACAAGCTTCACTCCATGATGGATAGTTTTATCTTGAAGGCAATGGCTGAAAATACAAGTGATTAAACCTTTTGCTTTGTTGTCTTGTTTGAGACAGGGTCTCGTGTAGCCCAAGCTGGCCTCAAACTCATTAAGTAGATGAAACATGTCTTGAATGTCTGCTCTTCCTGATTCCACCTTTGGAGTGCTGGGGTGAAAGGCCACCACACCCAATGCAATGGTTAACCTTGTCAACTTTATGGGATTTGGAACTGCGTAGGAGACACACCTCTGAGCATATTGAAGGGGGTGTGTCCATAGAGGTGTAACTGAGGAGGGAAGATCTACCCTGAATATGTATGACACTGTCCTATGGGCCAGGATTCTGGGTTGAATAGAAAGGAAAAAGTGAGTGGAACATGGACATGCATCTCTTGTTGCTTCCTGAGTATAGATACAGTGTGGCCAGCTGCTTCACACTGCTATCATGCCTTCCTCATCACGAGGGACTGTATCCTTTTGAACTGTGACCCACAGCCTACCTTCCTTCCTTAAGTTGCTTTTTATCAGGTTTTTCTCACAGTCATGAACAATGAGTGAAATAGACCTTATAGTCTTTTCTTCCTTCTCTTTATTTTTAAGACAGTGTTTTACTCTATGTATTCTAGGCTGCCTTGCACTTGTCATCCTCCTGCCTCAGTTTTCTGAATGCTAGGCTTAAATGCTAGGCTAACACATCTGCTTTGCCTTCTTGTTTTATTTTTCAAATTTAAATTTTATTATAGTCATACATTTATTTGTGTGTATGTGTGGGCATGAACATGACATGGTACCTTGTGGAGGTCAGAGAACAATGTTTGGGAGTAGGTTCTCTCCTTTTACTATACCATGTGGGTCCTGGGTATCAAATTCAGGTCATCAGGCTTGGTGGCAAGTGCCTTTATGTGCTGAGCCATTTTGTTAATCCTGCTTTGCTTTTTTTTTTTTTTAAAAAAAAACACAATTATAAATATTTATGGAACACAGTATGGGATTTCAGTTCATGTATACAATATGTAATTATCAAATCAATGTAACTGATGTATCTATAACCCAGATAGATGTCTTTTGTTATTGTTGTTCTGGTAACAGTTAATAACTTCTATTAATTGGCTGTCCTGAACTATAGTTATTGTATCACAGAATATTAGCTGTTCGTTTTCCTCTCCAACAGTACCCCTGTGCTTAGTAGCTTCCACTTTCTCTATACTTAAATTAGCTTGAATGCTTTTTGAAGCATTAATCTAATTAATCATTATCATATATTGGGGTAAGAACCTGAAAGACCAGAGAACAGGGAAGCTAGTTGCTTTCTATCCCTTCAATTCCTCCATCCAAAAGGACCAAGATACTCTCTCAGGCCTGCCTTACCACCTCCTGTCTCCTCTCTGTCTATAGTCTTCCAAAGCTCTGTGGTTAATTTTGGTCAGCTAGTGGCTAGTTCTGCCCTATGACTCCAAGCAACCTTTACTTGTCAGAACACAATCAACATATCACACAACAGTTTTTAATTCTAAAACAGATGTTCTATTCCTAGATTGCTGAGAGTGTCAGGGATGGGTTTTAAACATTTCCAAATAATGTCATAGGCCTCCTATTGAGATACTGATTTTCTGTTAAGGTAGTATATTCAGAGAAGCCCTAATTATCCTTGAAGTAAATAATAATGACAGACATATGTTTAATGCTGTCTTAGGAATAAAACTTACATGTTAGGGAAATGAGCATGCTTGAACTCCTGCCTATCAAAACCATGACACAGGCTGTGTGGAACCCCAGAGCAACGTTAGCATCTTAACAGCCATCTTTCCTACTACTCTCTTAGATACTAACATACTGGTAATTTTCCATTCCCCTATGACTGTTCTCCTGTTAACCATATGATGCAGCCTGACCCTGAAAGAGTCCCAGCTGCAGTCTTATCACGTAGCAACTTATCTTATAGCAGAACACCTGCATCCTGCTTGTAAGGACATTCTGCCTCCCTCACATCCTCCCTTTGGCCCATTCCCTCATTTCTCCACTACTTAAACCCTGTTATTATATTCATTAAAAGAGACTTGATCAGAATACTGTCTTGTCTCCATCTCTTGAGTCTCGTCTCCTGATTTTCACTCCCTCCCTCAGGCTCTCTGTCGACTGACCCCCGTGGTGGGCCAGGGCATTTGGCGTCCAACGTTGGGCTTCAGTGAAGAACGCCACAGGGAAGAGCCTGTCAAATCAAAAGAAGACAAAGAGAAAGAGGAAGTTGTAGACCCTCCACACGGCCTTGGTAAGTGAGCCGCACAATTGGGACAAGAAATAAGTCAAAGGCCTTAAGAAGAAGGCACTCAAGGCGTGAGGGGTTCGGCTTAAATAATGCAAGATCTTCTCAAATTTTATATTTTTATATAAACCTTTTATAAAAAGGTTTGTCCATGGTTTCCCACTGAGGGAACAATAGGTGAGAAAAGATGGAAAAGTGTAGGAGACGACGCATTCAAAGATTATTATAGGACTTTTGGACCCGAAAAATTCCCCATAACAGCATTTTCATATTGGAACCTAATTGAAGAAATAAGTTCTCACAAACAAATTGACCCTCTTGTTGCCAATATTATAGAAGAGGGAGAAAAATGTCTTAAACCGTGTGGCTTTGGCCTTGAAAAAACTTCTGAACCTCAGAAAAAAGACTCAGAGGAACAGCTTAATAAGGAGAAAAGGACCGCATGTCCTTTGAGAGTGATACTGAAGATATTAAAAAGACTAACCCACAGACCCAAGATAAAAAGGTAAAAACCAAAAATGAAAAAATATATATCTATCACTAAAAAATTTCACTAGGAACAAATCATCCATGGATGAAGACTTTAGTGATGGGGATTGGGAGGACTCAGAGGAGGAAGCAGCAGTGTATCATGAGTCAGACTGGCCTTCGTTAAAACAACAGACCCTTCCCTATTCACCTCCTCCCACAGTTTCTCCTCTAGCTTGCCCAGTCTTCAACCCCCAGAAAGAATTACAGGACAAAATTCAATATCTTAAGGAACAAATTCTCTTAGAAAAAGAACACTGAGAATTAAATGCCCAATTAGAAAATTTAAAGACTGGCAAATCCTCCGAGACTTCTCAAAAGACCACCACCAGGCCACCCCTTAAGGGGGCTGCCCCCAGGATATCTATTACCCATTAGCAACAGACAGAGCCGGAGAATGTAACTGCCTTTCTGATCTCTGAAACAACAGATGCACAAGAGGGTGCATGGCGACATCAAATGGGTTTTGACTTTAATGTAATCAAAGAGGTTAAAACTGCAGTTTCCTAGTATGGGGCCACAGCTCCTTATACCACTGCCATCATAGAATCTGTGGATAATACTTGGCTTACTCCTTCAGACTGGAATATGTTAACCAGAGCAACTCTGGTAGAAGGAGACTACCTCTTATGGAAATCAGAATTTGCAGAGGCTTGTAAGGATACTGCAAAAAGGAACTACAAGCTGGCAATGGCTGGAATGCTGAGGCAGAAGATGTTCAAATGCAATATGAACCTGGGCTCTAGGCCTAAATTCAAACAGTTGTCACCAGTGCATGGAAGATGTTACCTGCTAAAGGGGATATGAGCTCTTCCCTCACCAATATTAAGCAAGGGCCCGATGAACTTATTTCAGACTTTGTTCACAGTTTACTAACAGCAGCAGGAAGGATTTTTGGGAGCACAGATTCAGGAACTGAAATCATTAAACAATTAGTGTCTGAGATCGCAAATGCTGCCTGTCAGGCTGCCATTAGGCCATATGGGGGGGGGCAGGGGGAGGCAGGGGGAGGCAGGAGGAGGCTGGGGAGATCTTTCTGGCTTCATTTGCCCCTGTGCTTGCCATGACAGATGCTATGCAAGATACCACTGTTGAACAATTCCTATCAAATCAGGGCAGAAATAAGTGTTTCAATAGTGGAGACTCAGGGCACTTTGCAAAAAATTGCCCACAAAACCAAAAAGGCATGCCTCAAAAGGCCTCTGCCCCGGGACTTTGTCCCAGATAGTCTTTTGGAGGAGCCTGGGGAACTATCCCTCAGGTTCTCAGCTCCAACAAATATGCTCAGGCTTCATGCTTTGCTCCACCAGGAAAACCAGCATGCGGGTGTAAAATAGCCCCCATTCATGTTTCTAATGGTGGACAGGCAGACCAGGTCAGAGAAACCATAGTCCAAGAAAAAATCCAAACCATGATTGATTCTCTGATTTCTCATATAGATTATCTTCCATTATCACTTCCCAAACCCGGAGGTGTAGACATTGACCCCCTAACCTCAGATATACTGTCTGCTACCCATTATGCTTTAAACATTACCAGTCCCAGCCTAGCAAAAGACTGCTGGCTATGTTTGACCTTGGGAACCTCCTAGCCCTAGCAGTCCTGTGCTTAATGATTTCTTGTTGCCTAATTATGATTCCATGCTGAAGGATAACTGCAAACTTAGTGTCCCTTTTAAGGTTCAGCCCACAGGATTTAATAATTCCTCATGCTTTTACAAACATTTTAAGAATGACAGTTTTGATATGTAGGACAAGCCTCCTTTACCTCTTGCTTTTCAGTGATTAATGTATCCACAGTGTTGGGCCTGGACAAGTCCTAGTTTGCAGCAATGGCTTGGCTTATTCCTTGCTGCCTGCTGACTGGACAGGGTTGTGTGTCCTGGCTGCCCTCCTTCCAGATATTGAAATAATACCTGGGGCACAAGAGAGCAGTCCAATTCATTCCAATATTTGTTGGACTTGGTATTTCATGGGCCCTAACCACTGGTTCTGCAGGCATGGGGATAGCAGAAAAATTATACTCCAAGCTGTCTCAACAGCTTGCTGATGGTGTACAGACCATCTACAGGTCAGTCCAGGACCTTCAGGACCAAGTTGACTCTCTAGCAGAGGTGGTCCTACAAAATAGAAGAGGGCTAGACTTACTCACTGCAGACAAGGGAGGCATTTGTTTGTCTTTACAGGAAAAATGCTGCTTTTATGCTAACAAATCTGGAATAGTTTGAGACAGAATCAAGAAACATCAAGAAGAGCTTGAGAAGCATTGCAGAGAACTCTTTGCCCAACCCATTTGGAGCCTGGAATGGACTCCTCCTGACTTACCTCCTTCCCCTGCTAAGTCCCCTGCTTGGCTTACTAATTCTTTTATCACTAAGACCTTTTATGTTTAACAATTGATGGCTTTCATTAAAAATCAAATTGATGCTATAAAAATGCAAGCCATACAGGTGCATTATCATCTCCTTGATATGGCCGATATGGCAGACAGCTATGATGAACTCTAGACAATACACAGCTAAACCTGTGTATCGATAAATTCATCAGAGTCATCCTCTCCTTGGTGAGTAGGGCTGGTTAGCCAATGATGGGCATCAGAGGAAGGACAGAGAGTGTCATTCCCCAATAGCCCAAGACCGGAATGGTCATCACAAGATGCCATCTACAATGATGGGTAAGGCTATGCCACACTCCTGATCCAAGAATTCCTCTGACCTAAGACAGGCACAGCCCCCTCAAGGATATCCCACCTCATGGCCTTTTTTATACTATATTTAAAAGGGGGACCTGTGGGGAACCTCAGAGCAAAGTTAGCATCTTAACAGCCATCTTTCCTACTACTCTCTTAGATACTAACATACTGGTAATTTTCCATTCCCCTATGACTGTTCTCCTGTTAACCATATGATGCAGCCTGACCCTGAAAGAGTCCCAGCTGCAGTCTTATCACGTAGCAACTTATCTTATAGCAGAACACCTGCATCCTGCTTGTAAGGACATTCTGCCTCCCTCACATCCTCCCTTTGGCCCATTCCCTCATTTCTCCACTACTTAAACCCTGTTATTATATTCATTAAAAGAGACTTGATCAGAATACTGTCTTGTCTCCATCTATTGTGTCTCTTGTCTCCTCATTCTTACTCCCTCCCTCAGGCTCTCTGTCGACTGACCCCATCGTGGGCTGGGACAACAAGCCAGGAACAGCGGTTCATGCCTATAACCCCAGCATTTGAAAGGCAGAAGTGAGAGGATCTCTAGTTCAAGACCAGCCTGGACCGTATAATGAGTTCCACGGCAGTCTGAGCTACAGAGTGAGACCGTTTCTCAAAAAAAGAAAGAACAAGGAGCACGAGGGATGGCTCATCGGTTAGGTGCACTCGCTGCTCTTCCAGAGGACCTGACTTTGTTTCCCAGTACCCTAATTGGGCAGCTTACAACATTCTGGAACTCCAGTGCCAGATGATCCAACATTCTCTTCTGGCCTCTATGAACACATCCACACATGTGGACACACACAAACACACACACACACACACACACACACACACACATACAAAATAAAAATTTTTTTTTCAACACAGGGTTTCTTTGTATAGCCCTGGATGTCCTCGCTCTGTAGACCAGGCTGGCCTTTAATTCAAAGAACCACCTGCCTCTGACTCCCAATTCATTCTGGGGTTGATTAATTGCTCCTTTTAATGCTGGGATTAAAGGCATGCACCATTACTGCCCTGCAAAAATTCTTTTAAAGAAGACAGTAACAAAAAAGTTCTTTGGTGACGGCGAGAGCTGTACTTATCTGTGGGCATAAGTATTTAGAATACAGTTGGGATTACACTGTTTTGGAAAGTGGCAGTGGTATGTTCTCTAGGGTTCACTACCTCATCAATCACAGTTCAGGTTTCCAGTACCAGGCATTAATTCCCTCCAAAGTCCAATTAAATGGCTATTGGTTACCTTCAAGATGTAAACGCCACTATTGCACTCTCGGGTATATCTTGCTGTGCTGGTTGTGGCTGTGGTTCATAGGCTTTACAGTTGGGTAGGACTTTTAATTGCTTTTCTCCCTTGGCACCTTACACAGCGCCTTTGAAACCTGTGAGAGCTAGTCATTGGGGAGGAGGTGTCTAGGTTACTTCCAGCTCAACGCTTCCAAGCTCTGTTTCCAATGTATGATGTCTTCAGAAATAGGGTCTTACCTTCAAGAAACTTCTTTTTGCAGCAGACAGAGTCCATCACTGAGACCTGTAACTGGTCAAAATGTAGATAATAACAGACCATGTGGTGTCCATCCTTGATTACTACATCTATAACACAAACCCTACATCCACGGCTCAAGGAACATCACCAAAGAGGGGGTGAAAAGATTGTAAGAAACAGAGGATCAGTATGTCTGTTACTTGATAGTGCTTCCTATATATGACAGGGAAGTTGTGCCCATCAAATCTTAACAATATGGTTTCTTAAATAACACCTGTACAGTGACGATACCAGTTGACATCCCAATATGGATAGGGAACATCTCACAAGACCCCACCCCTAGATAGAGCTGCAAGCAATTAATTACACCTAAAAGTTGACAATCAATCATCTTCTTCAGGGATGAACCCCCTTTTAGATTATCTAAATCCAAGTAGTCAGCCCTAAACACATATACATATGAGCAGTACTAAATGGATTCAATAGGCTGTATTTATATACACATATATGTGACAATAATAACTAAGAAGAGGTAATGAATTTGAGAGGGGTTGGCATGGGAGGAGTTGGAGAGAGAAGGAGGGGAAATGATGTTTGAAATTCTAAAAAAAAAAAAAAGATGTTAAAAAAGAAAGGACAAAACCAACCAACCAAAACCATGTCCCAATGACAACCACACTGTAATGCATAGAAGTATGGAATGAAATTTTTGGGTGTGTATGTTTTGGGACAGAATAGTACCAGTATAGCTTTTACCTTTCTTTTTGACTTTTGCAGAGAAAAAGGGTCTGGGTCTTCGTTGCTTTTCCTAAGGGTCTCTCAGAGTTTGAGAATCAGAGCTGAGATGCTCTGATCACTGCTGCCACTTCGTTCTTCAATTGTTACTTGGTGTATCTCCCAGAGACTTGGGTGCCACGTGGTTTGCAGTGTATTTTGGCATCATTTGCATTGCTATTAGAAAGCCTGAATTTGGGGGAAATATTTGCAGTGTCTCTTTGTCATGTGATTTTTTTTGGGAAGTTGTTAACAAACACGTGTTAACGCCAGACAGACCAAAGGAATGATTCCATGCAAGTCTAGCTTAGTAAACCAGTGAGTTTATTAGAGTTACAGGAGCATAGATGAGGGGTTACCTCCATGACTAGGAAAAGCCAGGGCTATACAGGGAAACCTTGTCTTGAAAAGCAAATATTAAGATTTATGTGTGTATGTATATATGCATGTATGTACATATGTATGGTGGCTTGAATAGGTATGGCTCCCATAGACTCACATGTCTGAATGTTTGACCTATAGAGAATGGGACCAGTAAGAGGTGTGCCCATGTTGGAGGAAGTATGTTACTGTGGGGTGGGTTTTGAGGTCTCTTATGCTCAGACTATGCCCAATGTGGAATACAGTTCACTTCCTGTTTCCTGCCTGTGGGTCAAGATATAAAGCTCTCAGCTACCTCTCCAGCACAATATCTTCCTGTACATTGCCTTATTTCCTGCCATGACAATAATGGACTAAATCTCTGAAACTATAAGCCAGCCCCAATTAAATGTTTTCCTTTTTAAGAATTGCCATAGTCATAATGTATCTTCATAGCAACAGAAACCCTAAGACATGTATGTATGTATGTATGTATGTAGTATGTATGTATGTGTGTATATATGTGTCTGTCCATGTGAATGTGTGTGTGTGTGTGTGTGTGTGTGTGTGTGTGAAGGCTAGAAAGGGGCAATTAGTGTCCTCTTCTATTACTCTTTGCCTGTTTCTTTGAAGCTAGGTCTCTCCTGAATCTGAGGCTCATGTTTCCTTGGCTAGGCTGGAAGCCAGCAAGTCCCAGTGATCTACCTGTCTCTGGGACTAATGGAGCTGAGATTGCGGGCTTGTTACATAGGTGTGTGGTTTTGGAGGCTAGAACTGAGGTTGGCAGTCTTGGGGCAAAAGTGTGCTTGCTTGTTTAACTGTATCTCAGAAAACTTCTTGTGAGGTTATTTGCATCCCTGCTTTGAATTATATCTGTCTCATTTTCCTCTTTCTTAAGACTTAAAGACTTAATGGGCATGGCCCGTGAGTCGGGCCTTACTCACACCTCTACCTGTCAGAGATGAGGGGAAAGAATATTCTCATCCTTTGGTATTTAAGGTGGGGAGTAGAGCTCCATCTCCCTGAGTTGAAGTATCTCCTTGAGTAGGAAGGACAGGAGTTGGGGAAGCAGTCATTCTTGCTAAGGATGGGGAATATTCCCCCTTCCCCAGCATCATGTGTTTAAACAGGTGGTCCCCTGCTAGTGGTGCTTTTTGGGAAGGTGATGGGATTTACAGGAGTTGGGGCCTGGCTGGAGGAAGTGGGCTGCTGCTCTAGTGTAAGACTTGAAGTGGGGGGTTATACTGTCTCTCTTTCTCTCTGCTTCTGACTGCCAAAATTGTATGGCCAGTCACCCCTGCCACCATGCCTTGACCAAAATGATCTGTCTTCTTAAGCTGTAAACCAAAAGAAACTTTTCTTCCCTTACATTGCCTCTTGCCAAGTATTTGGTCAAAGTAATGAAAAAAGTAACCCATACAGTATTAAACAGTTAAAAAACCAAATAACTCTCTTGCTTCCATCCCAAGCCTGCCTGTCTTCCCTTTTATAACAAATGCCACCCCCACCAATGAATTTAAGAAACAGAAGAGCTAGAGCTGGAAGTGCCATCAAGGGTGACTAAGCCCTTCTGTTGCTGTTGAGAACCTCCAACCTCTATTCAAAATGGATGCCTGGCAACATAAGGTTAGGAAAATTTGCTATGAGAGTACATGCAACTTTTTATTGCTATTAATTATTTACTTATTTTCTTTTGTGTATGCCTGAGTATATATGTGTACATATTCATGTATGTACATGTGTGTTACTGCATGTGCTGTGTATAGCCATAATGCCAGAGACTGATGTCTGACATCTTCCTGGGTTGTTCTCCACTCACTTTACTTGTTTTTTTTTGAGACAGAGTCTTTCACTGAACCTGGAGCTTGCCAATTAGCCTGGCTGGTCAGCAAGTAAGTGCCCACCCTCAGAATTTCTGTTTCTGCCTCCTCCTGGCTTCATATGTGGTGCTGTGGGTCTGAATTCTTGTGTGGCAAGTGTTTTTACCCACTGAGCTGTTTCCTAGGGCCCCTTGTAGCTTTTTGGATAAGTTTTAAAGTATTTAAAGTATTTCGTTTACTTATCTATTTTTATCTTATTTTTGAGATTATAGTACAATTACAGTTACATAATTTCTCCCTTCTCTTTCTTCCTTGTAAATCCTCCCATATACCCCTTCTTCTTGTCTTTCAACCCCATTGCCTCTGTTTTTATTAGTTGTTGTTATGTCTATATTCCTAAATATAGTCTGCTCAGTCTGTCTAATGTTACTTGGATATATGTTTTCAGGGCTGACTGTCTGGTCTTAGAGAACTGATTGGTGTGCTCCTCCCTGGGGAAGATTATTTCTTCCACTTTGAGCATTCCTCAGTTACCTGTAGTTCTTTGTGTGGGTTGAGGCCTCATGGGCTTTTCTCCATCCAATTTGGCATGCCCATTTGTGTTATCCTCATTTAGCTCATAATAGTGCAGTCATTTTGAAGAGACTTTATGGGTGTAGCTTCCAACATTACTAGGAGACACTCTCACCGGCAAAGCCCCTCTGGCTCTTACAGCCTTTCTGCCCCCTCTTCCGCAATGTTCCCTGAGCCTTAGGTGCAGAAGTTGTTTGGAAGATGTATCCATTTTGACTGGACTCCACAACTCATTTTGATTGGTTGTAGTTTTATGTAATGTTCTCTGTATTTTGCAAAGAGAAAATGTAAATGTATTAGGTGCCTAGAATGCACAAAGCCCTGGGTCCTATTCCCAGCATTCTGGGGAAAAACTATTAGGGGATCTTAAATAACCTAAGGTAGATCAGATGTTCCATAGTATAGGAAAACAAACAAATAGAGCCAACTGTTTTGTTGATCCCCCCCCCCAGCAAATCATCATGGACCCTGCTACCAGGTGAAGTCAGAACCTTAGGCACGCCTGCCTTACAGCTATATGCCTCTACTGCCACCTTGAGCATACAGCTCACTGGCTCCTTTCTTCTCTGTTCAGGTGTTCCACAGGGGCAGGAGCTGCAGATCACAGGCCCAGTCTGCTGTTTACTGCCAGGGAAGCTGAGAACAGTTTCCATACAGTGTTGAAAGATTGTTAAAAGATTCTAGGGCTTTTTAGCCAGATCCCCACCTCCAGCCGAAGCTTCTGGGGATTGAAACAGGGGCCTGAACATTAACTGTGGTTTTTGGTTTTTGACAATCTATCCTAATTCTCTATTTGCTTTTGGCATAGGATCTCATGTAGCCCAGGCTGGCCTTGAGTTCTCTATGCCTGAAACTCTTTATCCTCCTGCCTCAGCCCCTAGAGTGCTGGGATTACAGGATGTGCCATCATGCCTGGCTTCTATCAATTCTGAAGATCCTAAATTGATAGTTGAATTTATTAACACTGTCCTCTATGCTCTGTGCTTCTGTATATCTGACTTAATTTGGAAGTTATACTTCTTGCTTTTCTTTTAGGGATTATGTAATAGGCCCCTAGGAATTAGGGCCTGTTTAAAAAAGAAATGTCTCTTTTCAGTTCCATCTTTATACAGGAAATACCATACTGGAATGAAAATAGCCCATCCTAAGATCTGCGGTGCCAGGAAAAAGACTATCTCCCTGTCTGGGAACTAGAGCCCACAGCTAAATCTAAATATGCATATTTTCTGTTTTTTGCTTCATCTTTTCTATAAATTGTAACACTGCTATATGGGCAAATAGAAGCAGATGGAGAAATTCTGTCTCAGTTTTGGCTAAATTAATCTTTCTCTTTCAACTAACATCTTTGACTTACAAAACTCTGTTAATCCCCAACCCTTGATTTTGTGTCAGAGTTATAAGGTGTTAAGTCTCAAACTTGGACAAAGGACTGACTGAAATGCCTATCTAATGTATCAAAGTGGACTTGGTGGACAGGTTCTCCCAGCATCCTTCGGTTCCTACCTTTTAAAAGGTCCTCCTGGCTGGCATACCCAGCCCCTACCCTAAACTTCTCCAGCCCAGGTTCTGGGCTACTCTTTCCCCCAGTTGCTCTTTCCTATATAATCAACCGTTTTGGTTACCTGGCTCTTTCGTCTACTCTCTTGGCCCAGGAAGCCCCTCTTGTTTGGTGTGTGCTCTCCCTCTCCCCCACCTTCACACGGCTCAGTCAGGACATGCGCACTCTGGACTCTCCCAGGTGTCCCTGCCTCTGTCTCCCTTTTATCTACAATTAACTTTCTCCTCCAACATACTTAGGACTAGTCAGGGCCTTTCCTTTTTTACTTTTATTTTTTTCACTCATCTGGTGCCAAAACCTGAGACCCGTCATGTCCATTCCCTTTTTCATTTTTTTTTCATTCATAAGGTATTTTTAATTGTATGTGTATTTAAAATCCAAACATATTGGCATTTGTGTGTACGGATGTAGCCATCTACTTTCCTATTTTCTCTTCACAGTTCTAGTTAGTTTTAAAACATTTAGTGTGTGTGTGTGTGTGTGTGTGTGTGTGTGTGTGTGTGTAATGCCATAGTACATGTCAGAGGACAACTTGCAGGAATGAGCTCTTTCCTTTCACCATGTGGGCCCCAGGTATTGAACTCCCGTTGTCAGGCTTGAGAGCAAGCACCTTTACCTGCTTAGCCATCTTGCTGGCCCCTAGCTAGCTTAGTTTTTGTTGTATGTCAGACATTATACCAACAACATTTCTTGAAGAAACCATTGGAAGCCTAGGGTGATGTGGCTTTCCTTCACAGAGGAATGAAATTCAATTCTAGGGGCCACCCAAGGCACAGGGAGCCTGGGATCATCTGAAGCAGATGGTGGGGCTGGTGCAGATGGGAAAAGAGCTCAGGGTTACCTATGTTTCAAACCCAGCCTTTGGCAACCTTTCCTGGAAGAGGCAAGTGCCCTGGAGAAGACTTCCACATTTCCTGCCTCCCCTCCTTGCACATGTGGGTTTGTGTGCAGGCGTGTGTGTGTGTGTGTGTGTGTGTGTGTGCACGCACACGCGTGTGCGCATGCGGAGGGCACAGCTTGACATTGGGAATGTTCACCGATCGATTTTCACCTTAGTTTTGAAGACTGGGTCTCTCAGTGAATCTGGAGCTCACCAGTTATGCTAGACTGGCTGGCCAGTGTGCTTCGGGCACCCTCCTGTTCCTACCTTCCCAGTCCTGGGATTATAGTCCTGTGTTGTGCTGCTGTGTCTGGCTTGTCACATGGGTCCCGGGAACCAGGATTGAGGTCCTCATGCCTGTGTAAACCCTGAAACAGCTCTTAAGCTGAGAAGCATATTTACTTTATGTTTTGCCTAGGTCCTTTTCAAATTAGGACTTGCCATTAGATTTTGTTAAATGATTATTTGGGGTGCTGCAAAAATCACAGTTGGTGGTTTTTTGTTTTTTGGTTTTTTTGTTGTTCTGTAACTGAGATATATGGCATATTAAAGAAAGCACACAGATCCCAAGTTCTGGGTCTGATGTGTTGTCACTATCACATGTATCTATGGAAGCACTACTCTACAAGAGAAAGTAAACATTCACGGCACTCAAGAATGTTCTAGGGGAAATTTTGTGCAAGCTGCTAATTGATGGCGAACCTGCCTTGTGCAGCCTCTGCTTGCCTGCCTCCTGCCTCAGTTTACCACCTCACAGTCAGAAGCTACTCGGGAAGTCTCAGCAGGCTGTTTCTTCAGAATTGAGCCAGATGTTCTGGCAGTGAGTAGCTGTGAGGAGGGTCCAAGCTTCGTGATGGCGCCCCCACCACTAGTCTTCCCAGTCAGTCTAGACCCTCGCTGGGGCCATATACAATTAAGGCAGAGTTTCACAAAATAGGTGACAGAGTGGCTGTATTAGGTGAGGTCTTGTGGCTCCCCCCACCTCATGAGTGGGTGTAAGTAGTCAACAGCTAATGGAATTCTTTTGCAAGAGGGAATAGCTCAACTCCCCAAGATGGTGGCTGCTTGGCTAGAAGGATAGTCACTTGTGTGTGTGTGTGTGTGTGTGTGTCCGTGTACATACATATGTGTGAAGGTCGAAGGTCAGCCTCACATTCCTCAGTAGCTGTTCGCTTTCTTTTGAGATAGGGTCTCACAGTGAGGCCTGAGGCACTCCACTTCAGCTAGGTTGGGAGGCCAGCCGAGCCTCAGAATTCATGACTCTGCCTCTCCAGCATGGGGATTACAATGCTGTGCCACCATTCCTGGGCTTTTACATGGGGTGCTGGGGATCAGACCCAGGTTCTCATGCCTGCTGGCAGGCACTTTACCAGAAGAGCAGCCCCCCCCCACGCCGCCCCCATCATAACTCTTCTTAGAGTGAGAAATTTGAGTAAAGCATTGGTTTGTAATCACTGGTATTCTATGTTAGTTATTGTGAATCTTCAGGTGAGCATGTAGAATGCACTGGTTTGGCGCCTTTCTGGGTGAATGCAACACAGTCAAGTGTGGGGCTCTACAACTGCAAGGCCAGGGTAGGGAGTATGTCAGCCAACTAAGCAGGAGCACCCCACAAGCCATGTCCCAGACTCTAGATAGACACCAAAGCAAAGCAAAGCAAAGCAAAGCAAAGCAAAGCAAAGCAAAGCAAAGCAAAGCAAAGGACAAGGCAGCACTGGTATTAAGCTAAGCAACAAGCCTGGTCTGTTTCCTCCTACAGCTTTCAGTGCAAACGTCAAACAGGCACATTTGCTGAGCTTCGGCACCTACATCATGAAAATCAATTTAGACTTCTATTTCCAGTAGATGTCACAACTTATGTTTGTCTCCCTTTTTCTAAAGATCAGAAGTTATTTGAAATGTGCCTCCAAATACAAGTTGAAGGCTGTGATAGCCGTGGCTGTAGAGGAAGGGTTCCAGGATGGATATCAGGAGTCTGGGACATACTCTACTCAGAGGTAAGAAACCACCCCCCTTTGAGGGGGAGGTCTGCGAGGCCTAGCCATGCAGAGGATTTAAAATCTGGTCATCATCTTCTACCTTTCATGGTATTTGTTTCCAAGCTGTTTGGCCTGGAATCTGAGGAGACAAGTGCCTTTTCATGTTTTATACATTTTATTCATACATTTCTCCAACTTTGAAATGACGAAAGCCCAAGTCTATGGTTTCCCATTACACAGCATCCTACAGATATGTATATTCTACAAAGAATACTATGCAGTTTCTCTTCTTCCCCTGTCACACGAGATAACTGATTAGGGTTTCGACTTGTACTGTGCTGGCAGTGCCACCAGCATTGTGGTTGTTCAGGTGACAGGGCAAAGGGATTGGGATGGGAGGGCGTGTGCTAAGGCATGTAAATAGATACACACAGAGAGAAAGAAAAGCAGGACATTTACAAAGAATCCGAACCTTTCCAACCCCTTCAGCTCCTCTTGCAAGCTAAGGCTTTGCTGTACCCTGCGAATACTTACAATCGGATACGGTGAAATATACAACAACCATTAACATCTCTCTCTTTTTATCACTGAGACAATACTTCAGAACCTTTTATAAAAAGGCAATAATACATACAGAAAGAAAGAACACGTTGGCAAAGCTTTAAGCAAAACCACCCGAGAACCAAGTCTGAATGGCAATGCACCTACACTGCACTGAAACACGATGCTGTGGTCTCAGCACCACCTGCCTGCAGAGGACATCCCAGGCGACATCAAAGACTGGAAATCAACCCCTACCCCCCAATTCTTGGTCTCTGCCAAATGAAAAATAAAGGCAAGGGCACTCTCTGTGGAAGAATGCCTATGTCTACTCCCAAGCACAAGTCCTTCTGAGACTCTCTCCTGGTCCAGAAAGATGTACCCCTGGACCTCACTCTTTCCCATGCTATAGAAAATGGATTTATCTCGAAGCAGTAGCAAAGTGCCTAGGTTTTGTCCATACACAGAGCTGGAGTTGTGCTTGGGGGCTAGAAATGAGGTGGCCTATGTGGCTACACACATCTCCTTCCATTTTCTTTTGCTTGTTCCGTTTGCACAGGTTCATGGGAGTTAATGGAGGGTCAGATGATAGGCGGTGGAAGTCAGGCTGTGTGCTCCCATCCCTCTAACAGCTAAGACTTGGGGGATGGCTGCCCCAGGGATGCTGCTGCTCTCTCCCTACAGCTGCTGCTGCTGCTGCAGACCAAGGACACTCATAGGAAGTGTAGATGGGAAGGTTGGGGCACTCTACCTCTTTCCCCCTACTTCCTGGATGGTTGTGATAGCTGAACTTCACTCTGTAAGCTGGGCAATCTGAAACTTCCCACAAGTTTAAGGCAAGCACAGCCAATTGCACATTAGGTTTCACAGTATGGTCCTGTAGCCAGTGGTGCCACATAAAGAGGGAGATCCTGTGTCTAAAGGGGCCAGAAACGGGCAAGTGCGCCCAAATAAAAGCAGTGATGAGAAGAACATGCAACCATAGTGAAAGCCATAGTGAGAAGCAAAGCATCTTTCTAAAGGAATTAACCAGAGGGGCAGAACAAGGACGATGCCCACAGTAGCTTCAGTGTGCCTAGGCGTAGACAACCCTTGTTAAGAGACTAGACTGAGAATGCTGTGCTCAGTTCTGATAAACAATCAGCACTAGCTGCCCACCACATTGTTGACCCGAAACAAGGCGTGATGGGGGCTGCAAGGGGCTTTTTATGGAATGCTAATCAGCGCACCCTCTAGTCTTTCCAAGGAGACATTTTTATTAAGAATTCACTAACCGAGCAGTTTTCTCGATAGTGTTAGTGACAAGTGAAGCCTAATTTTGCCCTGCATAAGAAAATGATCTGGGATGCTCAAGGAACACCCCATCAGTGGGAGACAAGAAGAGAATGCTTTGGGCTGCTTCGTTCTTCAGGGTCAATTTCCATTCTGGGTAGCCTTCACTTCCTGGAGGGTGGCTCAATTGTCTGAAATTTGTTCTTCACAAACTGGTAGCCTTAATGAAGAGATACCTGACTGAAAAACAAGAGAACTCTAGGATGAAATGCTTGAAAAGATAACAGTAGCTTCAAAGGACGGTTTGGCCTGCCAGCCTGCTCCAGGCCTTGGATACCGAGAAGGGGCTACTTCCAGGGCTCTGTGCACAGTAGGGGACCCTGCAGCTTTACTTATTCTGCCACCAATAGGACAGGCTGAGATTCTGCCTTCTGAATGCAAATAGCAAGAAGTAGGTCAAGTGGATTCTTTGCCTTTCTGAGCAGGTATTTTAAACCATCTCACCTGACAGGGGCTGCACCTAAAAATTTCCAGATGAATTAAACTGAGTGGCACTTTCCTTTTCAGTGTTCAGATAGGAATACTATGCACGTGAGAAGTAATTACTGCCTTATGATTAGAAAATCAGGCCACTCCATCTTTTGAACAAAGGACTTAGGAGATCCAAGCATCCCATCTTGTGGTGTTGGGAATGGGGCTGGTGTGGCAGAGAGGACCCGCAATACAGCTTTCCCATACTTCAGCTGGCCAGTGATTTAGTTATCTTTGATCATTTGCTTTAGTATTTAAAAGGGTCTCTCTCTCTCTCTCTCTCTCTCTCTCTCTCTCTCTCTGTGTGTGTGTGTGTGTGTGTGTGTGTGTGTGTGTGTGTGTGTGTGTGCGTGGCTCTGCTGATGAGATGGAGGCAGTCGGGAAGCTTTTAGCTAAGTATCCTCTGATTGCTCCAGGTATGACTGTAATCATATTACTCTGACTTCAGAAGTGATTTCTTCTCTAGGTCATAAACACACTGCTTTAGAACATATGGCCTATTGGAGAAGTCACCGCATTCTAGGAGCAGGGTTTTCACCACCCACATAAGGGAAGGAAGGATGCTTGCCTGTGCTCTTCTTGCAGACTCCCCATAAGGCCAATGAGAAGTCCCCCAGGGCCTCAAGTGCCAGAGCACATCTCTCAGTGTGTGTGTGTGTGTGTGTGGGGAGTCACAGACATTTAACTGCGTCACTTTGCAGTATTATTTCTACCTGCAGGAATGTGGTAGATGGTTACAGACAAGCCTTGCCAGCATCTCTGGAGATTTGCTCTCAAGAGCATGTGGGAATGTGAGGGATTCTATCAGAGGGAGGGGCAGCTCTGTTTTCCATGTATTAGTTGTGGTCTTTTTTGTGCTTACTGGAAGAGGTAGAACAGGTCCAGGGCCCCTGGAAAGAGTGGCTTATGGTCAGTACTACTGCAGTAATGATGTCTGGCTGGGGCATCAGTTAGATCAAGGTCAGCGCTACACAGCCCCAAGCAACTCCTGGAATTTTCTCCTTCCACCTAGCAAGAGTCCACTGTTGAATCTGTTTCTGGTATGGTATTTGGTCCCCTACTGCAGGAGCAAACACAAGTTATTCTCACAGGATCTTGTTGGTAAGTTGTGACCCATATGGGCACTGACAAAGAATTGTCTACAAACAGAAACCAAGTGGCGTTGTGTACTAACAGCTGGGGAGGGTGGGATGTGGAGAATGGAAGAGGGGTATGAGTGTAAACATGCCTTCTCTGTTCATTGCCCAAGAGGAGCTGTTTAGCCCAGAACTCGTTCTGCACATCCTGCCAAGGCACAAAGTGACAGAGGCCATCTAAACTACAAGAGATGAAAGTGATGTTATGTTTTCAAGGACCAGAGTCACACCAATGCCTTATTCTCACACACACGAAGGGGAGACACTCTAGTGACCTCTGGCAAAGAGTCTGAGGATCCCAGCCTGAACCTCCTCCACTTATTCTGCCATGGCAGGAAATGACATGGTGAATGGTTCTAAAGCAACAAGGACAGGTAACTCCCCTGTGCCAAGGGATAGAGCAAGAGGAAGGAGAGACCACAGGTGGCCCTTCGAGTCAGATGTGCTCCAAGCTATGCTCTGGCAGGCTGCTTTGTTGCTTGGCCAACTGATACTCACTCTTGGGCCTTTGATGGGTCAGTGAGCATCCAACGAATTTTAAAACTGAACAGCTTACCAGCTTGGAGACCTGAACAAATCTGTAATGAAATGAAGGACCCAAAGGCATTTAATTATTGAACACATACAATGAAGTATATTTTTTAAAAAAAAAAATTGGTCAGACTGTCCTGTTAGTTATCATTTTAAAGGAATTTACAGAGCTGTTATAGATTATTCTTTTGGAATAATTCAGTTTATAGCAAATGCCTAAACTGGTTTCTTCATTGCACAGTATATTCTCTTTAAATGGGTGCTTAAAACAATTACACACAGATTAAAAATCCGCATTTCTTTGCTTAATTAAAACGTTAATACTCTTAGACAACACAGATCTGAAATGGCGAAACCAGCAATACCCCCTCCCACCTTACAACAAATTAAATTGAGACAAAATTACAAACACATTTCACTACGTGATTATTATTAATAAAAATCAGTTTCTTTTTTTTTCTGTTTTATAAAGTTGCCCGAAATGCAAGGGATGTGCATAGGTTTACAACTTAGTCATAATAGCAATTTATTCTTATTCCCCTGGGTGTGCCCCGTGAACGGAATGTACTTTGTTGTAATTACAGATTGTTTAGTCCAACACAGACACACCGACAGCATAAACGCTCGCGACTGTCCACATGCATTAAGAGTCAAGACCCAACTTCAAATCTCTAAAAGGTTTACAGGGTGCTTCAAAGAGACAGTATCACAGTATCTGGGTGTTACATAAAGGACTTCAAAAGAAGAGAGAGAAAAAAGGCCTTTAAAAATTTATGACTGTTTTGTAATCACTAGACTAATTATTTCAAATAAATAAAGGAAAGAAAGATATTCCAATCCATAAAATCAGACTCTAAAAAGAATGTAGTGTTCCACCCCCAGCCAAGGTAACAGAATCATTGTTTATTATTATTAAAATAGATTATAGAAAGCAGCATCTATTTTGTGCAGTTTTTAGGGGCCTTGGAAATAAAAAGCTATGATTTCCAAAAATATAACATTCCAAAGGATTGAATAATACATACATTTAAAGATACATTTTATTAAAGTTTAGGAGAACTGATTAAAAAAGATACTGTCTCTTTAAATTAGTGTGTAATTGTTTTTCTCCTCCTATCTATTCGGACATGACAATAATTATAAATGTAGGTCACACTACAACTAGGTAGTCTCTAGGGACCACGACCTGTTGACACAAGGCCGATAACAAAGAGGCTTTTCCACATAGGAGGCGTCTCCCAGTTTTATGCTCAGATAGCCAGGGAGAAGCCTAATAGACCCAGGAGACCGGAACCCACTGTGGGGCTGTGCACACGAGCTCAACAGCTTCCTCCAGATGTCTGATTGTCTCATCAATTTCGTTGTTGATAATTGTGAGATCGAAGTAGTGTGCATATGTTCTCTGTAAGACATCGGATTCCTTCTGCAGGCGCTGGAGAGATTCATCCTGCATAGGGTGGTATGGTAGAGGGGCAGGTATGGGAGAAAGGAAAAGCAAATATAAGAGAGAAGTCAGTCTTTCTCTTTCTATATTTCAGTTCATCCCAGTGTCAGAACAGGACAAAAACTAAACAATGGTGGGGAATGTGGCCAAGATGGCTGTGTAACAGAGGAGATGATGGTGCCTGTCCTGTGATGAGAAGGCTGTAGAATTGTACTGGCAAGTGTGACTGGTTGACATGCAACAGGGGCCACTGGGAAAAAATAGACAAAACCAACACTGCAGCAAACACATGGCCTCCACCAGGCCTATCTCCAGAGCCACCCTGGGGTTGGGGTGGGGTGGGGGAGGCCATGCAAAGCATGGGTTTCCAGTGGCTACAGTTCTTTCATCATTCCTCTAAGCCAGGGTGGACCAGAGCTACCTCCTACTTGGTGGGAGGACTAGTGTGGCTGCCTTGAACTCTTGGTCTCCTTCCCTTGGATCTTAAAGCTCATTTGAGCCCCTTATGTTAATGCTAACAAACCTTGTCTTTGGATAACAAATTAGGTTGTATTTTTTCCCTTATACCTAAAAGGTTTAGTGCATTCCAAGAATGGTATGTAATAGCCCTCATTTGACAGCAGTTCATGCCAGAGGCAAAGCTTTCTTAATGCTACAAATAATGGCTGTAATAAGGCCATTTCCCAACTGACATCTGAGGAATGTCCCCAAGTTGGTCTGTACTGGAAATGGTTAGGTAAATGTCACTGTTTACACAAACTCATGTCTCTTAAGAAAACAACTCCAAAGCCTTGAACTAAGAAGGCTTGCTGAAGGATGACACCCCTGTACACAGGGGGCCTCAGACCATCAGAATTCTCCCCAGGCTGAGCCAACACCAGGAGGGAATTTGGGGTTTCCAGTTTGTCCTATAAATATTGCTTTGCTTTTTAAGCCAGAGTCTCACTATGTAGCCCAGGCTGGCCTGGAACTTGGAATCCTCTTGTCTTAGCTTCCCAAGGACTAGGATTATAGGCACAAGCCATCACACCCACCCTGAATACTCTTTTAGTGCTCTAAAGAGCCACCAGGAAGACAGTCCGCTTCTCTTTTCTATGGGTCAAATCTCTTCTCTTCCCTTCCCTTCTCTTCCCTTCCCCCTTTCTTTCTTAGACAGGGTTTCTCTGTGAAGCCCTAGCTGTCCTGGAACTTGCTCTGTAGACCAGACTAGCCTTGAATTCACAGAGATCCACCTGCCTCTGTCTTTCTAGTGCTGAGATTAAAGGCGTGCCATCCACACCTGGCTGGGCAACTTTCTTATGCTGAATTCACAAAGGTCAAATTCAAATTTGACTTTTGTGAGTGAAATTAACTACAAGTTTTTTGTTCTACCTGCCAAACACTAGGTAGTTGTAAACGATTAGTTGGAGTCTTACAAACACACACACACACACACACACACACACACACACACACACACTTCCTTCTGCCCTTGGGAGTAGACAGGTACAGAGTCTCTATGTAGCTCAAGGGAGCCTTATTCCATATACATATATGTACATATTTATAGCCATATGTTTATTTGATTACTGCCCCTCTCCTCAGCCAGGGCATAAAGACTTGTATTGCATGTTCTGCCATTGCTGTGCCCCAGAGCTCAGTGCACACACACACACAGTGGGTGCTTAATAGAGGGTATTGAGAGAACAAGCATTTTTTTTGACTGATACTGGTCCCTTTAGGATTTTTCTAAGTGTTAAGTCTATTATCAAGAAACTGGGTGATTGCACTAGGAAATGGGGTTCAGGGTTACAGAGTCTGGTCTCTAGACAATGTCAAAATACCATCAGGGACCAAGGAGTGCTGGGTACCCAGCCCTGGCTCAGGGTACAGCTCTCTGGCAAGGACATGAGCAGGGAGGAAATTCTATTCCAGCCCTGTGCAGGACAGACAGACACCAGAGCAGCCAGGAACTCAATATTCCTTATGTGGACATTCTGAGCAATCAAAGTCTACTGGTCTAGTCATCCTCTACAGGACTTTCAAAGCAGAACACAGCATGCTTTGAGTGTTCCCATGGCTAGTGGCTGAGGTCACTAGTCACCTTCTGAGGTCTCAAATACACACACACACACACACACACACACACACACACACACACACACACACACACTGTGCTTGTACCTGAAAAGCATAGTATTTTCACTGCGGCTCAGTTTCGCAAGAAAAACCTCCCCCTTTTCAGCAAACATGTCTTCACCAGAGGCAGGAGTGCTTCCTACCAGTCCCTGGAGGCACAGTTCCTAAGAAGTCACTCTGTGCCAGGGAGGGTTCTATGTGCTAGGTGGTCCTGGGCCTGGGACACTGCTGGCAGGTTCTGGTTTCTTCAGAAGGTTGGGCCGATGCAAACATTCAAGGGAAATTATGCCTAGACAGAGTTCTCTTTATGGGAAAACAAAGCTCCCTTGTGTCTGCATCCTCTGAGGTGAGGCTTGGTCACCTCCGTTTGCAGCAGCTTGTTCCCTCACATATAAGCAGGGTTAACTCAGTGAAAACAAAATGCCTTTATTCTAACAGCAAAAGCAAGGATTTATGGGAACAAAATGTCTACATTCTACAGCTATTAAAAGACACAGGCTGTATGTAATCACCTCCTAGCTGGTACTTACAGGCAGTTTTCTGCACCATTTTGGCAGCTATGGAAAATTAGTAAAAGGGAAGGACAACAGGCAAAACAAACAAACAAAAAGAAAACAAAGCAAAGATGATAATTCAAGAAAAATACATAGTAACCAAGGAAAAACATTAACCACAATGAGGAGTTTCAAACACACACGGAAAAGTAGAATTTTACAAAGGAATATGCCTTTTGCCAATGAAATGACAAAAAAACAGAGACTGCAAATATGAACACTAAAGGTCAATCTAAGCATTAAAGGTACCCACAACTTCCAAGCCTCAATCTAACTGTACTGAAAATATGGCTCAGCACTCATGGACATAGTCGAGAGTCTGCTGATGCTTTCTAGAACCTGTAAAATCATGCTCTTCAGGATAACTGCACAGGAGCATCTTCCTAGCTCAGGACCACAGGACGCAGATGTGCTTACACCATCAGCATAAGCTACTGCCCTTACTCCCCAGGAAGAGAGCCTTTGAGAGGGCTTGGTAAGACCTGGGCCAGCCTGGCAACTGCTGAATTGAAAGCACCCAGAATTTATTCCTTTTGTGGTGCTGGGGATAGAACCTAGAACAATGTTGATACTAGGCAAGCGAGAAAGGAGGCTCCCTGCTCAGGGCAGCTCATTTCTAGGTTTGGTAGTGTCTAGGGGTCTTCACAGGCAGGGGGATCCTGGGCAGTGCCATCAACATCACAGATTCCTTATAGCCTCTCTTGGCTCCAGGGGCTGCCACTGTTTTATTACAATCTGGGCAGGGAGGCAGTAGACTAGCTAGCTGCCCTGGAGGGCAGGCTCTGCTGGGAGCACCTCGATCCTTCAGAACTGAGGGTGTTTCCGCTTGTACTTCAGGAGCAGATGTATTGATTAAGGTTGCAGGCTGTCCCACTGACTGCTCTAGTTCATATCAGATCTCCTGGAGCAGACTTCCTGCTGCAAATGGAAACTGATATGCTGGAGGCTAGAATCTGTTCTGATCGCAGAAGAAAACCCTGCTTCTGCATTCTGATTCCAAATACCGAATAAGGCCCTGTACTCTGGAAATCAGAGTGCCCAGTGAAGGAACAAAGCAGAGCCTTGCTCAGGCATCTTCAAGACATACACACTCCTTACCACAGAGCAAGCTTATCTGGAGGAGAGTGACTTTACTCTTACCTCATTTAAACCTGGAGTGATGGTTGGCGCCGCAATGAAGACAACGAAAGGAGCGAACTCAGCAGTCCTCAGGACCTTCAGTGCCTGTGTGGAAAAGAAAGGCACTTAGAAGAAGAAATAACCAAGATAACATGCAAAGGAGCCTACAAGATGTGACACAACTGAAAAAGTCAAGGCCTTGGTTCAGGTTTTTGGCAAGTAATAATTAAATGTACCAACTTTCTAAGTAATGTTCCTCTCAAAGGGTGGACAACAGCTTAGAAAATAGGAGCTGACAAACTGGACATGCTTCTTAGGAATCTCATGACTTTGTTGAGTTTACTTTTCTTTGTAGTAGTGAACACTGACTATGTCGGTTAATGTTCATTTAAACCTGGTGATTGTATGAACTACATTTAGTTGCTCTGCAGGTTGCCTTCACGCTGATTGGGAACTCACTTTGTCACATATCAAATTGCACATTGCTAACCAAAGACAGCCACCATCACTGTGTGGACTGTATTCACATTTACATTGGCCTTCGGGTGAAAGGCTCCCTGTGGGACTCATGGGAGAAAGGGAGACCCTTGGCCAGGGCTATAATCATGAAATCTTTCCACTAAAGACATTGTGTGGTTGTGGTCAATAACTTGACCCATGTGAGGACATGGATTCAAGAGGAAGGCCCTCTGATGTTACTTCCAGTGCCTTTCCAAAATGCGGCAAATCTGTGCAAATGACTAGTTTGCAGAGATGAGCAACAACTCTGCATGCTGTTTCTGTTCCTCTCCTGGGAAGCCATGGTACTCTCACAGGTAATAAATACCCACCCAAGTACAAAGCTGACCACACCCACATACCTAACCCACACATGACTAACATGTGAGTGACTCACAGGCATCAGGAATAAACACCTTGCTGCTGTCTAATTTTAGTTTCTTCCCCCTAAGACAGGGTCTTAGTATATACAGGCTGGCCTCAAACTGGCAATCCTGTGTATCAGCTTGGAATTCCGTGTGTACACCACTACACCAGACTGCTTGCTGCTTATGACACAAGAACCAAACACGCCTATTTTGTTACCTATATATTTTGCTTTCTAAATGATCTTTTGTTTGCTTTCCCCTCTTTCTTGGGCTCCATCCTTAGCCTGCTTTATAGTCCCACCCTTAGCCTGATTCTCTACCTCTATTTTGGGGGCTTTAAAATTTATATTCCAATCTATTGCTAGATCTTTCTGAAACACAAGCTCCATCTTCCCCTCCTGATCTTTCAATAGCTCCTTCTGCATTGCAGGAAAACACATAAAGCATAAAGGCTGGGTCCCATGTTTAACCTCTTCTGCCTAGCTCTGCTCCATCCACTGGGTGGACTGATTTTACTGAACAACTTTCAGTCCTAGAAAAGGCCCAGCTCTTTCTGGCTTCTTGGCCCTTTTGCTTGGTGCTTCCTCTACCTGGACGTCCCACCCTCCCTTCCCACTCTTTCCCACTGTCCCTTCTGTTTGCCTGGATAATACTTCAGAATCTACTTTCTGAAAAACTTTTTTGAACACAATCTCATATAGACAAGAATGACTTCCAACTTCTAATCCTCCCGCCTCCATCTTCCAAGTGCTGGGATTATAGACATGACTAGTTTTATGCAGTGGTGAGGGTTCAATCTATGGCTTCCTGCACTCTAGGCACACATTTTATCACTGAGCTGGACCTTGAGCTCCAGATCCTCTTGTGTTGCTGATACCACCACACCTGGCAGTTTCTTTGGAAAGTTTACCATTGGGTTCTGAGGCCCTGTTGTGTTGTGTATTTCTAAGTACCCAGCAATCACACTGGAAACAGTCACTGGGGGTGGTTTGAGGGCAAAGGCTGTGTCTTGTTCAGTTGTTTGTCTTTTACTTAACATGGTACACCATAAACTGCCTTTATGATTTAGTAAAAATGTAAAAACAGTAAATCCAATCTGTACAACACTTCTCCAGGTCTTTGAAGCACGTCTAACTGGAGAGCCACTCCTCTGAGCACACAGAATTCTAAGATCCAATCTGATACTGAGTATAAGCCCTGAGTGTACTAGGATTCTAGTTCTAGAGTTTGGTCGAATGTCTTTGGGTAGGTGAGGGGAACCTGGTTCACTGTCTTATTTGCCCAGATCTCTTTACTGGGCAAGCCACAGGCTCAGAATGCTTTCCAAGCCTGCTCATGTTCACTTTTGATAGACATTGCTGCCCATTTCTTTGTTCACCTGATGTGACTGAACACGATTCAAGTAAGCCTAATCAGGGTCCTCACTTAGAAATGTCCATTTTGTCACTATTATCTTGGGTCTTTGTTTCTTCCTTACTATGTTCTGCCAGCAAAGGAATACAACTTCAGGCAGGATATAAGGCTTTTTCATCATTTCCAATGGATACACACACACACACACACACACACACACACACACACACACACACACACACACACTTTTCTCTCTGTCACCTAAGATGTGGAAAAGTTTTTCTCCCTGAGGTACCTCTGAGTGCCAGATGGAAGTGTGCACAGCCTGTATCCTGAATGGAATTCACAGAGGACAACGATACCCCACGTGAGATGGTTTTCTTCTTCTTAGTCACCCACCCTGCTAGCCAACCAATCCTGTGAGTGCATTCAATTCTAGCCTGCCACCATGCTACTGCAGAAACAAACTCATTCCTTGGAAAGCAGCAGTTTAGCTCACAGTGGACTAGCCATACATGCACTGTGCTGCCATAATTCTACACTTGTAAATAAGGAGGGCCTCCTGACTCTTAACTGCAATGAAGGCTGTGTTCATCACATTTCCACAGGTTTCTTGTACCCGAAAATCAGCTCTAGGTGCCCCCTGCAACCCCGCAGCTGACAAAGTTTAGAACCAAATTTAATGCTTAGCATAATTACTACATTAGTTACCATATTCCTCCCCTGTCTTTTCCATGTGTTCCTATTTCTTTCCCGTATTATTGTATTTTCCAAAATTCCAATGTGCCTCAAATCCCAACTGCACCTTTCTTGTCTTGTTAGGCTTCAGTTTCAGCATCGCCACTACACATCTCCACATTTCTTTCTGCCAGTCTCTAGCCTCACATCCTGTTCTAGTTAGGGTTTTTAAGCAGGAGCCATTTTAGGTTCAGGCTCTTGGGAAATTCATTGTCAAGGGACAGAACAGGAGATGGAACTGCTCATGAGTGCCCCCTCAGGTGGTTAACATCAGAGTTAAAGATGAACTCCAAACCTCTGATTTAAGGGGAGACACAAACTGGTTAATTGTCACAAGTAAATCTCTCTTTCTGAGAGGGAGGAGGGGAAGAAAGGGAGGGAGGGAGAGAGGAAAGAAGAGAAGGGAGAGAAAAAAGGAGAGGGGAGGGAGGGAGAGAAACAGACACAGACAGACAGACTGAGAGAAAACCACACTCTAGAAAAGCCATTGGGAACATACTGGATTCAAATAATCACTAGTTCCATACTAGATTTTAAAAAGTATTCATTTATGAGAGGCAATTTGTGGAGATAAATTCATTTTTCTAGTTCATTTATGTATGGCCAAGAATTAATCTTAGGTTATCTTGCCAAGGAAAAAGAATTAATTTGACCCAAGGACCTATGATGTGGGTCTCATTAGACTAATGCAGTTGCAAAGTTACAAAGTATGCAGGGCAAGCAGCCCAGTTATTCTTGTACACAATGCTTCAGGAAGAACAGTGATAACCAAAGAACAGAATGGCCTTTGGCTCTTGTTTATGTCTCGGTACTGAGGATGGAACCTAGGATCCTCCAGCATGCTAAGCAGTGCCCCTACCAAAGAGCTAGGCCCCCGGCCCTGACTCTTTTTGTAAAGTTTATGTTTCTACTACATTTGTAATTTATCTCTGGATGACAACTTTTCTCTCTTTGGGCAAAGGCAAAGCTACAAATATTCTGCCATTTGGATATAGAATCTGAGTATTTAGTCTAGGGTGGCCTTGAATTTATGATGGTCCTGCCATAACCTCCTGAGTATTATAGGCATGCACAGCTGTTCCCAGCAATTAGTATTAACTTTGCAACACTTCTGACTGGTAAATCAGAGCACAGTTCAACTTAAAAACCATCATATTAGGCTCCAATTCCCTACTAGTTTCTGCGTTATTGGCATATAGTTGTTCCTCAAGTTTTATTTCCAAGAGAAATGAGCTTTATAGTATATTTTTTCAGTTTCATTACCCTATACATTTTATAGATGTTAAAGAAAAAAAAAGATTTAAATTGTGGTATTACGTTTAGGGTGGGAGACCTAGAGGGTACCTAAGGTTGCCTTGCCTACGATGGCATACAAGGTTGGGATTTATCATAAAAAGGTAAAAACACAACACAGTTCAAAGCTCACTTTCTCCTGGATGGAGAAGCTTGGTTGACTATAGTTACATTAAGGTGTTTTCTTCACCTATGACAGTAGATAGTGGTAGAGTTCCTGAAGCTTACGAAGATGGGCACTACAGGGATATACTTTCTTGCTATTTTGAAAGCAGCCAGGATACTGGTGTACTTTTTTTTTCTAGTGTAGTATCATTGCCATGGCCCTCTAGACTGAAGTTGGACCACCACATTTTATCATTTAGTAGTGGTGCTCAAATTTAACCTCACTTGCCTGAAATAGATTAAGATGGCACAAAGCGTTAGACATGTCTAAAGGCAGCTGAGCACCAGTGTTAAGTGGTCATCCACTGGGCCACTTATGGGACAAGTGGCTTCAGCTGTAGTAGATGCTGACCAGATTTAAACAAGAAAAGCCACTTCCTCTTTTGGAGTTTTTGAGGTACATGCAGGAAGGAATTACATCCTCACCATCTTGTCTCCTTAACTGCATTCTTAGCTCTTGGCACACAGCCTGGCTTATTAGTACAAGTGTGTTGAATCAGACTGAGATACTGTATAGGCCTCAATCTAAATAGCTGGGATGGGAAAGGAGCATGGAGGAAAACATTCTAAGAACAAGGCCCTGCCTGAAAATAAGTCATTCATGGCCACAGACATCCTGAAAGTAGGACGAAGGTGCTCCCTAGCCCTGGAGAGAGTGGGCTGAGGGCAGGGAGGCCCAGAGGAACCCTCTTAGTGTAGACTCCATAGATATCCCAGATTGTACTGCCATACACAGCATCTAGCTAGGATAGATGCTAGGAGTCTAGACTGGGCAGGAGAGCCTGGGACCAAAGTGGTCAACCAGTCCATACAGGGGCCAGATGGCCCTGGGCCATCCTAGGGCAGAGGCCAGGATGCTTAGGGCCCGCCCTCAAGGGCCAGATCACAGTTGTGAGAGGAGGGGAAACAGGAAGCAGGAGAGGAAGTACAGGTGAGCTCATCCAGCAGTCAGGGCAGCAGGGGCCAGTGTGCCCGGCAGGAGGAGGTGCCGGGCCAAGTGCAATGGAGAAAGGATCTGCTGTGGACGTCCTGATGAGGCTGAGAGATGGGTCTCCCGCTCAGCAGTGCAGAGCAGTGCATGGCTGTGCAAGGGCAAGGGACAGGGACAGCTGGGTGCTATGAGTGGAGCAGCAGCGGCAGCAGCGGTGGTGGTGGTGGTGGTGGCGGCGGCGGTGGCAGCAGCAGCAGCAGCAGGGAAGGTAGAAAGCCCTTGGAAGTGGCCTGAGGTAATGCAGAGGGATCTGAGGAGCCCTGCAGCCAGCATACTGCTAGAGACATTACTACCAGCAGAAAACGACGTTCAGGTGAAGACCAGTGTGGAACCCAAGGAGAGGATGTCGAAGACCAGGACCAGGATTGAGACTTTGCCTCTAGCCACCCCTGGCCAGAAGATTTTTCCAATCCCTAGTAAGGAGGGATTAGTAGTTAAACAAAGATCAATCTGCGTTACACATCATCATATTTAGTTCTCTATAGGTCCAAGTTAACCATTAAGTAAACTACAGTGTTTACCCTATGGTTGTACTCCTCCCTAGCCCCTAACCAGATCCTATTGTGATTTTGGAAGTTCTGAGTTCAAGAACCCCACTTGGTGCTGTAATGAAAACGGATTAAGCTATTGGCCACGGGTTAGACTCTTGGAGCCCAGAAATGGAGCCATCAGGGCCCAGGCTACACAGACCATAAATCTACTGATTTAGGGATGGCTATGAGAATAAGTCTCATGCAGTGACCCCTCAAGAGGGCTTTTCCCTGTCTGGGACAGGTACATAAATCTCCCCCTGCTGAAATAGAGCCTACTCAACCAGGGGCATTTCTCCGAGTCTCAGCAGGCAGCAGACCCATTCTAGTCTAAGTGATGAAAGGCGTGGGGTATAGATTCATCTTAGAAATGGCACATCTGAGTCCTAAGGGTCCCCCTCAGCCTGTCCTGTAACTTCCTCTGATGTCATCAACCCCAAGTCATTTTCCTTATGTTTAAGCCCCACTACTACTTGGTTTATGCTCAGACATGAAAAATTAGCCTGTCAGCATTTCTGTTGTGCTTGTGGAAGCTAAGCATGTGCCCACCTTACCGATGAGCTACAGTGATGTCAATCCCTACACGAAGTCTTCAACCTTCTCTTTCTCAAGTTCCATCATTGCCATTGCCTCCTACATAAGACTTGGTTACAAATCATGAAACCAATCATCTTTGGGTCTAGTTCCTTTTTGAGTCCCCCCCCCCAAGGAAAGGAAATAGCAGAGGCTGAGAGCCACCTGGGCTCTTAATCCCTGCATCATCTAACCCTGGGTGAAAGCACTCACAACTACTTTCATGAAAGCTAGGGCTGTTTCACACCCAGACCTCCAAGATCAGTTTCTCATAAATGATCAATGTAAGATATTGCCAGATGCTCTACTGGTCCAGAATGGGCTGTACCAGGACATCAGAGGTGGGCTGCCGTGTAACAAACTGCCACAGCCTCATCCTGAGGTCGAGGAAGTGTAGGATTTCTGGCAGGCACAGACCCAAACGGGTACTACACGGAGCTCCTGAGTATAAGCCGAAGAAGAGAACAATGTGCTTCTTAAAAGCATGCTGGGTGCACTGGGTTCAGTGACTGGTCAGTTTACATCCTAGACTGTTGACCCAGGCAGCCTTGAGAAATGAAATTTTCCTGTGGCTTAGAAAACGTTTTCCGAGACCCCAAACTTTTTGATGGTATTTTGGATTTCAGAATCTGAGCTTATCAGCATGCAGGCAAGATGGAGTGGGGTTCAGGGTGGCTTGGACATTACCTGAGGCTCCACGTCCAGTATTGCAATCAGCCCCTGCTCATGGATTTTCCGAATGGTCTCCAGTTTTGTTCCATACATTGCATCCTCGTGGCTGCCATACTCCAAGTACTCATTATTTGAGATGTCTTGCATCATTTGGTCATGAGATACAAAGTAGTAATTCTTGCCATTTTCTTCATCTTTCTTTGGAGGTCTGGTTGTATCTGCAAAGTTCCATTCATGAGAGATTTAAACGGCTGGATTGATGAATTATACTCCTAGCAGACTTACTGAACTCATTTACTCTGTGTGTGTGTGTGTGTGTGTGTGTGTGTGTGTGTTTGTGTGTGCGCGCGCACGTAAGCGCACTCGCACGCGTACTGAGATCCAGGCAAGCAGTCTACTCCTCAGCTGTAAACTTAGCTCCTCAATTGTTTCATAAAAGCTGATTAAACCAGGTATGACAGCACACAGCTGCAATTTCATCATTTGGGAGGCAGCAACAGGAAGATTACAATTCCAAGGCCAGCAAGGGATACAAGAGACCTAGTCTCAAAAGAAAAACAAAAGCTGTTGATTCTTTACATTGTCTCATATCCTCTGTTTCCAGTATGTTGTAGAAGCAATTTAAAAACCATATTTATCTATGTAGAGCAGCATATCAGATTTTTTTTCCTATGGTTTGTTTGGTGAATATTTCAGTGTTGTGAGATGCATTTCACACTGCCCCCGGAGGAAAGACATGAAGTGACTGTGATAGAGTCAGGTATTTGAACACTTGGTCCCCTGTTGGTGGTACTGTTTGGGGAGTTTGGCCCTTGCTAGAAGAAATATGTCACTTGGGACAGAATTTGAGACTCATAGCCTTGCCCTATTTCTAGTTTGCTCTCTCTGCTTTGTGCTTGAGTCTGGAAATGTGATCTCTCAGCTTCTTGCTCCTGCTGCCAAGTCTATCCTGCTATGATGGACTCTCACCCCTGGAACTGTGAGCCAAATAGACTCTTTTTTTTTCTGTAAGTTATTACAACAACAGAAAAATAACTAATGGAGTGACCCAAGATTAACATAATTCACTAGCCCTTAGCTTACTTGGGTCCATGCAGAAGGAAGAAAGGATAAAAGAATGGATAACTACATGTTGCTATTTACATTTAAACAAGTGATGGTGACATGATTCAGTTTCTTCATTTCACTAGCCATATTTCAATGGCTGAAGAGCCATGAAGGACTACTCAACTGGACAGTTTAGATACTGACACTTTTCCTAGATAGTGTTAGTCTATACCACTCAACAATGAGAATGTTTGTTGCAATATAGCAAAAGGCACATCATACTGAAAACACACTGGACTTAAAGGGGTGTGGATATGCTTATCATAGAAGAATTGAACCAAAAGGTGAGTCAAGGAAGTCGTGAACTGCTTTATAGGTCAAATGGTCCTTCAGAGATATTTAAAAAAAATTTTTTTTGAGACAAGGTTTTACTTTGTACCCCTGGCTAGTCTGGTTTTTGGTATGTCATTCTGGCTGTAATCAAACCTGTAACTTATTCTGGCTTCTCTCTGTTTCCTGGCTTCCATGAGATTAGTATCTTTGCTCTGCTATATGCTCTTGCTATCATTGTATTCTGTCTCCCCACAGACCCACAGCAATGGAGTAAGCCAGCCACTGATGGACTGACATCTCTGAATTGTGAGCCCTAAATCTCTTTGTTCTTTTAGGTTGTCCCCCCCATGTATTTGTCATATCAGCAAAAGGCTAACACAATTGGACATACATACACAATACTGTCTCTATCTTCCTTCCCTGTTTTTCCTCCCTACTTTTGTTCTCTCATCTTTCAACTTCCTCCCTTCTGTATTGCTTCCTTCCTTTCTTCCTTCAATAAGGACAACTTTATGCTGCTTTGCTGAATACATGGGCCAACCAACTCAAAGAGGATGCTTTCTCTAGTTACACTGGAAGCGTAAGTTGGCATACCTAATCTTCAGTTATCTTAGGTACATTATAGCAGGTAATGTACAATGCATGTAATGCATATTGGGGTCAAGTATTTAAGAGATCAGACATGGTTGATATTACCAAAGGTAAGTTTTAAAACTAAGCTACTTAGCTGAACCATGGTGGTATACACCCTTAATCCCAGCACTTGGGAGGCAGAGGCAGGCTCTGTAAGTTCAAGGCCAGCCTGGTCTACAGAGTGAGTTCCAGGATAGCCAAAGCTACATAGAGAAACCCTGTCTCAAAAGACAAAACACAAAATAAACCAAAACTAACCTGAATCAAACCAAATAAAACTAACAACAACAACAAAAACTAAGCTACTTAACTAGACATTTAATAACCAGGAAGTTCAAATACTATGTAATCAAGATGAAACTAAACATTACCCAAATGTAATGTAGTCATGATACAGACATGAGAATTGAATGAACATTTCAAAATGCTTGAGTAGAAAATCGCAGTAGCACCAATTGCAATACCCAGTAAGCTTTTCTTATGTTAACCCGTGGAATTCAGAGGGCTCCTGGTGTACATTGACCTTGTCTCAAAGAGGCTTCTGAACACTCAGCAGGGAGGAGCCAGTCTTAACATTTAGCCGTGGCTGGCTTCAAACATGCAGGGGTCCTATTGTCTCTGCCTTTTTTGTCCCGGAGTCACTCATTCTCCCTTAGCTCTGCCTATCCTGCCTACCTTCTGGATCGTTTTTTGGAACTGAAATGTCAACCTCCAGAATAATGATGTGAACAATAAAATGATAGGTCAGATAGCTATGACTTAGACAGCATCTGCTTCATATACATACTCTTGAACCTTTGTACAACAATGAGATTACTCCATTTCACAGTTGTGGAAATGAAAGAGGGCAAGAGGTTAGCAATAGGAAGTAGACAAGTAAAGGTGATTGAAAAACATTACAGATTTTAATTCCTTATACTAAACAGAGAGTTCACTGACTGGGCTTTAAAAGTATAAGTCAATAATGTAGATAATGATTGGCAGAAACATGATTGTATCACAGAAAAATATAAAACAGTTAAAGCTTCTTTTCTAAAAGAATCTTTCATCTAGATAATGTTTATGACATACTGTTGGGGAAATTAGGTTCCAAACAACATGGGCAAGACTAATGCTCTAACTCCCCACTCTGCATATGTTGGCATTAAGAGAAGCCTGGAAGGGGATTTAACCAACATTTATGGCACTTAGTATTTGAAAAATGAGTTTGAATTACCTCATTTCCTTCATTGCTCTTCTTTTGGATTTTACAAATTTCCTATAGTACACACTTATTATTTATGTAATTTGGAAAGTATGCATATTACAATGATAACAACATGGTAGGATAAAAAAATTCAGATTGATCCATTGCTTACGTGGAATAGGGTATGCAAACCGGTCCGGGTGCTTTGTGATGAGGGTGTTTTTTATGTGTCTTCTCCCAACACCATGTGCACCTATGCAATTTTTGAAAAGAGTGATAAAATTAACAGCTAGTAATAACATTTGAAAAATGCTTTGGAGGTGAGAATAACCAAGCTAAACTTACCTAATAAGACCAGTGTTTTCCTTTTGAATGCTGGAAGTTTGACTACTTCTTCATATGTGACGAGATCTAATTGATCAAACACTAAAATGCAAAGATTTAGAAGTTTATGGGATGGATATTTCATGGAGGTGAATTATAATTTTATTGGAAAAACTTAAGTTACAGTGACACCATGAATCCTGCTTATGATATGGAGCTTACATATGATTTAATTCACAATTGCCACTATGGGAGAAAGTTTCATTTTTTTAAGCCCATGAAAATGCACTTGAGAACCAGGAACAACCGAAGAGATGATGAGTACATGCATGAAAGTCCAATTCTAAATTTCATAGTTTTTCATGCAGTATTTCACAAATCATTTGAGTTGACTGAGAACCACATGCTGTTCATCTTTTCACAATTCTAAGAAATTAACAATGTTAAAAAGAAAAAGTCTTTGGGCAGCAACCAACACAAGTAGACCATGGGTGCAACTGAAGTTAAGCGAGTATGGGCCAGCTGTAGCACTTCCAGTGATGGGTGAGAAATGCATGGTCACCCAGTTTTTATTTAATGTTATTTCTCTTTTATTACTTCTTCAGAATTGATGGAGGTGGCATGTTAGAATCTGTCAAAGCCAGGTTCTGGATGGATTTTTATAAACTTTTAATAGAACATTTCACAAATTTTACTGTAACTCAGGTCTTGGGAAGGCATGGGTTTTAAGCAGGGAAACATGCATTCCTGGCCCGGAAACCATGTCAGCCATTAATTATATGGGACGCTATGTGATAAATCAGGATGGATAGGATGGAAATAATCACGGAGAGTCTGAGCTTTGAAACCTTTGAGAAAGGGGTAGTTGTTTAATTATTATAGACAGAGAAATACTTTAAAAGTTTCAGAAATGCACCTCTCAACAACACTATGATGAGAACAATCTCAAGCAACATGGGGAAGCTATCATAGTGAATGCTCATTGCTATTGAAAGGGTCTGATTTGAGAGAATTTGAAAATTCTCATGAGAAGGCTGAAATCAGACATCTGCATTTCCTATAAACTACCCACCCATGGTTATACCCAACTATTATCAAGTACACAGTGAGGTTTCCTCTTAAAATATTGAGTTCCCCCCAGGATTTCAGAGGGGTTGAATAATTCAGTGAAGTGGATGTCACAGTTGAATCATGCAGAGAGCTTCTGCTCCCTGAAACAATATGGCCAAATGAGCTTGGTCCTTAACTTTTGTGATCTGCACAGTAGCAAAGAACCTTATGATACAAAAATAAGATACCATGGAATATAATAGATCACAAACACATAAATGAATGAAAGGCATCATTCTCAAAATATACAGAGAAAGGAATGTAATATATTAAAATAAAGATTAGTGCATCTTAATGGGTCTTTGTGCATTTGTTTCCTTTTGATAAGTTGATTCTATAAAAGTTGAGTAAAAAAGTCTTTAGGCCGTATTCTCTAGCAATAGTGTATATTGGAGAAAAGTTTGCAGAATGGCATGGTCACAAAATTAAAATGAACATGAGACTCCCTATGGTAGAGCTAGTTTGCTGTGCTACAGTCATAATGCAATGACGAGGATTGCAGAAGTAAAAGCAGGAGTGCTTATGGCATTGCTTTCTGTACCTATTGCCTTGAATGGTATTTCCATTGAGGAGAAGTGTGCTTATGGGAAGAAGTCACCAGCAAATTGACATGTTTTAAGCTATGCAAATCATCAAGTAATTCATGAAAGCGCAAGATGATGAAGACACAAAGTTTTCTGAAAGGCAGACCTCCCTCTCTAGAGTTTAACTTGAGTCTTGCTTATTTACTCTTTTCTCATTTTCTGAAAGTACATAAGTTAGGGACTAACAATCAACATACCACAAATGAATGAACAGATAGGTTAAACGTTAGAATCTTAGCTATGAATGAGTAGCATGAAGAGGTTACTCTGGTCTAAATAAAATTGCCACAAAGTCATAGGGTTGCAAAACAAAGCAAAATGGGATATTTGAAAACAAGAGATAACAGGGATATTAGAAGAACACTTAAAGACTGCACTTTTAAAGGGTTTAAATTGCTTGCTGATTAAAGAAAAAGGACTTAATAAAATAAAATCATCAAAAACACAAAGACATAGTCATTCAACAGGTTACTTACATGCACAGAGGCCATTGGGAGTGAGACAGCATGAAAAATGTACAGGGGTCATTGAAATATGACTTTTCATATATTAGTAAAATAAAAGTATAATAGGCACAAAATAAACTTTGTCATGCAATATTTTAAACACAAGGTAAATAAACCACATTGAGAAACAAACTCATTTTAATATAAATTCAATCATACCCTTATATAAAAGCCAGTGGATTTTATATGGTAGTGTGTGTATAGAATTTGTGTGGGAATGATAAGAAACCCTTTTTTAGAGAGAATAAATGCAGGGGCCTTTTACTTTTCACTTTGTGCATTCCTGTACCACCTGCAACTTTGAGTTATATGTGCCTATTAGCTCATTATTATTGTATTTTATGGTTCTAGGGATCAAACTCAGAGCTTTGCCTTGTACATGCTAATAAAGTGCCCTATCACCAAGCTATACCTCTAGCCCTGCAGTCATTAAAAAAAAAAAAAAAAAAAGCCAATGTCAGTGAGGTTATAGGCCACTTTTCTTCATGATAGTTTAAAAAGGCTAATTACTACTTTGTAGTATTAAGCAAAATTTAAACACAGAATGTATACTATTCCAGAAATCATCTAAGTTCATATACACCCATATAAGCAGTATTTTTAGGACATTAAATACCCTTGTTCTAATGTCTCATGTAAAAATGCATACAGATTTCCTAATTTGTATAAAAGGTTAAGTCAGTAACTCGAACTATAAGTGACTTTAAAAAAAATGTGCATTGATGTTTTGGCTGCAAGTATGTTTGTGTGAAGGTATCAGATCTTACAGTTAGGGAAAGCTGTGAACTTCCATATGGGTGGCGGGAACTGAACTTAGCTAGGTCCATTGGAATAGCTGTCAGTGTTCATAACCACTGAAGCATCTCTCCAGCCCCCTAAAAGTGACTTCTTGAAGTCTTGGGTTTAGGAAGCTCAGTGCATTTAGAGTATGGTTCTAGCGGGATGTCAATACTGTTTGCATCAGATGCTTGTGGCTAAAAGGAAAGTCTCATGAGTTTGCAGAAAGTGCATTTGGTGTAACTGCTACACATACCATAATCCAATTCATTCCCAAGAATTCAGAAATATATCCTGGCGTACTTTGTTTATATTTCTCTGATTTCCTGGTAAGCTACTTAACATTTCAGGCACTTAAATATTTAAGCAACTATTTGGGGGAAAAAAAACCTCTGTAGTTTGAAAGACTACAAGTAGCTTCAAATACTGATAAACAAACAGACAAACAACAAACAACTCCCCGCCAACCCAATTCCAGGTAAGAATGAGTTTCAACTGGTGTCACTGGCTCAGAGAGGACACAGTATGTCTGTAGTGGCCAGATAGCTAATGCAAAACTAAACAAAGCAGGGGTGTATGGGTATGGGCGGCATTAGGGAATGAAATGTTCATCCAAAAGGGATTATCAGCAACCCACAGACCCTAAAAAAGGAAGTAGCTTAGTGATACTGCATTCACTGTTTTGCCAAGGGATGTCTAAAACCCAACATTTTATGTTACATAACCTGATTTTCAAATGTGGTACCATAAAATTATTCAAATATTGTGTGTGGATGAAATTTATTTGTGCCACTTATGATGTAGGATGTAGGCTGCACAGTTTGAGCTTTAACTAGACATGTGGATTTTCCTGGTGACAGAAATAATAGATTTTGATGTTGTTATTGCCATTTATGGTGCTGTTGACAAAGTCTCTGTCCTTTATTCTACTTGAAGATACAGGTAATTTCCAGCTTTGATAATCACATTTAGAACTTGTCATCATCAATGCATGATAAATTTTCCAAGGCTTCGAACAGGCAACAAAACCCATGGCCTTATTTTGAATTACTGCACAACATAGGAAGAGGAGAGTGTGCTGTATTTTATGGTCAATTTATGATGAAATCCTTGAGAAATATAGTTTGATTTGTGAGGATCTGGCTAGTTGTTGGTATGAAAGAATACACTAGTTCCATGTTTTCATAGCATCTGCCTTACCTAGATGGAGGCCAACAGTATTTTACAGCAATTCTTTCTTTTTTGTTTTGTTTTTGTTTGTTTTACAATACATGCCAGGTTTATTCTCACAACTTACACACAGCTCTGGGAATACAATGTTAAAACTAATACAAAATGTTAAAATTCTTTGTAATTAAAAATTTGCTCATCTATTTACATCTTCTCGAGAGTAATGTTACTTTCGCTTTTGTTTTTAAAGGTGTAACTTTGTAAAAAGCAGGTGTTCTTTCTAGGGTAAGAATGATTAAGACACTCAAGGGGCACATGCACCTACACCATCTCCTCAGCAGAACATCACTGCTGAAGGTGTACAGCAATTCTTTATATGGGCAATACAATAATTTATGAGGCAACCTCATCCTAGCTAAAGCAGACAGCTGTCTCCTGACAGCTTCATCTCTTGTAGGGATAAGCAAAGAGGTCTTGACCTTAGGATAATGAAGATGGAAACATTCACTAATAAAGTAGAGGAACCTTGAAGAAATGGTGACAGAAAGGAATGCTAGGCTTAGTTAGGCAAGTATATTGCAGACAGGTCAGAATAAAAGCTAGCCACCTCCTTGGAGAGAAATTAAGAACTCATGACTCTGAAGGGGAAGGAAACCTGACAGCAGAAATACAAAGGTTTAGAAAGAAACTCAAGTGGCTACGCAAGGACCTTCCTTCCAAGCTGCTCCAACTTTCTTTGAAGTCAGGCAGATAAGCACGGACAGGTAGGACAATCAATCCTTCAAGCATGACAAGGACCTGCTCGGATGTCTAGAGGAGGTCAATGGTTAGGAAAATACTAAGGGCAACAAAAAGTGGTGGCCCTCTGTCTCCTGTGCAGCTAAGGTTACTGGTTTTCCTCGGTTTGAATTTATGAGAACTTTGGCACATGGTTAGGGAACAGGAGATGTCGTGTCAAAGGACGGAGAAGAAAACAATTGTATCCCATTGTCTAAATCAAGGACAAATGCTTTTCACCTTGGACAGGCAACGTTTCTCAGAGAGCTACAGCCGGGGCCATGGAACACTGAAAGATTACTCAGCACTACCATAAGGGTACCTATTTGTGAGGCTGAGTGATGAAAGAACCTTAGATCCACTGAGGTTTACAATTAAGGGCTACCTTGATTGGCTAGCCTGACTGCCTGGTTTGGAGGCGTCAGTGGGCTAAGTGACCAAGTCATACATTTCCTCTGGGTGGGCTAATGATCCTGTCTCCTGTCACCTATTTGGTTGATAGTCACATTTGCAGGAATAGTGGACCCTGCCTACTGGAAAGCCAAATGGGCACGATGGAAGAAGCACAGCGATGCCCCAGTGCTCTAAGAACAGAAATCGCTGTCAGACTGGATGCTGATTCTCTGGCAAAATTCTTCAACAAATGATTTGACTAGGTCTTTGTCAACAGTTGGAGAAGTGGAGTTTTCTGATCAATTCACTTAATTATCCTCATAGAATATTGGCAAACTGAATACTGATGTCCACATGCCTTCCAATTAGTAGAGTACCCAGCTATTTCTTTGTTTTTCTAGGTTTAAATTAATTTGAGTGTCATCAGTATTTATATGTCATTTAACACTATACAAATGACAAGTTGAGCTAGAGAATGAATGTCCTCTTTCATTTTGATGCTGGGGATAGAACCCAGGGCCTTTCACATGTGAGGCAAGCACATTGCTACTGAGCTACAACTCCAGCTGATTACTGTTTTCTGTATTTAACTAATGTGATTTAGATTGACCTAATCTTGTGAGTTGGCTTGATAGTGTTAGACTGGTGGAAACAGAGAAGAGGAGACGTCCTCAAGAAAAGCTACGTTCTGCTGTGCAGTTTTCCAAACAGTACTACTTGAAATAGTGGTTGCTAGAGTCTGTTTAGATACTCTGCTTTAAATATTTTTTTCCCTTTATGAAGCCAACACAGAAGCCATTGTGAGGCTACTGCACTGTGGTAGTATATGAGAAACAAAGTTAATTGGGAATAAGAGTGCACAGTGTAACTGGTATGAAGGGAAAGAGCCTTCATTTAATTAATCCATTTCAACTTAACCCATGTGGACACTCACGCTCATTTCTAATTGAGAATTCAGAAGTCATAAATGTCTTTTCCTAGTGAATGTTGATGTATGCTAGAACACTGCACAAAGAAAGTCACATTCCAGATTTCTCCCAAGCACACTGAATTACTGGCGTTATTTGACTTCTTTGGCCACATGTTTGATATTCTGGAGTTACTTCTGAAACCTTGGGAACTAATCTATTGCCAACGTTTAATTCCTCAGGAAAAATCCTTATGAAAGGAGTCGCATTGAGAAGTCATTGAAATTAAATATACCACCACATATTTTCTTTCAGCTTAGATGACATCCTGTGAGTCTTCTGGAATTCAAGTACAATAACAGATCACACTTTCTTGGTATGCATTTTTGTTTTTGACACAACAGTGAACCCTGTGATTCAGTTGAACCCCAGCTTCCATATAGACAAAGGGAAGGGGAGATACTGGGGGACTAGATAATGTTCTTGTGTTTTTAATAACTTCAGAGAACAATGAGGGAAGTTGCATAGTCACAGAAGCGATCTCAAGTTAAGTATGCATGTCACCTGTGCCCTTTCAAACTAGCTACAGAACTCTGTATGTAGCATGGCCCTTCTGTACACCTTTGCCCTTAATACTATCATGGGTCCATACCAAGGGCCAAGAGGAACTAGGAAGGAGGGTCATTTGCTCAAGGCCAATCTCAGCCAGAGAGGAGAGAACCCCACGGACTCAACACACCCTGAAACACTTAATTCTCAAGTTGTTCCTTTCATCATAGAGGATACTACCTCCAAACAGCACTTTTGTCCTATAATGTAGAGCTCTGCAAAAGAGGCAGGGGTTCTTAAGGCATCTGCAAGTTGGTCAAGGTCGAATAGGATACAAGGTTCTGAGGAGAGAACTCTAAAGACCAAAGTAAATGCTGTATTTGTTTTGGTCTTGGAGATGTTTGATCCGGCCTCAGAAACAGACATGTTTTTCCTACCTGCATTGTGCTTTGCCAAATATTTGTCTTTGTACTGCTTCTTTTTCTTGCCAAACCAAGTACAGCTGGCCTGCTGCTCTTGTTTGGTCTTCTCCATGGCAATGCAAGCGACTCGCCTAGTACACAAAGAAAGGAAGAAGGAAAGATAAATCCGACAAAGTTAATGCATAGTTTCATGCTGAGAAAAGTGAAAAAGTCATTTGAAGCTACACAAAACAGCAAGAACATTCTCCCTCCTTAGTCCTTGAAATCATTGGCATTAAGGCTGTTTTTTGGCTTTCATGACAGCTTCCTAGAAATGATTTAAAACTATAAGTTTATGTTAAAATTATTTTGTGTTCCTTGAGCCCACATTAACTGAGTTTCAACATGTGGTTATGAGATTCAGCATGATGAGCATGGGATGAGTAGGCCTGTTTTGCATCCTGTATTTGTCACTCATTTTCAGTGCTTAGTACTTAGTGTCAGGCATGTTTCTAGGAATTTTCCAATTATTAGTCCAGGTAATCTTTCAGACACACTGAATCATGCGTTGCACAGAAATTCTTAAAGTTTACAGTTTTGCCTTCCATCTTATTTTAGAAATGATTTTTGCTCATATGAAGTAGGAGTCCAGTCTCTTTTGTCTCCTTTATGGCTACCCAACTGTCCTAGCAGGATATACTGAAAATAGAAGATCATTCCTCACCACTGTGTAATGCTATTAGTTATATAGCAAGTGCCTATTTTGGTATGGGAGTGCTTTAGGATTTTGTCTCTTTAGTTGGTCTGTCTGAGCATCTCTGAATTACTTTGTGGGTTTTGGCATTTGGTTGAGTAAGACCTTGTTCCTTGTTCAAGATATCCTGGCTATCCCTGAACTTGTGCATTTCCAGATGAACTTTAAAGATATTGTATGTATGTATGTATGTATGTATGTATGTATGTATGTATGCATGCATGCATGTATGCGTTGGATGCTGGGTGTCCTCCTTGTCACTCCACCTATTCTTTTGAGGCAGGGCCTCTCCCTGAACCGGGTGCTCATGTTTCCTCAGCTAGGCTGGAAGTCAATAAGTCTCAATGATCCTCCTGTATTCATTTTCCTAGGAGCAGGCATATCCCTGATTTGCTATGTGGGTCCTGAGATCTGAACTTTGGGATTCATGACTGGATAGCTAGTCCTCTTAATTAATCATGGAGTCATCTTTCTAACCTCACCAAGTAAACTTTAAAGTTAGTTTATCAATTTCTTTTTCTGTTTTTGCATTTTTCAACCTCCACATGAAGTTAATTTTATTCTTTTTTATTTTTAAAAATATTTTTATTTAAATTAGAAACAATCTTATTTTACATATCAATCCCAATTCTCTCTCCTTCCCATCCTCCCATGCCCCCAACTGAACCTCTGTCCCACCCCTCATCTACTCCCCAGGAAGAGTAAGGCAGGATCATCAAAGTCTGTCACATCATTTGGGGCAGGGCCTAGGCCCTCCTCCATGTATCTAGGCTGAGAGTATCCCTCCATGGAGAATGGGCTCCCTAAGACCATTTGTGCACTAAGGATAAATATTGGTTCTGCCACCAGAGGCCCCACAGATTGCCCAGGCCTCCCGTCACCTACGTTCAGGGAGCCTAGTTCAGTCCTATGCTGGTTGTCCAGCTGTCTGACTGGGGTCCATGAGCTCTCACTACACCAGGTCAGCTGTCTCTGTGGGTTTCCCCAGTATGGTCTTGACCCCTTTGCTCATCACTCCTCCCTCTTGCAACTGGATTCCAGTTCAGCTCAATGCTTAGCTGTGGGTGTCTGCTTCTGCTTCCATCAGCTACTGGATGAGGGCTCTAGGATAGCACTTAATGTAGCAATGGGGGAGGGGGGATAGGGGAGGGAGGAAAGAGAAAGAGGAGGGGAGAAGAGGAGAACATGAGAGATCAGGATTGAGTAGGGGGAAGGATAAAGGAGAGCAAGAAAAGAGATACCTTAATGGAGGGAGCCATTATGGGTTTAATGAGAAATCTGGCACCAGGGAAATCTTCTGGGACCCACAAGGATGACCCCAACTAACAATCTAAGCATGTCCTTCCCCTATATTGAGGTTGATGACTATGTTAAATGCCATCCTAGTTTGTCAACTTCTAAAATTGGGATTTTGATTGAGATTGCATTGGTACAATTAATATAGCAAGGATAGACATTTTTACAATATTAAGTCTTATAGCCCATGAATGGAGTGTTTATCTGTCTCTTCTTTAATACCTTAGTAAATTTTATTTTGTTTTGTTTGAGATGGGTTCTCATTTATCTCAGTGTGGCCTCAGAGTCTTTATGTAAGTCAAGGATTACTTGAACTCTGTATGCTCTTGCCTGCACCTCCAAGTACTAGGATAGCAAATGTGCACTACCATGCCTGACATTTTTTCTTGTTCTTAGAAACAAGGTTTCATGTAGCCCAGGCTGACCTCAAAGTCACTATGAAAATAAAAAATCTCTTCACCCAAGCTCTGTTGCATGATATCTTTCTCTCATGTGCATCCCACCCCCCTACCCCCGGGGTCAGGGTTTCTCTGTGTAGCTTTGGAGGCCGTCCTGGAACTCGCTCAATAGGCCTCAAACTCACAGAGATCCGCCTACCTCTGCCTCCCAAGTGCTGGGATTAAAGGTGTGTGCCACCAATGCCTGATTCATATGCTGCCTTTTAAAATTACAACAGTTATACAAAACCAAACCCAGGCATTAACTTTACCTTTTTTGGTATCAGATTTCTGGTAGATATTGGCCAAATACTTAAGAGGGCAAGACACACCCTCTTGTCTCTCAGTTAAAAAACAGTGTCTGAAATGCCTGTCTGACTTCAACCTGTTTCACAAGTTCAGCCTTCTAACAGAATAGGTCATCTCCCCCTCCTCTGTCTCTTGTTTTGTGGATGGAACCCAGGGCATGCCAGGCAAGCATCTACTTCTTAGCTAGAAAGACCATTCTTAAAGAATGGTAAGGCAAAGAACAAAGCTTCTGATTGTCCTTTCTCCCAACAGCAGAATAGGTCACATCATCTTTAAATACTCTTAGTGACGCTGAGTCGTGACACTTGAAGATTTTTTTTCCTGATGTTGTGGGATGGTCATGAAATAATATAAAGGGACAAAAGAAGCTACATCTGGAAGAAAATGCCATTCTAAAAAGATTAGAACAGTGGAGTTAAAGGCTCTGCGCAAATGACTGAGACTAGTCATTCAGCTTGTCTCTGAGCCTCCTTTCCTCACTCACGTGCTGATCTAAGTGGAACCAGTATCTGACTAGCAGCTGAGTACTGAGAATTCTTGGACAACTTATTTTTTGGATTTGATCTCTGATCCGTATTTTGTATAGTTAGCAAAGCAAAGGATTTATCAAGCAGGTTTTATAATGCAAAACATGAAATTGACTGGAACAGAGGGTATTGTTTCATCACAAAAAAAAAAAAAAAAAAAAAAAACAAAAACATACCATTCCTGAAGTTCAGGAGAAGGAATGAGACCTGCAGTTCCATTTTTGGAGTTTTCCAGTTTACCCTGCCACCAGTTGTGGTCATCCTTACTAATGATCTGAATGATGTCACCAACTCGGAATCGGATGCCAGCTTCTTTGCAGGGGATGAGGTCATCCTTGGCTGGATCATATTCGAATTGTGCTCTTACATAGATCTATAAAACAGGAGTTTGTAAGAAAGGAGGCCACAGTGATGTGAAGGAAAATGGTGAGCAATAATGTAATAGCCACACATCTACACTTACAACACAAATAGGACATCAGATGGTGAAAACTGAAACGATGTATGGTAATAGGACACAAGAAACAGGGTGCCACATCTAATGATTACAGCTACGACTTTGCGATTTATAATTAAAAGGAACACTTAAAATACTTGTTGAATGAATTATGCTTTTAGTAATAGGATAGGTGTATAATTATAGAGCAGTATGCTCACCAATTTTAAAACTTGCTGTGACTATGGTGATGGTATGGATATGTTGTCAATACCATGAGGCAGCCCTGAAGGCATGGACACTAGCATTTAGGGTAGGTTTATATCTTAAAGTAGCAAGAACTCTCTGTGTTGGTATCTTGCTGCTGGATGCTGTCATGACAACTGACAGTGTGCCTATACATTGCAGATAAAGCTATATGTAACTCAAACATTATTAAAGAGTTCAAAATACAGCTTTATTTCTTTAGAGGAATTTTGGCTTTGTATTTGTGTTTTACTCTTGTGGGAAAATAAAGATGAATCTGAACACTTGCTTTGCCAATGTAACACTTGAAATCATTACACACAGCATCAAAGCATGCATGGTTTAAAGCCCTGAGCTTTATGGTATGTGAATTTAGGAGACATAATAGCAAACTGAGGTTATAACACAGCAGCATTTTATGAATGAATGGAATTCTGAGTGTTTTAAAATAAGGTATTGTATACAAGGTTGCCTGAGTTATGCAGTTCTGAGACTAAACTGTGGGCATAGTCTACCAATTACTAATTTATACAGTTCTTAGTTCTTAACTTAAAATCAGATTTATTTTTTAGCATTTCAAGGAAAAAAACCCATGATTCTATCTTTTGATATTAAGTTTAAATAGTTATATTTAAGTGGCGGTAAAACCAACCTGAAGGCTTTGGAACTACTGTGTAATATTTCTATTTTAACAATCTAGCCCTTAAAAATGAACAGATCTCTACATTTGTACCTAAAATCAACACTGTAAAAGTGCTGGCTCTTTGAAAGTTACCTGCTGATACTGCATAGCACTTAGCATTTCTAAACTAGCACAGGTATATCAGGATGAAGGCCAGAATACTGATGCTGTTTTTCATTATAAGTAGCTTTACGACATACACAGGCAAATAACAGACTTAATTTTAACTTAGCTTTTAATGTCAGAAAAATCCCTTAAAATGTTTGTTAAGGCATGACTTTATATTTGGAATTCTATATGCACCAGAGGAAGGTAAGACTCTCTAAGGCCAAACTCCTTACTGTGAGCAAAAAATGATCAGGTTGAAATTACAATAACCATCACAGCTACAGAGGTGTGAAGAAAAAAATCTTTATAGAGAATTAGTCATGTATAATGTGTTAAAATGAAATGGTACAAGCTTTGAATGCTCAAATGTTATGGTCCAAAATGCAGACATTATGGGATGGAAAGGGTTAATAAAGGATTGACTATTAGCTCAGTTTAGAGAAGTTTCTATAGAGGGTATCTATTCACCTGTCGTCCTTTTGGTTGGGTGGTTGACGGCAAGTCCTGTAGAATAAAGCCAACCCAGGAGAAAAAATTTTCATTTACTTGTCAAGAGTACAAAGTAATTTGTGTGTTTCTGTTACGATATGGTTAAAAATGAACTAGATTTAAGTTGTAAAGAGATCATATACATTATTACATTTCTCAGAAGTGTTGAGTTATATATATATATAAAAAATCAAAACCAGGCCATTTAGCAGCAAGCTGAAGAAAGCAGGTAAGTTGAAGCAGAGAGAAAATGTGTTCTTAAGAAACAACTCAGCATCTTCAACACAAAAGCCACTGCGGTTCAAACAGCCTATTACAAAAACTCCTGAGCACAAAAGAACGGTTGTCCTTTTCAACTTCACTGCAACCGTTTAGATTTTGAAAATTTTAATGGGTCTATGGCTTTTTACCATCTTAAAAGCGTTACATGTTATTGTTAACAAGGAATTCTTTGGGAGCCTAGATTCACATTGGCAACACAGGAGTAATTTTCTTGAACAAATTTTCTTACTTAGATACTTGGGATATCATTCCATTTGAGATGATCTTTGAATGATTTATTACTTTATTTGATAAAAAAGGTCGATATATTCTTAAAGGGCAAATTAGAAGTCAGGACCAAAGGCAACCCTGCTGCATTCGAGCTCTTGTAATTGCAGCTGGCTGACCAGCAGCAGAAGCAACAGCAGCAGCAGCAGCAGCAACTTAGCAACGTGCTATCTCGAAAAATGGCAAACCTGCACATGCAAATGCTTCTGTTTGATTAAACAATTCTTTCTATCATCCAGAATGGAGAGTTCTGAAAAACAGCAACTTTCCAAGTTCAAGTCAAATACGTACTTTGTGTTAAAGATGTGATACCAGCGTGGCTTAAGTGCAGTTTGAAGCCAGTTCCTTTTGCTTTTCATATCCAGGCAAGGCTTATAATTCACAAAAAATATGTGCACGTACCACAATAACAAGAGGGCACACCAATTCGTAAACTTAGATAGCGGAAACTACAACATGTTGCTGATATCCCTCAGAATGGAAAACCATAAAACCCAAGAACACCCAAATGTTTATTCTGCAAAAAAAATCCCTTACATTTCTTCATCTTTTTTTTTTCATTAAAAAATTCTTAAAGAAATTTAAACACAATTCTATTTATTCCTTTGAGCAGTCGTGGTGGGGAGGTGGAGAGGTAGTTTAGAACAACTATAGCAGTCTTGAACTATGTTTCTTCAAATGTAACTGATTTTGAAGGAGAAGGAAATGTTGAGGAAGGTTTTTCCAGGAGTAAAACTGCGTTGCAGCTGCGGTAGCCTTGTTTGCCTGCAGAAGACATTCTTTCCACTGAACACATGTAACTAAACACTCATGGCAGGTGAGCACCAACAAAATTGTCACACTTGGCTGTGTGGAGCTAGAGTTCTTACCGAAACAGAATTGTTAGTGCTGCTATGACCATTAGCAGGGGACTGTCTGGAAGTGGAGGGGGAATCTCTCTGAAATAAGACACAAGGTTCATTAACACAGAAGAGCAGCACAGAAACAGATATTTACATCAACAGTTACAACCACAGTCTCACAACCGTTTCCTTTGAGGCTAATGCTCTAAGAGGTGTCTTACTGACTCACTTGCATGATTTCACAGAAGGATGAACAAAACTTTGTTTTGTACTTTGAAGATTCCCGTATTATAAGTGAGGACAGTGTTGCCATTCATGAATGATTACTTTTCTCCTGTATCCCAAATTCTACAATCTTTGCTTTTTTATTTGGACTCCAGGAGAGTGATATTAAAATCCTACTAAATATTTCATGATGATAAATATTATAGTAGGATTGCGCTAAGGAGCTCAACTGCCTAGTTTTATATTAAAGAATAGGTTTGAGAAGTAGGCAACGGTTTTTAGGGACCCACTGTCAAGAACTACCAAGTAACTCCATTGAGAGTTAATGAACCTAAGAGAAAGACTTCACATGTAATCAACTTAGACCTTTCTAGAATAAGTAGTACTAATGGGCATAAAAGACTCATTTTAGCAGACTGAGTAAAATGGTAACTCCATGCAACAATGTTCTACTTCTGGCCAAATTCCTAGGTGACACAGCATTCTCTTTAGCCACACTCTCAGATCTCTCTGCTATTCAACCCACTCAGAATCCTTCACAGGTTCCATTCCTCAGTGTTCAAATCAACTTAATGAAAAGAGCTAAGAGAAGGAAATAAGGGCTTTGAATACTTAATTTTTAAGAGTTCCTTATGAACACTAAAGTTATTTTTCTAGAATATTGGAAGAAAACTTCTAGAATTTGTCAGTCTGAAATAGAATGAGATCCTTTAGAGGTACATTCTCAAATAATATTGAGTGGCTTGATCTCTATTTGTCACCCTTGGTGATTCAAGTTAGCAGGGTATGGTGGAAGTATGAGCCCTCATTTGTAAAGCCCATGCGATAGCTAGAAGAGGCCAAGCCCAGGGGTGTGTGTGTGTGTGTGTGTGTGTGTGTGTGTGTGTGTGTTTGGGGGGGCAAGGACCAATGTGTTTATATGTTGCAGGTGAGCAGAATAAGACAAAGGAATCATTACTTTCCCCCTAATATTCAAAGGTATAGAATTTATATGTATAATACGTGTGTCTTCCTCAAACTAGCTCAACCACTTGAAAAGAAGAGAGAAACTTTTATCAATAACTAACAATATCTTCTGGTTAGCACCCCCACCCAATTTATTTATTCAGTTCCTTCAATACATGAGAAATGCTGTGAGGAAAACTTATGGTTTTAGAGTGTTTAAATTATCTATGAAAATTTATGCATGCTATTCTCTCTTTGCCTGAATGGTTCATACTCTAAGTAACAATCTTGAAGCTGGACAAGTTCTGCAAAGTTTTGAAATATATTATTAACTGACATTCCATAGGAAGCCACCAAGAGGAGCTCAAGACCCAACAAAATAGACATTTTAATTGTCACTGGCTCACTAAAAATCTACTAGCCAAAAGCACAGATTCTTATATATAAGTTGAATAGGCTTAGGTGATAAATATGTACCCTCTAATTGTTTTTTTTTTTTGTGAATTGTGCAGTATCATTTGAGTCTTGAAACGTATAATTTCCATTTCAAATTTTCTTAAGCACAAATCTAGTAAGTTAGCACTAGCCCTTAAAAATTACCTTTAGAAAATATAAATTTCATACCTATTTATTTGCAGTGACAGGGATTGAACCCAGGGCCTCACACATGCTAGGCAAGCATTCTACCACTGAGTTATATTCCCCAGCTCTTATACTTCATAATAACATATTTGGAAGATCCATAAGAAAAATTTTAAAATAAGCTTCAATAAATAATATCTGAGCTGGATGTGCTATAACCAAAGAATGATACTGTTATGATGATTTGTGTCTCTCAATATAGAAAGAATAGATTTTTTTACTATAATGAACAACATAAAATTGAAAAAATGTAAGTTGAAAGAGTTTTAATTGGTAGAGGATAAACCTGATTTAAGAAACTTTGGTGTTGTTACTCTACAAAAGGTATTTGTTTATGAGTCATTTGATATTTCAAATATGTAGGCTTTTACAAAAGGTTGCAAGAACCTACATCCCTGCCATGAAGTCAGTTGCCAATTCATCGGGCCAGTCATTCAAACATCAGTATCTAGACAGAAGTTGATCACTCCTCAGATTCTTGGAAAGAAGAACTACCTGTGAAATTTCTTAACAAGGGAAGTGCATGGACTTCCTGGAAACACTGCTTATTTTTTGCCCCGGGGATTTCATTTTTTTTTTCTTTATCAAGCTTTATGTTATTGCAGCTTTCCTATATTTGGCTTAGGTTTGGCTGCGGAAAGGCTGAAGATATCTGCATGGAATTGGGGCGGAGGAGGTGGGTGGGACCTCCTCTGTTCCGTTATCTTCGTTGTAAAATTGGTGTGCAGTGATCTAACAGCACAGGCAGAAACAATTTCCCAGAAAGCAAAAACATTCAGCCATCAGCAGACAGTTAGTTAAGAACTCAGAAGAGATGGGGTGGGGCTTGTTAGAGTTATTACCTCACAGGATGAAGACTGAGTGCGGTAGCTTGGCACAATCTTGAAGGTAATACTCCCCCGCATTTCCCTCTGGGGGGGGGAAAAGAGGAGAGTTCTCATGCAAACACATGGTGCAAATGAAATACAGGCAAAACCATTCAAAATACGTGGGTGCAATTAGTATGCACCATCTGACAGCATACAGCCCTAAAAAACCCCTAGTCACTATAAGGCAGGAACCACTCAGGTTACTGGTAGAAGTTTCTGGGAAAGGCCAGTGAAGTCAAGGCTGACTATCTTGTACCTAGCAGTGAATGGTCTTACAGATCTCTGATGGTTATCGAAGTGACAATACCTTACCAAAAAAAAAAAAAAAAAAGACTACATACTGAACTAAACAAGAGAGTAAGTAATTACATAAAAATCCTGTATAATATGATACTGTCCAGTGCTAGTGCCATAAAACTGCTCTTATACTTTATTAATTTTGGCATTCTTTTTTATTACAGCAAGTCTTGGAAGCTTACTTCATGCCTAATAGCTATTCATTATACGGGAAGCTGCTGCCCTGTAGCAGAAAGAAGGACCCAGGGCATGAAACAAACGTTTTCCTGTTTGCTACAACAAACAACACAGATGGGGGGGGGTCTGTCAACAGAGTCAATGCTCGTTATTGAAGGCCTAATTTCAGTACAGATTTTTTTTTTGAGTACAGTCAATAATGGCCTGGCCTACAGTGACTTTCTACCCCCTTGTGTTATAGAGAGACACACTACAGCTGGCCATGACTCAGCAAAACAGGAAAGAGGTTTCTGATATTACTATGTCAGGAACCTTTTGAGGTCAGTGAGAAACTAGTTCACATCAGTACATATCAGGAAGGTTTTGCTGTAAATATCTGGTTGGTAAGAATCAGATGAAGGATGAAAGGGTCACACTGCTAATGGCAGGCAAAATGGTTCCAAATCCATTGCAATTAAAACATTTTCCTAGTTGTCAATTTTTAATGAACATGGCACAAGTTCAACTTCATATACATGATGGTATAAGCAGCATTCTGATTATGACTGAAGAACAGTGTGTGTTTTTAAATATCTATTTAGTGTGGGTGTATGGTACGAGTGGAAATACGGTTGTATGTATGTTCGATGTATGTGCATGTGGGTATGTGAATGCCAGCACTTGCTTGTGGATGCCAGATGAACATGTTGAGTAGTCCATTCTACTACTTTCCACCATATGTTTTTGAGACAGGGCCTCTCCCTGAACCTGGAACTAGGCTGGTTAGGCTAGCAAGCTTCAGTTACCCTCATGTCTCCACCAGAAACAATGCTGGGAGGTTATAGGCAGATGAGCCCATGCCCTGCTTTTTACATGGGTGTGACATCCAAACTCAGGTACTCTCACAAGTGCTTTTACCCACTGAGGCATCTTTCCATCCCCTATATTCTGTATGTTTTCACAAAGTAAATTAATAGAGCTATCATCATGGCTCATTAACAGGAACTAAACATCGAGAAGACTGATAGACACGCTATTATGGAAGGCGAAAATCTCATGGATGTTAGCAGATATTCAATCACACTGTGCACCCGGAGTTTGCATTTGCATTAATTAAATACAATTAACCTTGGGTCAGGAGCCTGAGTTAGTAACTAGTTAACAGAAAGTAATCATAGAGCACCAAGAGGGCACCTGGAAGAGATAAAGAGATGCACTGGACGGAGTAGGGAGTGATTTATAGAGTGGTGTAGAGCTTTTTTGTTTTGTTTTTGGCAGAGCAGAAGGATGCTCTCTTTGGAAGATGCCAGCAAGGAGAGAAGGTTAGCAAGGTGCTACTTAATCTCTCTGAGCTAGCAGGTTTCCACTCTAGCCTTTGAATCTCGAGTCTTATTTATAAACAGAACAATAGAGCTAATGAACATAGAAAAGGGAAAACTTTCATTTACTTACAAGCATTTTTTGTAGCTGTTCCACTGTTTGGTTAGCGACACTGATGCCATTGATTTCTCGAATTTCATCACCGACATGAAGAGTACCTACAAAAATCATACACAATTATAAAACTGAAAGGAGTAAATGTTTTTATAACAATGAAAAGCCAAAGGTATTAATGCAATAAAAAATAAGTTACATATCTAAAAGGCAATGTTTCAGAGGCAGGGTCATGTTTGGCTGCAGAATTATTTAACTTTCCTGTAGTAAAACCATCTAAACAGATCTACTTTCAGAAAGCAGTTTTGATGGACGGCCAAAGAAATTTGTTGACAACCCATGTATGAGCAGGCAGAAGTGAAAATAAGACAAATGACTAGTACTTTTAAAACAAAAACGTAAATGATGATATAAGTTAATAAATGGATAAGAGTTCAGACATGGCTGAGGAGAGTTTCAGTGAACTGGAAGACATAACAAAAGATTACACATAAGATAGGTCATAGAAATAAAGACATAAGGAAACTGGGAAACAAAAATAAAGAATATATATAAAAAGCTATGGAATACAAGAGTGTTTAATGTACATCTAACTTAAATTCAGAAAGCACAGAGAGAATGAAGAAGAGGCAATGTTTGAGCAGTTGAATGTTTTCTTGAACTGATGAAAGTGTTACTATACACATCCAGGAAGAATAAGATAAATAAAAAGAAATCTGGGCAGGCAGTAAAAGGCTCCTGTCACCAATCTGACACTCAACCCCTGGAGCCCACATGGTGGAAGGAAAACTGACTCCTGCAAGTTATTTTGTGACCTCTACATACACACTGTGGCATGTGTATGTGTGCACCTGGGAGCGCATGCACACATGCACACACACACATACAAATAAACATATTGTTTAACTTGAATATATGGAAAGTTTAAAGATTCAAGGTAATCACTAATATCACAAAATAGGGTGCTAAAATTAAAAGCTAGTAATTAGGGGGTAATGAAACAAACAAACAAACAAACAAACAAAAAACCTTCCAAAAAATGAACCAGGAAAGCAAGATAGTAGAATCATTACAACAAATGTTAATGGTCTATCAAAAAATAGTGATCAAAACTGGTCAAAGTAGTGCACAACCTTAATCTCAGTGCTCAGGGGGTAGAGTCAGGAGGAGTACAAGTTTAAAGTCACCCTTGGCTACACAATGAGTTTGAGGCCCATGTACCTAATTCATATAGTCAAATATGTAGGTCTAAAGAGACCGATAAGTAGACACTGAAACATTCTACTACTATAAATGGATATTTAAATATTGGCAGGGCAGGCATACAAAAATTAATCAACACATAGAAGATTTAAACAAAAACATTAACAACACCAAGCCAATCATTATATAGGGAACTCTGTATGCAGAAGTTAAAAAATAAAGGTTCTTCATAAATACAGATTCACAAAAATGATTAATGTGCAATGGCATTAGGAAAGTCTTAAAAACTTCTGAGAAATGGTGTCATACAGACCACACTCTCTGACCACAATATAAACATAATTAAGTTAGCAGTAAATTACAGAAAGATGTCTAGAAAATCTCTTCAAATATGATAAATAAAAAATAGTAAATCACTCATGGATCAATGAACAAAAATAATAGGTATGTAAGAATACTGACAATAAGTCATTATGCATCAAAACTGGTGGGATCCATATATAATTGTACTTTGAGTTTTCATTTTACTTTATTTCATTTCCAGTGTTGGGGATGGAACTTAGGAACATGGTCTACAATGACTGAAACTCAAAGACAAAGAGCTCTTTTATGTGAATCATAAAAAAAGCAACACACAGCTCCTCCCACTTCAATCAGTAGGTATAGGAAGAATTAAGGATGGTAAAGAAAGAATTACAAATGGAACTCACCTTGCCTGTGAATCATACCCCCATGCATGATTCTTGCAACAATACAATGATTAAGCTCATTCATTTTCAAAGTGATTCCCTAAAAAAAAAAAAAAAAAAAAAAGGAAAAAAAAACGTTGGTGAGGGTGCAGTTAAGCAAAAACACTATATTTGTGATTTTACTGTGGGTGATTTTAACTAGAACAGTTATAAAATTATTAGACAATATGTAGAAAATGAAGATACTCCATTACTTTACACACAAAATTGTTCTAAGATAGAAATGCTGCTTGGTGTTTTTCTTGCTATAATAGCATGCATGCACTTTATGTAGTGCTTTTCACTCTTTTGATTATGATTTTTTACATCACTCTTTCTTTTATGTTGCCAGCTATTAAAAAAAGGATTTTACTTCTGCCCAGAGTCTATACTTTCTATTAGTATATCTCTTACATTTCTTCCACAAAACAAGTTTTATTTTATAACCCATATAAATTATTTCAAACTATAAAATTTGCGAAGTTTAACATATGCAAACATGTGTGAGTCTTTCACTACAATCAGATGGTAACTGTGTTTTAGCCTCAGAAGTTTCCTCTTATTTGTGGTCATTTATTCCCATTGCTCTATGCTCTCCATTCATGCCTAACTCTAAGTACTGATGGGCCTTCCTTGACTAAAGAGCTAAGTTTGTACTATCTAGAAATAAACCACATTCATTTGGCTACTTATAAATTATTTTGAGATTCTACCATTTTGTTATATTATTTTGCTCTATTATCAGTAACATATCTTTTGTTCTTGTTGAACAGTATTGCAACGTTTAGCTGCAACAACTTGTTCATCCATCCCTCCACTGCACTGCTTACCATTTTGGCTGTTATAAATAAAGCAGCATTCCAGGCTTAATCTCCACTTAAAACATTTTGTTTTTTAAAGATTTGGGACATTTCATGTATTTGTGCATCTCTTTCTACAGACACTAGGATAACGTTTTCCATGTTAATATTTTAGTATAGACACCATTGAAATGAGCATATATTAGTGTTTTCATATTTTGTTAACTCGCTTTGCTAAAATTATGTTTAGACAATTTTTACCTATATTCATGAGTGATTCTAATCTGCACTTTCTTGTAATATTATTATCTGTTTTTATAGGGTAGCAATGGCTTTACAGAATGAGTTGGGAAAAACTTCCTTTTCATTGTTTTGGGGAAAGTCCATGGAGAATTAATTATCTGAGGCCTGTCTGGGGTGGACAGACATTTGTTTACATCTCCACAGGAAACATTAATGCAATAGTCATTCTTTCATGACCAACCTGATCTTCTGCTTGATTGGTGCTGCTGAATTCTGTTTTCTATTCCACTAATTTCTCCTTTTTTTTTTTCAGAACTGAGGATTGAATTCAGGGCCTCATAGATGCTAAGCCAATATTTTACCATTGTGATATATCATCATCATCATTTGTTTTGATTAATTTTTATTATATCTTCTACTTATTTTGTTGTTGATTTATTCTCATTTGTGTTTTAAGGTTGAGATCTGATACAAGGTTACTGATTTGAGACATTTTTTGTTCTTTAATATATATTAAAATGTTAGAAATACATATTTAGCGCTATATATTTCTCCGTATTAAGTACTATTCCAGTCACATCACACAAAAGTTGATACAGTGTGGTTAATTTTCAAGTATTTGAGATATTTTCTTTCTTAAATTTTCTTTTCACTTTTTTTTGAGACACTTGCTGTGTAGCCCAGGCTCAAATTCACAACCCTCCTGGTACTGCCTCCTGAGCACTGGGATTATAGGTGTGTAACACTCTATCTGGCTTCTGTTTATTAATTTCCAACTTACCTTCACTGTGATCTGAGAATAGACTTTGATATTAATATGGCTGCTTCAGCTTTCATCTGAATAATGTTATGGATTTTCTACCCTTATTTTGAAACTATTTTTCTTTTTGTATAAAATATATTTCTTACAGGTAGCATGTGATGATTACATTTTACAAAATCAATCTGACAGACAACCTTAGCTTTTTTCCAGGCAGGGTTTCTCTGTGTAGCCCTGGCTGTCCTGGAACTCACTCTGTACACCAGGCTGGCCTTGAACTCAGAGACCCACCTGCCTCTGCTTCCTGAGGGCTGGGATTACAGGTGTGCCAACCTCTGCTTTTTAATTGGAGAATTTAGACTATCAAGATTTAGTATGCTTGTTAACATAGTTTGATATAAATATATCTTCTTGTTGTGTTCCCTTTTAATCTCTTTTTCTGTGTTTTTGTAGACTTATTCTCATTCTGTTGTATATTATGGTATGTTTTGGGTCTGCTGACAGCCAACAAGTCCTAATGATGCTCCTCTGTCCTTTATCTCTAGTGTTACAGTTGCAAGTACATCTGACTTTTTACATGCGTGCTGGATCCCAACTCAGTAAGTTCTCTTATCCACTGAGTCATCTTTTCAGTCTTCCCCAACCCAGATTAGCCAAAACCCTTCATGTTACTGCTTTAGTGGCTGTATTTGACTTTATTATAGTGTAAGTATTTAGCCTACCAATTTGTCTTTGAGTAATACTATACTACTTCATTCGTGAGAACTTTCCAATAGCACACAGCCATTTCTTTCTACTTGACCTTTTGTGTTACCCTTGTAGTCCATATTCCATGTTATACATCCTAATGCAAAGTATCTTTGAAGGAGATTTTATAGTCTTTTAGCATTGGTGTGTCTACAGATGTTTTTATTTGGTTCATTTTTGAAAGACACTTTTGGTCTTCCTAGATTCTTAGCTCTGCTCCCTCCATCTAGGGACTCTGCCTGCTTTGCTTCACAAGTCCCTTCCCATACGCTGGCCTGGAAACTCTGAGGGCAGTAAGGTGGGACAATTACAGGTGTGCTGTCTTTGCGTCCTCCTTCTCTCTGCCCTCCTGTCTCTCTCTCAGAGATCTCTGTCCTTTGTTGCTTGATGTTCAGTGTCTCAAAAAATTCTCACTTGTAATTTAATATTTTCATAATTTCATCTGTTTCAGATGAGAGAGCCAGAAGCTTGTTTTGTAATTATATTTAAGCCATTTTACATTTTGTTTTCAAATATTCCCTATTAAAAGACAAATTTTCATAAACATACTTTTGCAGTAGACCTGGTTGGTCCTAAGAATCACACAGGGAGCTGTGAAATAATGCTGACTCTTAAGCATACTCATTAGATTTGTATTCATGGGGACAGGAATGGAGCCCAGAATTATATATCTCTTAACAAGGTCACTTTATAGGAAGGTGGTCTTGAATGTGAAGTGGTTACCAGTAGGCATTCAATTTTCCCTCTTTGAAGAATATAACATTCTGTCAGAAAACTTCGTGGAATTACCTGAGAATTTATATTCTAGCTTATTGAACCATGCCACAAAATACATATTTTGCATGGTTCCTATTATGAAGCTCTCAGAAGGATTAGGGAAGTACTGTGAAAAGTATAGTTTATCAAAAATGATGTTGGTCCTAACATTCAATTGTAATGTTCAGTTTTCATTTCCAGTTTCTACATTCAATAAGCATATATGGTTACTTAGAGTAGTGTTCTGGAAAATGTCATAAATGAATGCATACGTCAAACTGACTTTCATAAGGGAAATGATGGCAGAGCAGAGGTCCTACCCTTAAAGCTACTAGGTTTCTATATTAATTCAACTAACATGAACAGGAACCTATTATGTTGTAGACACCCTTTTAGGCACAGTAGTAAAGGAGGCAGAATGTACCTTCATTGCTAGGGAAACTGACTCCAAACCAATTATAGGCAACGTTTTTCATTCTGTCTGCCCCCAAATTTCTCTGCAGAGAATCGACTCATGTTCCTTCTGTTGGCAAGACCACAAACTCCAGGGAAAGTATTGAATTAGCTTGGTATGGGTATGAACTTATCAACGCTTGAGGAATCGGGGGGTAGCATATATTCCTGGTCTTTCATTGCTTACACAAACAAGCCTTTCCCGTCTTGTGTAAGCTAGTTCAAGTATGGTATTTGTCATTTCCAACTATGGAAGTCCAAATCAATAGGGAAATAACTGTGAGTACAATGTTATAAACTGGAAAATATAGGGTTTAAAGGAAGTGTATCATCCTTAGGGAATGCATGCATTCTAAAGGGTCTCCAGGCAGAAGAAGTCATGTAAATAGAATCTTCAGAGAAATTCAGAGCTATGAAGAAGACATAATGATTACAGTATAGTTATATTCTATTATTAATATTTTACATGTACCATCCATGCTCACCCTTCTCTTCCTCCTTGAGTAGCAGTCTGTACAGGTTGAAGTTAGCTAATTGTTACTCAAGTTTTTCCTACTTACCATTGGTTCATCTGTGTTCTTTTGGAACTGTACCAGCCGAACTCTGGTCACATTCTCCATGTCCATGTCTCCGTTGGCGCTTTCTGGAGAATCACCATTTAAATAGGGAGAGGTCGGGGGAGGTGTGACCCTTAATGCTTCATCACTGTAAACTTCATGTGCCACTACATCGTGAGTCTGAAGTAAGGCCTGGCATTTTTAATGAAAGTAGAAATGAATTAGTTATAGTACCATTCTAGGAGAAATCTGTTACACAAATATATGTAATATCATACAACTGAATGGACAATTATGTAGTGACATCCACTGTGTCTACCATAATATTTTTATATAGCCCAGAGGATGAGGACAATTTATAACATGAGTTAGGAAATAAAATTAAACTGTATAGATATACTTATGACACCACTTTTCTAAAATACAATACATATATAACTCAAAATTGAAAGTCTAAATTTTTTTTACACATTTGTATATGTGTATGCACACACATGTGAGGACACACAGGAGGTATGGTGTTCGTGTGGAGGTTAGAGAACAACCTGTGGGAGTTTTCTATTTCTACCATGTGAATTGTAGGGATCAAACTCAAGTTGTTAGGTTTGGTGAAAAGTGCCTTTACTTGATCCGTCATGTCTGAAAATGGAAACATTTGAAATGTTTTGTTCATTTTTGTTTTTTGGATTATTATCATTTTTTTTGAAATAGTGTCTTGTGTATTCCAGCCTTGAATTCACTAAGTAGGAAAGGATGACCCTCTGTTTCTACCTCCCAAGTTCCGGAATCACAGGGGTGCATCACCATACTTGGTTCATGTGGGGCTGGGGATGTAACCCAGGGCTTTGTGAATTCTAGAGAAGCACTCTACCAACCGAGCTACATCCCTGTGCCTAAGTTGAAAATGGTTACTTATTCATTTTGCAACTAACAAAGAAAAATGATTTCTTTCTACAGACATCTGTATGTCATCTTGGTAATCTTTGATAATAAATCTCTTTTGCTTCTCTAAAACAGGTATCTTCCTGCTTTGTCCCATTATAAACCCTTTTTAATAAGCATGAGAAATTTTAGTTCAAAGAGAATTTACAACTGACTACTGTTGGCAACTTTATACAGATATACTACTATATATAGTAGTGTGCATGTGAACTCTAAATTTAGTTTCATTTTCATCTGTCATGTGTGTGGTAATGAGATATGTGTGGGTAGTGAAATGCAATTAAATAGTATTTCACCATCTGAAATCACTTCCTAAAAGGCTTATCAGAGCCATGCTTAGCTATTTTACAGTCATGCATACAGGGCAAAAATAAGGTAATGATGTGTTGAAACCAGAAAGGAGATGGTGCTGACTTGTTATCAATAGGTGCTCAGAGTAATCCATTTATTCTATTCCTAATGGAAATAGTTCATGCTACCACAACCCCAGGCCACTGTTCTCAACTGCAGTTTAGGTGAGGGTTACTGAAGGGCACTGAAAACGCACAGCTCCTCAGTGCACTGGGAACCGTGGCTACCAAGTATGGAGGTTGGACCATGTGGGCAAATCCTTCTTCTGTTCTTTAATGGTAGCCACCAAAGAAGCTAAGATTTAGAGTAGAGAGGCCAAATCAGGAAGAGGCCAACTAGAGAAATTCATCTGTTAAGATCAGGTTCATCATACCAGGCATGGAGATGTCTTTTATGGCTCATAATATTTTGATTGGTAAATACTGGCAAACTCTCATGGGGATGAGGTCAGCCCTGAAGTCCCATGAATTGGATAAACTGTTTATGTCTTTTTTTTTTGGTAGACTATTTCATCCATCCTTTCAAATTTTATAAACAGGCACTTCCATTTAATGTACTATTTATAAGGAATAGGCCCTTAATCATAAAGTAGTATCAACCTGAATTTTTAAAAAGTTTAAGTTATATTGTCAAATAAGGTCACACTTGATATTAACCAGCATTTGCTGCTGTTAAGACAAAACAACACTAAATCCTCAACTCTAATTCACATGCAAACAGAAAAGGGAAACATGTACAGAATGCTCAGAAGAAGGTAAAAAAAAAAAAGAATATATAAGATAAAAATAAGGAAACTGAAGTTTGAATATTTTCCTTTAGATGTCTTACAGGGGAGGATTGAGCAATCAGCACTAGGCTGAAATAGCTGGCAGTTTGTTTCTAGACACAGTCTTCCTATATAAACAGGCTGGCCTAGAATTCGCATCTTTCCTGTCTCATCATCCTGAGTGCTGGACAGCAGGTTTGGGTTGCCATACAGAGCTTAAATTTATCCTAAGTTTTCTCTCCCCTAAATTGTTTTTACATTTGTCTGTTTCTGTGTGTGCACATGTGTTAGCACCCATGAATATGCTGGCTATGGCACATGTGTGGCAGTCAGAGGACAGCTTGCAGGAGTTTGTTTTCTCTCTCTACCACATGGGTTCCAGGAATTGAACTCAGGTTATCAGGCTTTACCTGCCAGGCACCTTAATTTTCTCTCCTTTAAGTTACTGCAAGTATTTCCAGAGTGTCTGTGCTTTAAGTACTTGGTAACTGATAATTAAATGCTCTGTTTATAATGATTAGAAAGCCAAGTCCAGATATTTGAGCAAATTAAGTATAAAATATCACATGTGCTAAAAACAACACTGGAACTTTGGTAAAACAAAAATATAACATGTATTGAGTTCCTGCTTCATGGAAGAGTCTGCCAGACAGTCTGCTGGATACAGAGAAAAGTGACTGACAGGTGGACAGTTTAGTTTCCTCCTTTGCTGAGGAGTGTGCTAGACACACTATGGCCTATAGGCTGAAGATGGAACATTACAGAAGAACTTCAGGTGACTGACAAGGCAAGATGTCTCTGTCATTTCTAGAGTTTATATACTATCCTTCTGTGGTCTTTGAAGGAGTTGAAGACAGATAGTTATGGTTATAGTTTTCCTTAGTTAGGATTAAAGATAAGGTACATATAGGACTTTAGACTCACAAAGATAGAATAGATGATGGAATATTTTCTTAAATCTTACTAAATGTTAATGGACTAAAAAATATTTCTACATAGCTATTATTACTTTTAAAAACCCAGGTTTTTAAAAATCATTATTAAAAACATGTATAAGACAGAAAACTTTAGTACTTAAAAGCTTATTTAATATATATTTTAGAATTTTATTTCTTTCAGGGGACATTATCCACATGTATGTTTATTCAAGAATTATCAATATATTAATACAAGCTTATGGGGAAATTCTTTAGCATTACAAATAGCCTGCTTTTTAAGAGTAGAGTCTGGGCTTTGAAGCCAGCATATTTGGCTTGAACTTTAGGGAGGCCATTTTACAAATGTCTACCTCACAGGGCGATTTGTACTAATGAGGATAGTCACACAACTGTACATCTCAATTACCATCCTACCATCTCCAACACAAAATCTCATCCTGTTACTATCCCCAACTTTCTGTAAGCCTCCATCATTTTGTTCAGTGTCTTCTAATTGGTCTCTCTCCTACAGTCCTTTCACAACATGTGAATTCCAGAATTTTCTACCTCTTCCTTTGAGACAGGGTCTTGCTCTGTAGCCCTGGCCAGCTCGATACCCATTATATACCTCAGGTTGGACTCAGACTTGTGGCATTTCTCCTACCTCAGCCTATCAAGTGCTGTGATGGCAGGAATGTGCTAGTATGCCCAGGAACAACCTTGAAAGCATGGACTGGATCATATTTTCTTGCTTGCAATCACTCTATAACCAGGAGAAAACCTTAGACTCTGTACTTAGCTCTGTAAGTATTTCTATACCACTTTCTTCCCTCTTACAAAATCCCATCTTTAATGGACTTAGTTGTAGTCCTTGAAACTACACAACTTCCTTCTGCTTCTTTCTTCTGTTTGAATGGTCAGGGGGCCAGCTCTTCACTTAGCTAACTCTTCAGAAGGGCTTCCCCCAAGGATATAATGTAGCTCACACTTTACTACTGTCCCTGTACTACAATCTCTTCTTCATATTTATTATCACTGTATGAAATTACCATGTTATTCGATGTGTTCAGTCTGTTTCTAATCATCTACCCCTCCCCATCCTGCAGCCTCACCGAAACGGGAAATTCCATGAGGGCTGGAACTATGTTTTTCCTATTCTGAACTAGATCCCTAGTGGCTAGCATAATATAGCTGGAGCATAGTAGGCACGTGGATACTGAGCTAGGTATTCAAAGAATTAGGGGAATTATTATCTCTGAAAATGTTTATTGGTAGGGATAGGGAAACACACGCGCACACACACACACACACACACACACACCATTCTCTCTAAGTTCAGAATTGCAAAATAAAACAAGGCTTAGAAGATAGGTAAGCTGTGAGGAACTGGTCTGTATAAACTTTAATGATTTTCTGGGAAAAACTTTATCGTTTAAAATGGTCTTATTTGGGTATTCACTAATTTATTTAGTTGGTTTCCTTCAAATCTGAAAGATTTACTAGTCTGAAATGGTCCTCTATAATTCTATGAAGTGAACTCGGGTTATATAGTCAGACAGGTTGTTCAAAAATGTGGAGAACATACTGCACAGAGCAGTGAGTGGTAAAGTGAACCTCCTTGCAAATGGACCAGTTACTACTGTGCTCAGTGTTTTACTGAGAGCGTACAATGTGAGCTCTGTACACAGGCAGATGTCAGCCACTGTGGGGAAACTAACAATTCTTATTAGCTAACACTGCTGAGGCAGAAAACAGGCTAAGTACAGTACAGTACGCAGATCTATTTGGTTCTACTACAACTTTAAGAAGTTGAGCTCGAGTTCAGAGTTAGTTCACAGCAGCAAGGACAGAGTTTAACCTCAGGCCTGCCCGAATTTAGAGTTTTAATCACACGTATCCCTTAGAAGACACTATGTCTGAAGAGGAATGAATTGTAATATGAGGAAACATATATGCAATGTCAGTGAACAAAATAATCTCAAGGGAAACTAACTCGTTGGAGATTGTTCAAATTTGAGGATACTAATGGGGATCCCTTTATTTTCCTGCTTTGGTATACAGATGGCAACAATGATTGAATGAGATCACAAGCTCACAGAGTTAAGCTGAGACTGGGACAGACATGGGAGAACTGCTTAGGCTCGTTCTCCAGGGAAAGGGCCTGCTTCAGCAGGTCAGCGTGTATCAGAATGCCACACATAGGAATAGGAAGTGGGAAACAGAGAAGAGAGGGTTAACATCGATTTAGAGTAATTAAGAATGACTTCAATAGCAAAGGTGGGATAAGTTCTACAATGACACACCTCAGCTCTAAAAGTAGGCTCACCCACACACAGAACTATATTTCTAATTCACTACAATCAGAATGGAATTAAACACTCTCAGAGATGTGCTTGAGTTTGGCCATTAATGTCTACAAAAATTAGGTAGGGGGATATAGGAAATTGCTTCTTTCAAGATGCTTACTTTGAAGGACAATGTTAAAGTTTTAGAAACATTACACGGACAATGAAATAGCATGTATGTCAAAACTCACCTGTAAGGATATGACATGTTACATTATAACTATTATTTTAAAACTATCATTTAAAATAGATGATTGCAGTAAAACAACAAGGTTTTAAAGTCATATTTTCACTCAGAGGGCAGTTGGCTGGATTTTCATTTCTTTGCATATATTCCATAGCTAGAGCTGTGGCTGTTTTAAAAATGTTATAATTGTGCTTTTTTTTTTTTAAAGAAAAAAGATATGCATGATTTTTACTTCTGTGCCTGGGTATATACATATACCTTTGTGTAGATGACCTTGGGGGCCAGAAGATGTTAGATACTCCAGAGCTGGAGTTACAGCAGTCATGAGTCTCCTGATGCGGGTATTGAGAACTGAACTTGGGTCCTTTGGAAGAGCAGCAAGCACTCTCAAACACAGAGCCATCTTGCCAACCCCTGCAATTCTACTTTTGAACTGCAGATAAGTAGATAGCTAAGGACTTTTTTCTACGAAAAAAGTTTCTTAGCTATTTCAAATTTCTAACAACTGGCTAAATGTAACCATTATTCCCATTTTTCATAGGAGCCAATGAAAAATGTATAGGAGTTCTGCACTGTCTAAACAAGACATCTTGAGTTTCGTTCCTGGAACCATGTGGTAGAAGTAAGACTGCTTCAACTTGTTCTCTGATCTCCATGCATGCATTGTGGTACATGTGTGATTCTAAATATATACAATGCAAAAGCCAAAGCCAATTTTCATTAAAAATTGTGCTCAATTATAGCTCTCCGTGGTTTAGACAGCACAGAGTTCTAGTGAGTGATGTAAGAACTGTAAGGAGGCAGACTCGCATTTGAGGTGGACACAGTCCTTGAAGAGCCACTGCACAAGTCCTTGAAGAGTTACTATGATATAAGGTTACCAAAACCAATAAAATCAAAGTATTTGTTATTATCTGGGATTATAATCTCAGTCTGTTACTATAGTCATGAAACACAAAATGATATTTCAGTCAATGGTATACTATCTATACAAGATTATATTGAAGCCCAAAGAGTCCTAGGGCCCAGTGACTTCATGGCATAGTGCCTACTTAAATGACTGTGGTGGTGATGCTAGTGTAAACAAACCAACTGCACAGCCAGTCAGATGAAAGCATAATACATATAGTTATCCATGGGACATCACACTAGAGAGCTGCTATGATGTTACTGGCTTAATTCTTTACTGTTATACATTTTGTCATTACTTTACACTGTGCTCCTTCTACTTAGAAAAAAGCTGAATCATGGTAGCATACGTTTATAACCTTAGCACTTCAGAGGCCAAAGCATGAGGATGCTGAATTGGAGGCTAGTCTGGGCTACTTAGTGAGATCATATGTCAAACATAAATCAGCACCAAAACCAAAATGAAAACAAAAAAGCAACACATTTACTGTAAAAACACACATTGTGTTATCCTGGCTAATCTGCCATTAGCTTCACATGCTTGTGTTCAGTTTGTCTCTCGATTTCATTATTTCTCTTGTGCTTGTTAAATTTCATGTTGTTTTGCTCACTATGATTCTAAGCACCTCCAAGGATGTTGCTATATACATGTGTAGCCTGATGTACACTAGCAGCCTATAGCACCTAGGCTCTTGTAAGGATATGATTCCAATGACAAAATGGCCTAATGGCATATTCCTCAGAATTTATCCCAACAGTAGGTGACATGACTGTACAGGCTAAAATACATTTGATGACACTAGCAGTGCTTTATGAAGGTTATTGAAACCTTCTTGTGAAAGTATGCTTTAGGTCTACTGATGTGTTACTTACCATGAAATGAGGTTGTGTTAAAATACGCTTTAGTTCCTTTGCATCATTATTCTCAGGGTAACATGAAATTTCTTCCAATACCTAGAAAAACAAAGAAGATGCATACTAGTGAAAAATGATATAAGATTTACAAAGCATGGAACTCCTTTAAATTAAAAACCATCAGTGGGGTCAGTGGGTTTTTGTAGTGGGAAAGCAATTACTTTGGAAACATAACCTTTGGAAAGGTTATTAAAATCTAAGAATGAGTAAAATGAAACAAATGCAATAATAGTTTGCCTTCAATAGCTATGACCCAAAGGTAACAAAATACAAAAAAACAAAAAAACAAAAAAAACAAACAAACAAACAAAAAAAAAAACAAAAAAAACAAAACAAAAAAAAAAAAAAAAAAAAAAAAAAAAAAAAAGGAAGCTCTTGTAACACGTATTTATTACAGGTTTAAAAAATGTATGTAGGTTAATGAGAAAATTTGGCCCCCAAATCAGCTCATACTGAAAGTTAATAATAGCCTTTAAAATTGAACAGAACTTCTAGTTTCCTTAAAAACACGATCAGAGGTTCAGTGAAAACAATATCCAAAAGAATGCTAACTAAGTAGAATAATTAATTTAGAATACACTCAAGTAATTATCCTTGCAGACTAGTGGGAGTAATGCTGTTCTCCATGTTTGTTTTCCAACACAGAGAAAACCATGCTTCTGTTCCTTTGATAAAATTCCAGCGAATCTACGACCAAAATATAAACTCAAATACCTTCAGCAGCTTTTCTTCTGCAGTCAAGTTTTCCTCACCAATTAGGCATTACCAGTTTGTTTACATTGGCAAAAATGCTGCTTGCAAGTGAACTGCTCTTAAAAGTTCTCCCTTTTACCCAGAAACGGAGTTCACCTGTTTACCTTAATCCAGCCCCTCTGTTTTTCTGAGTAGGCACCCATTACTGCTCTATGTGCACATGACTGCTTCAGGATTGCCTCAGCACCACTGGGTGTAAGGGGCACATAGCCCTTCAACCAGCATGATTCTCCTGCCTCAACCTGTCAGAACTTCAGGAAGGCGTTCACTTGGCCCAAGTCTTAGATTTCAGCACCCTATCACTCACACCCATACTGGTATTTCTTACTGCTGGTTATATAGTTAGTTCATATTGCTTAATGAAATTAAAGTAGTGCTCTTTGGTGTATTCTCTGCTTCTCTAAACTGTCTCCCTTGCTACTTTCACAGCCTATAATCTTGTGTACAGAGGTGTGTTCTCCTAAGCTAGGGGAAATTCTTCACCTGTATAACCAGGACAAAGGATTTCCCCCAGAGTGTCTCTGCTTCTCTGTCTATTTGGGCATTGACAAGATTGGGCAGTGAATCATGATTCCTGCCTGATAGTATAATTCCTTTCAAAGAATGAAAGAGTGCTTGCTGGGCAAATTAAGACAGATTTCTCTTAACCTACTCACACCAGTAGTACTACTCAGTGAGTATGTAAACATATATTGTATATATACACATATATATCAAAAGTCATGTTTCCTATCTGCTAGGAAGCTGGCTGTGATGGTACACTCTGTCATCCCAACACTGGACTATATGATGAGATCCTGTCCCAACAAAACAAAAACAGAACCAAATCTGCTAAGAAAGGGACTATTTCTTCAATACTCTTTCATTTACTAATTATATCTTGTAAGAAATATTTTTAAAGGAAATTTTTATTTGCAAAAAGACTTTAAAAGATCGAACAGTAAAAAGCAAAACCAAACAAACAAAAAACCAGGGTATTCACTAATGGGGTAATTTCTACATCATTCCAGTAATAAGAAAAAAAATTATACAGTCATTGAGCTACATTCATTAAGATCAAGTAGAGGTACAAAATGCTTATTACATACTATTTGACCCAAACCAATATGTTTTGATTGATAATGCATCAAATTCTATACGCAAATGAAAAAGATAGAAAAATGAAAACTACTGTGTTAGGGTGATAGGATTCTGAGTGAATTTTGATTTCCAAGCTTTCTGCAAAGCCATGCTTCTATAATAGGCAAGGATGAAAAAGCCTGGGGCAAACTTTTATGTGTTGACCACTGATGATGCATAAAAATGACTTCGGTCTATTTAATTGTTATCAAAAGTCAATTAACCTCCATATAGTACCACATTAAAAGGCAACTCAGATTTTTAAGGCATGCCTATTTCTACCAGGTACAGTAAAAATAACATTAAAAAGGAAAGACTATATTAATATGTTCATTTACACAGCAAAACCAGAAGGAGAAGTCTGGGAACTAGTGTTTCTGAGACTTTTTTCTTCCCTACATAGTTGTTCAATGATAAATTTAGCAGTCGAAATCTGAGTATGAGTCAAACTGCAATCCTAAAGAGTATGCTTAACATACAGCACAAATATCTTCTTTAAAGGTAGCAAATGTAACGATGCTAAATGCTTGAAGAAAAAGATGTCACTTACCTCTTTGGCTCTCTGTACTGCATCACTTGGAGGATTCCTGATTTGTGGTGAAGACTTTGTGTTAATTTTGTCATACAGCTAAAAAGCAAAGGAGAAAATCCAATCAATACTCATCATGTATTGCTCCAGTTCACGGTTTTCTATTCATTGTTTCAACAGACAATATTTTCCTCTTAAGAAGTCAGGGAGATGTTGTCAGTGGATCTTTCTTGCAATTGTTCATCATTCAAGGGAAATTGTCAGAGTATGAGTTTCATGCATATCTTTTAAAGTAAATACTTTTAAAGAGAGGAAGCAAAATTCTATCCTTAGCAACTAACATTTATCAATATAAGCAGCAACCCCAGTGTTTCTCTTAAGACAGAAGCAACATTCACTAATGTGACTGCAGTAAAATGAAAGAATGCTTTCTGGCCAAGAAGAGTCTAAAAGAATTTTCACAGAAACCTAGATCTTGGGAAAGGGCAAAGCCAACTCCTTCTAGGAAGGAATGTTCTCCCAGAGGTTTTTCTTGTCTTACTAAGGATAAGGATGTTCATCATCCAAATCAGTGTTGGAGCCTTTAGCAGGGGGCCAAGGACAGAAACTTGTCTCTTCTGCCTTTGCAAATTCAGAGTGTGACAAGACTGAAAAAGAGCCGAATACACTTACACCCCCATACAAACATGAGTGATTCAAGCATGGACTTGCTAAAGAACACTAATTCATCAGAGGAAATACTGTGTAATTGAGAAGTGCAATTGAAATGCTAGTTCTAGCTCAAATGGACTGACCCACAGTCAACAGCGGGCTTTGAAAAGTAGAGTTAAAAGTGACCTTGGTCAGTCTGATGGTTTCTATTTCCTAACTTCTTTAAAACAGCTTGAGATTTGGGGATTGTTTGTCCCTCCCCCCTACTCTTCTCTGTACACCAATGCTAGTCCAGAGGTGAAATACTGACTCTAAACATTCTTCAGATTATAGCTAAATGCCAGAAAAATCTTTATGACTTGTAAATATTTAGGCCATACCATATGTTAAAAAATTCCTAATGAGGCATTATAAAATGAGGAAGAGAAAATCGAGGAGGGGCCATTTTACATAACATTATTAATTAGGAAAGCATTATTGAATTGAAGACTGAATAAATAGTTTAAGGAGAAAAGTAAAATGTTACTCTACTCAAAACATTATAGGGCATTGGTGGGATGCTTTTTGGTCAAATCCTTGGGAAGATATATGTGGATACTGTCAGTTTTCTCAAGGTTTACATTTATAGTGATTGCCAACTAAAATTTGGAATGAAAAAAATGTACTTTTTAATAGAAATATATCTAAGCAGGGTCTCATTATGTAGCCCTGGATGGCCTGGAACTTGCCATGTAGACCAGGCTGGCCTCTTATTTGTAGATATGCACTTGTCTTTGAACTCAGAGAGTTCTGTCTGCTTCTACCTCCCAGCTTACAGAAATAATGTAGTCATTAGCTTCCCAGACTAACTTATGAAAAGAAATGAAATACTTCATATATAAAATATTAAGAAAACCTCAAAGTGAATGCCACCCACTTCAGAAAACCAAAACAAAAGAGAAAGTATCAGTCAGAAATATTTAAATATAAATTGCAAAATGAATAAATCTTACAACACTGTGTCTGTAGTTAATACATAATTTTTTATTGATAGTAAACACCATGTTATGTATTTAACACTTAAAGAAGACAGTGGGCCTGAGAGATTGCTCATTATATAAAGACACCTTCAGCCAGGCATGTCAACATGAACTTGATCCCCAGGACTCCTATGGTGGAAGGTGGAAGGAAAGAACCAATTCAGGCAGGCTTTCCTCTGAAACCCACACAAATATAATTTAAAGAATATTTTAAAAAACTACATTTAGTGGTTCTGGGAATGGTGGCGCATGCCTTTAATCCCAGTACTCCAGAAGCAGAGGCAGGTGATCTCTGTGAGTTTTTACATATTGAGTTCCAGGACAGCTGGCGCTACCAAAGAGACTGTCTCAAAAACCAAAACAACAAAACAACACAACTATTTAGTGGGCCAGAAAAATGGCTTGGGGGACAAAGGTGCTTACCATTAGCCTGATGATTTAAGTGTGATCCCTAGAACCCATATGGTGGAAGGAGAGAACAGATTCACACAAGTTGTTCTGACCTTTACACATGTACTGTGGCATGAGTGCATACACACACACACACACACACACACACACACTCACACACAGAAGTGTAATTTAAAAAACATACTTAGTTATCCCTGATGTCAATGTATTAATAACTAAAGCTTAAAGAACTCAGATAAAGAATAATAACAGTAAGATCTCAAGTCCATTTAAAAGAATAGCAAATTTAACTCAAGGCTTTTTCGGTTGATTGCAGTGTTTATAGTGTAAATTCTTTACCTCAAAAAGCTTTACCTTTTTCATAACCAATGCTATTGCTGACACTACTTCTAACACTTTCAAATATGATTAGTATTACTTTCTATTTACACAATTAATAAGTGCATACCAACGTTTACTCACAGAGCAACAAACAACTGCCCTTCCCAATGTGTGAACTTGGAGACTTGACTTTTAACCTGGTCTTATTAGGCCAAGTATAGTTCTTATGTCAGTTTAGTTTCTTTTAGAAAAAATAAAAAATTGGTGCTAGGCCCAGCACTCATCAGGGATTGAACTACAAGCCAGTATACTGTCTTGAAGACTTTTAGCTGGTACCTAGGAGACATCCTTGAGCCTCACTCTGGACTCACTACAGATGAAATCTTCTATCCAGCACTAACTTTTGAGTAATAGTAGTCATTCTAGTTGCCAACTCCACGAGATGGAATCCATCCATGACACTGCTTGGGTGACTGAGAACCTGAGACCAGATATCCCAGGGACCTAGAGTAAACACAAATACTCTAGAAAAGTAGCAATAAAATGACTCCTAATGACATTCTGCAATACCCATAGGTCAGCCATCATCAGAAGCTTCCCTTGCAGCAGATGGGAACAGATACAGAGACCCATAGCTAGACAATATGCAGAGAGTGAGAGACTTTGGAACACTCAGCCCTGAAAGGGATTTCTCATAAAATCCTCTCAGGGTTCAGAGAACCCTGTGGAAGAAGAGGCAGAAAGAGTGTTAAGAACCAGAAAATGATGGAAGACACCAAGAAAATCAGGCCTTTTAAATCAACAGGGCCAATGCACATATGAAATCACAGAGACTGAGGCAGCATGCACAGGGTCTGCACCAGATGAGGTCTTAGAGCTGAAAGGAGCAGTGGACACGTACATCCATTTATAACTCGGAAGCTATCTTCTATTGATAACCACTTGCAAATGAAAACTTAAGTTTTCTCCAAGGTAGTCTCACTGGGAAAACAAACTATGCTTAAGAGTCGACTGCATGCCTAGCAGTAGGTGGCCAATAGAAAATGAACTCAATGGTATATTTGAAGGTTCCTTGTCTCATAATGTTGTGTCAGGACCTTTTCCTTTTTAAAACATTTTATCTTATCTTTAAAAAAATCATATATACACAATTTATTGTTGTTTTTCTTTTCCTCCTTTCTTCTCTCCTTTCACCCTGCAGCATTATCACTTCCAGTTTAGAGGTTTTGTGGGATTCCTGAGTGTGCAAACTAATGGGTCTATTTCTTGTGCCGTCTCTTGGGCTCTTTTCCTTCTTCTGGTTTATTTTGTCCTGTTCTGATATATTATTTTATTTTATTATTATCCCTTAGAAGCCTGTTTGTTTTCTAATGAGAGACAGAAAGGGGGTGGATCTGGATGGGAGGAGAGGTGGGGAGGAACTGGTGGAATAAAGGGAAGGGAACTTTTATGGCTATATTATGTGACTAAAAACATTAATTTTCAATAAAAGGAAAAAAAGAAAAAAATCACAAATTTGAAATGTTTCAAAGTCAGAAATGCTCCAACATCTGAAATGGCCCCAAATCTGAAGCCTTAGAAATGCTGAACTGACTCTACAAGTTGAAAGTTCCACATGTGAGGGATTGTAGTCAAATTCCAGGCACATTAAAAATGTTTCATGAAATTATTTTCAGGCTGTGTGTACATGATATATTTGAAATGTATTTAAAATGTATGTTTAGTCTTTGGTCCTAATCCCAAATTATCATTAAATACTCAAGTATTTAAAACTGGAAAAACCCTCAAATATAAAACAGGTCAGTTTTCAAGCAATTCAGATAAGAGCTATTCAATCTGCATTACCAGGAACAATGAACATTTACTAGATGCTAATTACTAGTCAGAGACCTTAATATAAATGTACCCATCTAACCTCAGCTAATTTTGCAAGGCGAGTGCCTCTGTAAATACATGTTCTTCCCATTGTACAGATGAGGAAGACAGACAACAGTGAAGTAAGAACCACAGTTCTAGCTTTAGGATGACTTTACAGGTGGTGCACAGGTGCCTGGATTCTCATCACTTTCGTGGCTATACTGTAAGGAAGGTGCTCAGATAAAATTCCTCTGTGCCTTTGAGATGGCATGACATATATGCACACATACACATGCTTTAGAATTCCAAAGTGAGCCCAACAAGAATCTGTGGCACCAAGTCTACTAGCAAGTTGCTGGTGCCTGTGGAGGGCTTGTTGCATAGTGGTCAGCATTGCTTCTGCACCTGGCCTAGCCTTATTCTACCTATAAAGGCAGAAGCATGACATGTGTAGAGTCACAGGCTTGAGGAAAGAACATAATCTGATTTTCCCTTCCTCTGCTTCTTGAGACAGGAAGGAGAGGGAATTGTTTTTTTCCCCACGGAAAGAGAAGGGTGCAGGGACCCTCCAGAAAAGGCTTGCATAGGAATTGGAAGTGGTAAACAGGAGAGCTCCTTGCATTGGTCTCTGGCTAGGGCTTGCTGAGTTGCAGCAACTTACTGGTCCACATTGGTGCAATGGAGTAGTTTTGTTTAGGGAATCCTGGGGGGAGGCTTATCGTGGTATTTTAGGTCTTAAGTGAAAAGTGACTATTGTCTGCTTCTTCTTCTTCTTTTTTTCTTGCCTCACCTTGGGTAACCCCCAGTGCATACTAAGGTAAGAATGTGTGCTTCTAAACACCTGAGAGGGTAACCTGCCCAAGACCATTCTGATAGAGTACTGTCCAAGAGGACTGTCTGCACATAACAAGAAGACCCAGAAATAGGGGATATGGGTGACACCACAGGGCAGGAGACAAGTGTGCTTCTGAGGCTAGCTGCAGGCTGTGCCAAAAAGCTGCTGCACATTTGCACCTCAGGACAGCGGCAACTCTGGGATGCTGCCACATCAAGGGCATTGACAAGCAGAAAGGAAGTGGCTGTCTGATGTCTGCGATTATAGAACATGCTGTGTAAGGGCTTCTTTTTCTTCTCCTTGACCCCAGAGTTCTCCAGTAATAAGATAATAGGACACAGTGTACATAGTACAAATTGGTTCCTCAAAAATTAAAAATTTGAACTTGTACCTAGAAATTGTAAATACATATTTGTAAAAGAATGTAGAGTGCCACAAAAATAAGCACAGCAGAAATATGGATTTTAGCTGTTTTTTAAGGAACCAGATACAATTTTTATTTGCTCCTGCTTGCATACAAAAATTCCCCCTCCCCATGTAATTAAACACATTTTGGCCGTATTTAATCCTTTACTTGGATCTTTCAAGTTTGCTGTACTTAATAAGATAGAGAAGACCTTAGATCGCAACACAATTCTGTTCCTTCATTGTGAAGAGAATTCTAGAGTTTGGATAAATGTCACCCAAGTACCCATGTATTAAAAGTCTTGTTTGCTAGCTTGTGGTACTAGTGGGAGGTGGTAGAACCTTTAAGAGGTGGGGCCTAGTAGAAGGACATTAGGTCATTGGGGCTGTACCTTTGAAGTTGATACCAGTATTCCATTCCCTTCTCTTTACTTGCATGTCATGAAGTGGTATTGCCTTCCCACAGGTCCAAAAACAATAGGGAGAACTGACCTCAAACCTCTAAAACTGTGACCCAAAATATATCTTTCTTCCTTTTAAGGTGATTATATCGGTATTTTGTCATAGCAACTAGAAGCTGACCAATGCAGAAATGAAACCTAATATCTAATATCTACTCAGGTGAGATGTTGCACTTACATAACCAGAGCAGCCTGTTGTCTCACACCAGATCTCTTTGGATTACACTAGAATTTAGTAATACATAAGAACTAACAACCTATGCTAGGGAGATGTCTTTAGTCATATTTGGGGGTAAAACTTCAGAAAGTGCTATTCATGGAAAATGAAAAAAATAAAGTAAATATGATTTGGAAGTTATTAGTCATTAATTGCAAGTTTTTTCATGTTAAGATCTTAGTCTTATCCTGGCCAAATAGAAATTTTTTAGGCTTTAGGGGCTATCTGGTCTCTGTCATTACCATTAAAGCGTGTTGTTTTGTGTAAAAGCAGCTGTTAACAATGAACAGACATGACTGTGTTTTAATAAAATATTTATCAAACAAGAGGTTGCCTGGATTTGGCTTGAGGGTGAGAACTTGTAATCTCTGCTGTAAAAATTTAAATTCAAGGTGGTCTGGCAACATAAAAAAACAAAAAACAAAAAAAATGTTATTTGCATTCCTTAAATCTGAAGATAAAGAAGCATATTCATAAAGCGGGCATGCTGAAGTGAGTAGGGAAGAGGATGAGAAGATGCTAATAAATTATTCCTAGACGAAAAACAAGGATGTGGAACTCTATGACTGCATTGTTTTTCTAAAGAAATTAGCTACTCAAGTTCAGCACCATATATATTTATATCCAAACCACACACATAGCATCAAGGCACAAACAAGGAAATGTGAACAGCTGCAAGGGAAATTGGCTGTCTCATACTGTCACTCCCAGACAGGCCTGTTCCCCGCCAGTCTTTGGCACTGCGTCAGACATGACCACACACAGCTACATTGACACACTTCACCTCTGTCTCAGAGAAGGGAAATAGGCACAGCTCCATTGGCAAGCTGCATTCTATGCTGTAGATGTTACAAATGAAGCAGAGGAAATTCAGTGTTAATATTCAGTTCCTATCTCCTGAGCTCTTCAACAGAAAGATGAAATCAATTAATATATCACTTCTAATTTACTTGTAAAACATTAAATAAAGTTTCTTTGTTAAAATGTCATACTCCATTACATCTCACTCTTAATTGTGTAGTCCTCAAAGTGCAGTTACTGCTCATTGTTTTATTTATCATTGAATATTTAAAATAGAATTAGTGGGAAGGCACTATGAAATAAATATCCTGGCGCTGTGTAACCAATTTGCTTTTTTTTTTTTTTTATCTCCCCCGCCTCCCGCAGAGAAAACCATATCAAAGAACAATGACATAAACCACTTGAGACAGATTATAACTTTTTACTTCTGAATTTTCAAGACAGGGCCTCTCTGCATAGCCTTGGCTATCCTGGAACTTACTATGTAGACACCAGGCTGGCCTCAAAAGTCACAGAGATCCACCTGCCTCTGCCTCCTGAGTGCTTGGATTAAAGGTGTGTGTCACCACTGCCTGGTATGATTATAATTTTTACAACAAGACTGCAAGCATTGACCAAATAATGAACAGGTTTGTAGAGCTGCAGAGGACAATGAAGTTCATTAGCAACCACTCACTTTAAAGACATTGAAGCAACTTCCTGTTGGAAAAGAATTCAAGTTCGTACTTAGCCAGAAAATAATGAAATGTACCTGCAATCGTAGTAAGACAGATAATAAATTATTGAGTATGAGCAAGATTGCATGAAATGACAGTGACGAGATAAGAAGCAGACTATCTTATTAGGAACTTCCTTCATAGTTTTTGTGACTGTGAACCAAGTCCCACATATCACACATTAGTGAACTAAGAAGTGATGGGCAAAAGGATGTTTTTCACTTATAATTCATGAAATTAAGCAAAATGTTAAGGAAAGGTAGGTGATATAACACCAAAATACAGGGATCTGACAAACAGCTTTCACAGATGAGTTTTTGAAGTTGTAAATTAGAGAAAAATTTCTGAGATCTACACTTTGTTTTTCTGCTCAAATTAACATACCAACTTGGGATCTTCTGCATAAACACCTCCCCAGGAGGTTCGAGCAGAGGAGTTCTTGGATAGCCTGGGAAACCCCACCCCTTAAATATAAACAATTGGCATGATGAAACATGAGACAGTGCAGATAGCACGATGGGGCTGCCCACACATCCTTAGTATCATTAAATATGAGAAAGCACAAAGACAGTCCATACAGGTCCCAAAGAAAGATTACCAAAGCTAAAATGGAATTTTCAAGAAAATGAAGAGGCTATAAATTTATAAACCCCAAGAAAAATGTCTTACACAATTATGCATTGTGATTCCACAGATCATAAAAGGATATCAAAACCACCAGGATATTTTCTTTTTCTTTTATGGAGTAAATATTTGTCTATCCTATTAGTACATTTTTCCTCTCAAAACTTACTACAGAATTTTCAAATCTGTTCAATTAAAAATAGCCCCCCCCATTGTCTGTTTGAATGTATTCCATATATATTCAGGTACCCATTATGATGCTAAATAAAATAGGCTAGTCATAAAAAGACAAAAACTGGACTACTAAGATGTCTCAAAGGGTAAAGTTGCTTGCCCCCCAAAAAACCTGTTGACATGAGATCAATCCTTAGGACCCACATGGTTGAAGGAGAAAGTCAATTCCTGAAAGGTCCAAATGCACTATGGCACATGTGCGCCTAAGCAACTCTCTCTCTCTCTCTCTCTCTCTCTCTCTCTCTCTCTCACACACACACACACACACACACACACACACATACTTTAAAACATTAAAAAGAGGTAAATACTGTGTGACTCACTGAAGTTCTTGGAATAGTAATACTGATAGAGACAGGGAGTAGAATTATGGCTGTCATGAGCTAAGCGACACTGTTTTATGTTTTGGTTCCGTTGAGGAAGAGGAAAGAATTCTGGAGACATATGGTGGCAATGGCTTTACAATAACATGAATGCACTTAACCCCATAGAACTGTACACTTTACACTGCTGAAGGTGGGTCTGGAGAGATGGCTCAGTGGGTAAGAACATGTGCCACTCTTACAGATGAGTTCAGTTCTCAGCATGGACACAGTCTCTCACAGCTGCTGTAACCTCAGCTCTCCAGGACATCCTACATGCGCTCCTGGCCTCTGTGGGCACCCACAATGATGTGCACATGTACATACATGTACATAGTTAAAAAGAAATCTCCAAAAACTAAAAATGATACAAAACTATTTTAATACATAGAATTATGACACACATTTCTGGAAAATTAGCTTTGATTTAACTTTTCTTATTTTGAATCTTACGATGATTTCTTCCATGAACATAATAAATGGTTTGATTGGAATATGACAGTCAATGCCAAAACAAAACAAAGCATGTGGAAATGGTCAATTTAATGTTGGGTTTATATCACAACCATAAAAAGACACAAATGGTGATATTATTTTATAGAACATTTGCCAGAATCTGTGACGATTGGGAAGTGTCAAATACATACTTGAATGTAGATGGAATGATGAGATGAATACTGTTCTGATATGTCCTCATCACTGATATAATATTTATAACTCATAGTGCTTCTTCCTTCCTTCCTTCCTTCCTTCCTTCCTTCCTTCCTTCCTTCCTTCCTTCCTTTCTTTCTTTTGAGATATGGTCTCATGTATCTCAAGCTGGTGTCTATGCATTCTGTAGCTGAGGATAACCTTGAACTTCTGATCCTTTTGCATCCATTTCCTGAGTGCTTGGACACAGGCATGTACAACCATATTTAATTTATGGAGAGCTGGGGATTGAATACAGGCTTTCTGCATGCTAGGTAAGCATTCTGTTATCTAAGGTACATCTTTAAGTCCTAAAATAACTTCATCTTGAAAGGATACAAAAATGCTAAGATAGGTTTAAAAAAAAAACCTGATTGCTTCTGTCACTTATAAGAGCTTTGTTTTAGTGCACAGTTTGCCCATTGTAAGTGAACAGATTGATGAGTTCGGGTAAATGTATAGCTGTGATGCTTCATCTTGCCTGTCAATTTGATGGAATCTTGGATTAAGTAAGTCAGAATCACACTTTTGGGCAAGTCTAGAAGGTTCTCAAGAGGAAAATCCCTTTAACACACCTTTAATCTGAGGCAGAGGCAGAGGCAGTCAGATCTCTACCAGTTCAGCCTGGTCTACAAAGCGAGTTCTAGGGCAGCTAGGGATATGTAGAAAGACACTTAAAAAACAAAAACAGGATGTAAGCTCCCAGTTACTGCTCCAGCACCATGCCTACCTGCTGCCATGCTCCCTGCTGGGAAGATCATGAACGCTAACCTTCTGGAACTGAAGTAACCTCCCAATTAAATGCTTTTTTAAAAAAATATAAAAACAAAACAAAACAAAAACAAACAAACAAGAGGAAAGACCTCTCTCGGAAGGGCAGCACCCGTCTGAGAAAAAGGAGTCTAAGAGAAAAACAGTGCTGCTTCGCGAGCCTGCTTCCCTTTGTTCCTTTCTGGCAAATACATCTTATCTTGTTGTTGGTGGGGCTATGGTCACTTCTTTGCTGACAGTGGAGTCCAGCTTCTTGTTCTGTCCAACATGGACAGAAGAGCAGCAGCTGTCTAGGAATCCTGCAGTCCTTGAGGGCCATATTTGAATTGCTGAGGTATCCAATGTTGTGGACTGAACAGATACTGGGTATTCACCTTCTCCAGTGTGTAAACAGTCATGTTGGATATCCAGCCTACATCGTGTAAGCCCCTTTGTAGTATGTATTCATTCTATTGGTTCTGGTATGGCAGAGAACCTCAACTAATAGTTACATAATTATTATCATCTCAATTCAATTTTTAGAACATTTCCCATTGTAAGTTTAAAAGTTTAAGTTTAAAATTATAAGTTTTGTTTTGTTTTGTGGTGTTGGGGAGAAAACTGGAGATTTCGTGCATGCCAGGCAAGTACTTTGCTACTAAGGTATATCCCTAGTAGCATGGCCCCTAAAACCTTTAAAAAATATAGAGAGAGCCAAATTTTCATTGCCTTGGGACGAAGAATTATATGCATTAAAAGGAACCAGGTAACCCAGGTTTCAGATATCTTGTTTCTTATAGTACAGAGATGGAAATATAAGGAAGTCTTTTTTTTCCTAACCAGTTAGAAATGGTAGAGTAAGTGACTCCCCAAAACAAAAACACTTTGATCTTCAGCCCTAGGAAGTATGCAATTGCACAAAGACCACCACCACTGGGCTGGGGCCACCACCAAGCTAGCTAGAACTTGCCAAAGCTGATGATTCTTTGAGTCTGATTAGAAGGGTGAGGGGAGGAGGCTACCAGTAACTTGACCCCAAAGGTCCTCAGGGCTTCTCATTCCAGATATTTAAGTCCAGAATTCATGAGAAATAGTTTTGGCATTTCCTGACTGGAGAGGTTGTTACACATTTAAACTGTTGTAACTTATTTATCCAGACTCTAAGTTGCTGAAAAGTTCTACTTCATTTTTCCTTTAGGAAACTTCTGAGTTCTAAAAATACTCTATTCCAAACATGTCTACTAAATCAATGTCATCTTAAAGATACAAAACAGTACATCTAGAGTTGTAGTTTTTCAGGCTAGATGGAAAAACTCAAACTTTCTCTAAGCAGTAAAGCAATACAATAAAGATATGCATATGCAATCTTTATTGCAATCAATCATATGCAATACTAGGGATTTCAGCACTTGTTTATTTCTAATGTAATACTTTAACTTATTACTTCAAACAACACTAATCTATTAGTCTCCTTATCATGCAACATCTAAATTAAGCTACTCCTAGTGTTGGCTTTGTGGTTTTAGCAATTCATTTGCTGGGTACAGTTTTAGAGAACAAGCTTAAGCTTTCCTACAAAAGCATAATAGTCAGGTGGGGTATCATGTTCACTACTGAGATAACAGCACTACATGCTAGCAGTCAAGAGGTATGACAGATGGGGGGAGACAACTTAGTTGTCAAAGTGTACCAGAGATTATGAACGTGCCATTTAACAATATTTTATAATGCCTTACTTAAAAAGCAAAAACTTATTTTGTAATAGGAAAATTTCTCTAAGAATGAGAAGACTGAGATTGTTATAAAATAATATTTTCAAAATGGCTTTTAATCTGAAAAATAAAACCATCCAAAATGATTGACTGATCATCCAAAGTACCACACAAATTCTAAGTCATCATCGATTCAAAAGACCACAAGAAGACAAAGACTATACTTTAGTGCTTATTTCCAAGAATGTGAAGTGAGTGCACTTAGCACTCACACCTGATTGAAGTGGTAATTCAGAGTAAAGTCAGTTTTGTACATTGTACTAAGGTGAATTGTCTCTCCCCAAGTTTGGCTCTACCTAGAGCCCCAGAATATAACATATTTGGAAATGGAAGGTTTTCAAATGTAATTAAGATGAGGTATATTGGATCAGGGTCAGCTTAAACCCAGTGGCTGGTATCCTTTTAAGGAGGCCATATGAAGACAGATAAAAGCACAGAAGAAAATGACATATGGGGGATAGGGTAGAGTCTGGAGGGAAGTGTCTATAAGCCAAGGGGTTGGGGGCAACCAGTAAAAGTTGGAAGTGGCTGCTTTAAACCACTTAATTTGTGATACTTTGATTTGGCAGCCTCAGCCAACTAGTGCTCACACCAAATTCTATCTTACTAAAATCACTTATATAGATCATATGTAGTCCATCTTAACACTGGCACCTTACAATTATAAACAGAGGCTGAAAAAAGTTGACCCAAGCAGGTCTGTTTTATGCTTCTCTCGATTTCTGCCTACAAAATGAGGAACAGTGTTCATATGCTGGGAATAGTTAGGCAGCAAATATTTGGACATTTTTGACTAATTTCTAACTAGAGATTAAACTAGTATTCAAATCAGAACATACCTTGCTCTTCAGAACCAGGGGGTTTCTTTTATAAATCCATACATAATAATTGTACATTATTTGTAGAGAATGGTGTAATGTGCCAAGAAGTAGACATTGGGCAGCAATCAAATCAAGATATTTAGTATATCTGTCACTTCTTACATTTATCATTTTTTTGTGGTAAGACTACTTAAAAATCCTCTCTTATAGCTATTCAGAATTAATCCATATGATATTGTTAGCCAAAGCCACCCTACTGGGTAGGTGATTGTCAGATCACCTTCTTCCCAGCAACTCTGGACCAACATCTTCCCATCCTTCCACCAAGGGCTTCCCCAGCTGCTCATTCTTCCTACTCAGTTTCTGTGAGATGGCCATTAGATCCCACATATGGGTGACATCATGCTACAGCTGTCTTTCTGTGTCTGGCTCATTACACTAATCATAATGGTTTCCAGGTTCACTCATGTTGCTGCAAATGACAGGCACTTCAACGCCACAGTAACTTTGTTCCCTCCAAATTCTAAGAAATGCTAAACTTGTTTAAATTTAAAGCCATGACTAGGGCAAACAAAGCCCTCAGATGGTCTTTAGTCATCCTTAGGAACTTCTTACTCTTGTTTGTCAGCTTCTGGTCTCAAACTTAGATATTTAGAATATTACTGGATTAACAAAAATAACATAAAATGGTTCCCTGGGGCTCAGCAACCTGAGAGAATTCATGACCCTCGAAACTATGCCTAGTGGTTGTCACTACTAAAGACCCCGCAAAACAAAACAAAACATACCCAGCATGGGGTATAGAATAGTGGAAGAAGAAGATATGGGTGAATAAAGTTTTGAAAGTTTCTCCCCAAGAACTGTTCATCCCTACTTTTTCTTGCTTTAAAGTTTAATTTGTTTACTATTATTATTATTATTATTATTATTATTATTATTATTATTATTATTATTATTTGTGTGTGTGTGATGTGTATGTGTTTGGGGGGAAGGGGTCCATGCTATTACATGTGTGTGGAGGTCAGAGGCAATTTTGTGGTGTTGGTTTTATCCTTCTACTATGTGGGCTTTGGGCATCAGACTTGGCAGCAAGAACCTTTACTGGCTCTTTTAGACAGTCTCACTATGTAGACTAGGCTGGTTTCTAACTTGTGATCCTCCTGCCTTTGATTTGAGGAGATCTTGTACATGCTAAACAAGTGTTCTACCACTGAGTCACACCCCCAATCTGTGCCCATGTCTAAATTGTATTTTCTAGGTCCCTTACATTCTAAAGTCAGAGGTCAAAGGGTAATTTACAAGAGCCGATTATTTCCATCCGCTATGTGGGTTCCAGTGATTGAACTCAGGTCTTTAAGCTTGGTAGAAGACACCTTCACCTGCTGAGCCATCTTACCACTTCCACACTCATTTTAAAGATTTTATTTAAAATTATGTTTATAGCTAGGCTTTGGTGGTACACACCTTTAATCCCAGCACTTGGGAGGCAGAGGCAAGTAGATCTCTGTGAGCTCAAGGCCAGCCCAGTCTACAAGAGCTAGTTCCAGGACAGCTTCCAAAGCCACAGAGAAACCCTGTCTTGAACCCCCCCAAATTGTTTATATACATATGTGTATGTGTGAGTATGGGTCTGTAAATACAGTTGTCTATAGAAGCCAGAAGAGGGTATTGGATATCCTGGAGCTAGAGTCATAGGCAGTTGTAAGCTGTGATGATGTGGGTGGTGGGAACTGAACTTGGGTCTTTTGGAAAAACAGCAAGTGCTCTCTCTCCAGTCACTACACACATAATTTAGAACTGTTTATTGTAGCAGTTAATGAGCTTTGATTTATATATACACTATATAAAAAGCCAAACCAGGGAGGGGTAGATGGCTCAGTGAGTAAAGTGTGCACCATGTAAGCATTAGGGCTTGAGCCTAGATAAAAAGCTGGGCTCAGCACTGTGTCTGTAACCTTAATGTTGGAAGATCCCTGCAGTTCATCTAGACAAATCAAAATGCGGCAGGCTTCGTGAGAGACTCTGTCTCAACAAATAAGGTAGAGAGTGAGTAAATAAGATACTCCGTGTCAATCTCTGGCTTCTACATGTAGGCATATACATATGCACATGTATCACACAGCCTCAAAAATGTTACCTTTCACCCCCACACAGAGTCAAACTAAAGAAGGAAATCTGATAATTTAAGGTGACCAAATTTATGGACAGAAACCACTGTTCACTAACTCTAATTATATAGTGTAAAGTTGAAACATCATACAACATTTTTAGCTTAGCTTTCCCCATAGAGGTCCTCATCAAAATAGGGCTCTACAGGACTTCAAAGGAAAAGATTTGTGCCTGACTTAGCTTGAGAAATGCTATTAAATACATCTCAAAAGGGTTCTTTGTTCAGAACATTTCAGCACTGTTACTATAATTATGCCCATTCTGAATCCTATATTTAGTCATCAAATAACCAATCAGTTCAAGTCTTTTCTCCCTTCCTGTCATAGTATTAACTAGCAGAAGAATGTTCCATAGAACATCCTGTAAAGTTTTGCTTTAGTGCAGTCTGCACCCTACGGTGGGTGAATCAAGTAGTACCAAATAGTTTCAGGTCTTCCAAAGCAAGCTTTGTTCTCTGATTAAGGCAAAGAGCTTCCTGCAAAAATGACAGATATCTACTCTTACCATGGAACCATCCAAGATTTCACTGCAGAAATCAATCAAGTTTTCTGACACTACACTGAAGGCAGGCATGGATAGTCACTTTCTGTTCCTATTCTTTTCTTTTTCGGGACAGGGTCTCACTATGCAGTCTTGGCTGGGTTGGAACTCTTTATGTAGATCAGGCTGGCCTCAAAACCACAGAGATCTGCCTCCCTCATGCTGAGATTATGGGTATGGGCCACCATACCACACCTGGTTTAACAACTTCTTTTTTTTTTTTTTTTTGGTTTGTTTATTTGTGTCCTGTTGAAGAAGCCTGCCAAATTTAATGATGGGATATCCCCTTACATTTGAAGAAGATCCAAATTTATGAATCCCAATTATATTAAATATTTATGTGTATGAATATATCTAGTCCATTGCACAGTATCTCAATTAATTTTATTACTTCTATATGCATGCTTGAGGAATAATGTTTTAAGGCAATAGGAAGAAATCACTGTTAAGGCTAATAGTTTATTATAATATAAACAAAATATGCCTTGGTAAATTAGGGTTATGTTACACTTTTTTTAAAAAAGTCACTCATCACTTACATGCACACATTATTTATAAATATAAGTACATACGATTTCCCCATTGTGGCTGGTGAGGATATACTACACTTGTACTAAACGTATGTTTTATTTTAGTTTGGAATTTGTACTATATAGTTCACCCCATTTTTTATAGATCCAAAGAAATTGAAAACAGAGTGCTATGTTAGAGATCTGAGAATCCCTATAAAGTAAAAAGGTTTGCTAAATGTTAAATGTTCTCCAAACAAGAAAAGTAAAAAGACAAGTCTTACGTCTAGCAGTGTGTGAAGATGCTGATCCTGGAAAACACTGTGTAGGAAATCTAGGTCCTTTTCACTGCAGTCTGTAAGTGCGTGAATCTCTTCCAGGCTGTCCAGCACCTGAGAGACGGCTCCTGGGGGCGAGGGTGAAATGGAAAAGAAACTGTTAACACATCATCAATGTTATACTGGATTGCAACCTTAAGCTTGCATATAGTAACAATGAGCTTCAAAGCCCAGAAGGCTTGCATTTTTATTAAGAAGAGGCTTAAATGTGCTTCATAACATTTAAGGGCAGAATATTTTGAGTGCTTATGTAGTCAACAACGTATTTGTGTCTTTTGTTTTTAAAGATGAACTTAAGCTGTATATTTAAATAAAACACTATGTCAACATAACTGGGAGTTACTATGACAGAAGATCTGGGTGCAGCAAGTTAGATATCAGCTAGACAATAAGGGTATGGGACACCAAAGCTTTTTGCAATATTACAGACACAACACAGGTAGGCCTTTCACACAAGGGCATTCTATCAAGAACTGAGAGAACAATCAGCTATGGGTAAGCGGCACAGACCATCAGTTGAGAGCTCTTGCTGCTTAAAATAAGCTTGGAATTTTAAAAAAAAATAGTTTTAGTTAGCCAAAACCTCAGTCATTTTTTTCCCTTTTTAAATTTTACATATGAAGTCAGGAGAACCAAAATCATTCTCATTGTCTCAGAACCTTATACAGACCCATAGACTAAGGGATAGTAGACAAACATGCATATGCATAATGGACACATCCAAATATCATGCGAAAATTTTTAGGGAAGTCATTTTGTAGGGCAAAGAAAATGGAAGTGTTATCAGTCTCCCTACATTTCCTCAGGCTCAGCACACTAGGCAGGTATCTTTAGTGAAAGACATATATGAGCATTATTAGAGTCATTTACATAGCCTTAAAGAACTAATCAATTTGTTATACTCTACAGACGATATGCAAATATACATCCCATTAAAAAGAATCCCAAGAGGCACATTTGTATATAGCAAGAAAGTCTAAGAACAAGCACTTCATTCACAGTTAAGTCTTCAGATCAGTGTTTCTCAGACTGGTGGGGGATTTGGATTTTGCTTTCCAAGGGGACATTTCTTAGTGTCTGGGGCTATTTTGGTTTGTCACAGTAGCAGAAGGGAGGGTGGCTATTGGTCTGTAATGGTAGAGGCTAGGGATGGTACTCAATATGTTCCAAGCTCTAGGACAGCACCCCATAATAAAGAGTTACCTGACCCGAAATGTCACTGCTGACTTTGAAAAACCCTGTTTCAGACAAAAGTGCAATTACTTTAGTAGCAGTTTCTAGTTCTTTTCTCAGATCCCATCCATTACAATGCCCTTATTGGTGAGAATGTAAATCAGTGTTATTCCCCAGAAGGTAATCTGGTAACATGTCAAGAAACCTTAAATGCTAATGTATTTCAACTTGCTAATTTCATTTGCAAAAAAAAATCTACCTTAAAGAAAAAAAAATAGGAGATTCTGTACGAGGATATTTAACATATAAATGGAAGATAAATCTAATAGATAATTATTAGTTAAATTATAGGATGCTCACATAATGAATATATAGCCGAATAAGAATTGTTTTTGAAAAAATTAATGATAGGAAAAATATCATGATATAAAATTTAGAAAAGTAGAAAAGAAAACCATGTAACAATTTCCTAATTATTGTAAAAAAAGAAAATCCAGACACACACACACACACACACACACACACACACACACACACACACACAGTGTAAAAAATAGAACTAAATACACCAGAAGTGTAATAGTAGCTATCATTTCCCTACTTAGTTCATCCTGTTCTTGTCCATATGTTCCAAGGTTTCTATAAAAGCAAAAACAAGTTGCTACAGAAGCTACTGATTTTCGTAGCACTATTTAGTTACATTAAAGTTTGGTGTTTAAGTCTCAAATCATGTGGCTATCCACATGGAAATTACTGTCTTTATTTTGGGACAGTTATAGATGCAACACACTTGTAAGAAAAATGACACAAAGATCAAGTTTATTTAGTTTTTCTCCAGTATGACAAAACCTTAGTAGATATCACAGTCAGGATGATGATAAGTACAATAAGCTACAAAACATTCATCCCCACAAGGTGCCTTCATTTTGTCATTTTGATGATGCTATACAAATGAAACCATACAGCATATAACCATTGGAGACTGACTCTTTTCTTAAACTTAGCATACCTCTGTACAGTCATCCAGTTTGTTCTTCCTTGCTGCTGAGTTGAAGTCCATGGCATGCTATGCCAGTTTGACCATTTATTTGTTGAGAAGTAACTACTGTAACTTTTACATTTTGGATAATTTATGCCTATCAGGCTATCGAGATTTTCACCAGAAACATAAGTAGATACTGAATAGGATAAAAAGGTACAAGGTAGAAATCAGTTCTCATTGCCCTGTATGGGCAATTGTATATGGACACAATCTGTTGCCTTTTACCTGCTCTTAGGATTTTTACTTTGCTCAATGTAGCAACAAATAAACAAATAAAACCCTCAAAGAACAGCACAACAATAACACCCTATAAAGTAGCACAGAACTAACTTTGTTCATCCTTACTGAAAGGTCTGGAAAGTTAAGGGCACATGTAGAAAAATTAGTCTCCAATGTTCCTATGAATCTTGGATTCCCTAAAGTACATCATCACTAGCAGGTTAAATGATACTGTGGTTATCAAATTTTTAAAATCAGTTCTAAAGTCCTGAACTTATGAAACTAAAACAATAAAAATAGTAAGGAAATAGTTTTGTAAATTTAAAGTCAACAGATAACATAAAATCTAGTTATTATTTTTGTTCAGTCATTTTAGTAATTATTGTGCTAATATGCTATATAGCAGCTTACTAATAAGATTAAAACAAAAAATGATCTTGTATTAAGATGGCCAGGCTGGCGATCCACCTGTACCTGACCAGAGTATATCATTGGTTGATCTGTGAACTTCCCAAGTACTTGTGTCATTCTTGTCCTGTCAGCACATTCCACGAGTTACTTACTGGACATTTGTCTATTCCTTTTTTAACAGAGAGTTATAAAATTCCCATGGCAGGTCTGCATGTTATTTATTTTATAATGTCTACCGGCTGTGCACTGATTAAGTCCTTTAGGATGATTAATAGGGCTGGAGAGATGGCTTGGTACTTATGAATAGCTGCTGCTCTTGCAGAGGACCCAGGCTCAGTTCCTAGCTCACACTTGCCTGTAACTCCAGCTCTAGGGGGATTTGATGCTTCTGACCTCTGTGGGTACCTGTACTCACGTCATATACCTCCTCCACACACATATGATTAAAATAATAAAAATAAAAAGAATTCATAATAATGGCAGCTCCTAATTCTTTAGATTGTATTATTTGCCACCACATAAAGGCAGATATCATCCCATCTTTCTAGCTAGGAGATCTGTTTTCAGAAGGGTCCAAAAAGGTTCCAGCTAGAAAGTGGTAAAACCAGTGCTCAGTTCTGAGGTTGTCTAGCTTCAAAGTGCACGGTTTGCCCAACTTACTACACTAATTGGCTGTGTTAGCAAGCACAGAGGAAACTTTAACAATTATGGTCCATGCACAGGTAGGGAGGTTGGAAAAGAATTTGACTCTGTTGTGTCAACCCATAAGCAAATTCCTTACTGAACTGAATGTTTCTCCTTTCTTCCAGGTGATAGGTAGGGGGCTTCAAGGAAAACAGAAATATGCTCTCAAGCTTCAAAGAACTCTTAGGTTGGTGTATGCAGGAGGCAAAGTACATCTTAAAGTGAAAGGTCCTGGGACAGGTTTGGGGAGGAAGAGAAGAATGAGCAGGAAGCCCCTGCCTTAACCAGGGGATAAATCTGTTGATGGAGCCATTAGATGGGTGTCTTTCTGAAGACATTGAAGGCATCTGTTAGCCTGCATCCTGTGGTCTCCAATGGTCTACCAAGCCTCTATTTGCCACTGCTGGAGTGACTTATAGTTGTAGCTTATACACAAATGGTATTCATTTAATGTACTCTCCCTCATGAAAGGGAGCATTTCTCCAGTTGTATTCAACTCTCCTACTTACAGCTCTAAAGAAAGGTCACTACTTTGAAGTTTCTGCAATTATGAAGGAGAATTGTTTCATTTGACTTTTCAAATTGAATAAATGGTTTTGCTCTAATCTTAAAATCTTTTCTTCACCTTTGCCACTGTTATTATTATCATCATTATTATTATTTTCAGAGCTGGGGATTGAAGCCCCGGCTCCATTGATGGCTGGCAGATACTCTTCTACTGAGCTGAATTCCATCCCAAACCGTGACCATTTCAAAAGCTTCTTTTTAAAGAACCTATTACAGTCTTATTATTCCTTTATTTCTGTTTGTGTTTTTGTTTTTTGGAGACAGGACTCCCTATGCAGCCCTGGTTGGCCTAGAACTTGTAAGAGCTCCTCTAGCCTCTGCTGGGCCACCATGGACTGCAGTCTTGTTAGTTCTTTCTTTGGGTTTGACCAACAGAACCATAAAACACAACTCTAAACGCATCTCACCCAAGCCCATCTAAAAGGCCCATAGTTTTCAATGAAAGAAAAAAGGTAACTAAAGTAAATTAACATGCTGGAGAGATAGTTTAGTGGCTAAAAGCAGTGGACCAAGGTTTGATTCCCAGCACTTACATAGTGGCTCACAACCATCTGTAACTACAGTTTTAGGAGATATGATGCTTCTTCTGATCTTTGTGTATACACACACACACACACACACACACACACACACACACAGACACACACGAAACATTCATACACATAAAATAAAATAAATGAATGGACACACTAGTTAAAAAGTAAATGGACACAAAGATTTTGGTAGGTCTTCCCCATTGCTATTGCATCAGAATTTAAATACAGACATTAGTGGTAATTACACACACAGATGATTAAGCTGTTACTAGCATTCATTTTATAGATCAGTATTATCATATAGGAACTAGTTACTCTTTTCAAAGATTGAAAATGATACTTTTCCTATAAAAAACCTGAAGTAAAATTCTACCTGCCTTAAAGAAACAAATCAGCCAATAAGAAGTACACAAGTTCTCCCTAGGAGACAGCTATCTAATGGCACAACCACAGGAATCCTATTTGCTTTTGTATTCTGGGCTTTACTTTGTAGAGTGTGTGGTTCAAAGAGTTCTTGATTAAAAGTATCTTTTCTAAACAAATTATGAAGATTTTAGAGCTAAGTATTAAAACAGAAGAACTAAGATTAAAATAGAAGATTTTAGAGCTAAGTATTAAAATTACCCATAGAAATACTTTTATTTTTTTGGATTCAGAGTCTGACTTTATAGCTCAGACTGGCCTCAAATTTCTGATCTTCTTGTCTCAGTCTCCTGACAGATGGGATTACAGGTGTGAGCTAGCATACCCAGATAAAAATCATAGTGGACATTATTTTCATACTAACACATGTATGGTAATTTGTATTTTTATTCTTGCTTTCTTTTGTGATTTTAAAATAACTTTGTTATGTAGGTGAGTACTTTTATAATTGAAAAACTGGAGGCTTATCAGGGTTCAATAACCTAGCCAAGGGCCACTCTCAGACTGGGAATAGAGGAATGAATCCCGGCACCCAACTGTGGCTCCTGTTCCTGTGTGCTCTCTATACCCTCAAACCACACATTACCTCAGCAATGCCCCCAGAGCACGTGTTCAGTAATGCTGTGCTCCGATTTCTATTCTATTTTTAATTTCATTTGCATTTACCATATAAGGTTCTTTTCTAGCATTTGGCCCAAACTCTTACACTGGTAAATTTACTAAAAGCAATTATATCCTGGCTTAGGATAATACCTTACACAGTTCATTCAATAATCACGGGTCTTTCTAAAAATCCAGGTTGAAAATCATACACTTGCATTTTAAACATTTCTACTTTTCCAATGAATCTCACTTCTCACAAAGTTTTTCTGGAAAGTCTTCTGTTGCTATTTTGAAAAAGAAAATAATCAAAATGGCATAAATATGTCAACTACCTTAAAAATGTTTTCTAGGCCTATTTATTTAAAGAGGAATATGTTTTTAAAGTCAATAAAAGCTTTGGATCCAGAACAGTTTCATTTCAAGAGTGGAAAAGTCTCACACACATACAAAAAAAAATTACCAAGTAAAAATAAACCCAATAGGACATCAGAAAAATAAACAGAATAATATTTAAACTAAGAGGTTCTCAGCGTCAATGTAGGCTGAGTCACTCTCAAACCCTTTCCCCACATAGCAAACTATGAACAAATACAAACACGCAGAAAGTCTGACACCCAACCAATTCACAGAGTTGTTAACAGCTTTCTGTACTGCTCTATGCATGTATAGTCAGCTAGCCATCTGGGTATTCATTGTATTTCTCACCCCTGTCAAAGTGGCAGCGTGGCTAACACCAGTCACTTCATTCTTTAACAGTTCAGCACAGATTTCCATTCTTCTTCAGATAAAATTTAACTACAGCAAAGTACACACAAGTCTCAAGTTCACCATTCAATGGGCAGTTATTTCAAGAAAGATCTGTGTGCATTTCTCGTATATAGCTATGGAACTTGGTAACACTGGCAAATGCAGCATGTGACTGCAACTCACTTCTTCTGAAGAGGGTAAGCTCATTGACACAACACTGTAGCACTGTACACACACTTTCATCGCCCAATCAAAGCTCTCCCTTGCAAACACGATACCTTTTTTTAAAGACAGGGTCTCATTATGTAGCTCAGGCTGGCCTCAAACTATTATTATCCTTGGGTGCTGGGATTATAGGTGTGAACCCTGTCCCCAGCTAAGCAATATAATGTTTAAAAATTTTGTTCTGCCAGAAAATGCCCACAGGAGACAGAGGAAGGCAGATCTCTGTGAGTTTAAGGCCAGCCAGGGCTACACAGTGAGACCTGGTCTCAAAAATTTTTTCTTACTCAAAAGTGTACTTTATTAAGTCAAACTCACCAATTTATATGTACACTGTCATCACTGAAAAATATCCCTGTGTCTAACTGCAGTCCATCTCTTCTCATCCCCTCCTAGCCAACAGCTTTTATTTTCAATGCACAAAGGAAATTCAGTCAAGCGATAAGCAATAGGAAATCCCACAATGGGAACTACATTTTAAACTCTGGCATATGCACTATATCCAATTTCAGTTCTGAAAATTTGTATATGATGATACATATCTCAGACTCTTTATGTGCAGATTATGGCATAAGTACCTCAAAAATGTATTAGCTGACGTTTCTTAAGAAACTCTACATATATGTTTTATCAGCATATAGAGGCTATAATTCTAGTAACATCATGTTTATTAAAATAGTCTGTTTCCAAGTAGTAACATTCTTCATTTTTATTTATTTTTTGAGACAGGATGTTACTATGCAGTTCTGGCCAGAACTCACTAAACAGAACTTGAACTCAGAGATATCTGTCTGCCTCTGCTTCTTAAATGCTGGGATGCGACAGTAGGCATAAGTAGTAAAACATGCTACAGTAGGAATAAATAGTAACATTTTTGAGCACTATTTTTTCAAAGTATTTTAACAACATTCTGCTAGCCCTTAAATGCTCATTTGTGTAAAGTTTTACACAGATTGGTAAGTATAACTGATAGGATGCCCATCCTCATTGTGATGTTAGGTGTGGCTGATCAAAAAGGATAGTGAGAGGAAAAAGGGAAGAGGAGAGGAGGAGGGAGGAAGAGATTGATTTCCATGTTATAGTCACCAGCATGGGTACATAGGTAGCCGCTGGACCCTTACAATCCTGTCTCCTGTTAACCCTACTGTTTGTGATCAATTACTTCTCCTGGCATGGAGAATGAGCATATAGAATGTCAGTTCTGTGGCAAGGCTGAAAAACTGTTCCCTGTCTTGGGAACACAAAGGAAAAACTTTTGCCTTCTCTTTAGTCATTTGTGTTGGGGCAGGAAGCTGCCAGGTTGTGAACAGCCTTGTAAACAAGGCCACAGCCAATGAGGAAGAGAAATTTTCTATTAACCACTGGGTGGGTTTCAAAGATTTCACCTATAGTCATGCTTTCAAAAGAGGGTGGCAGCTCTGGAGTGTCTTTGGAAGGGATCTTGAGGTAGAGGCACTTAGCAAAGCCATGCCCCTACTTCTGACACAGGCGCTGTGAGGAAGAGGAGGCAATTTAGTACGCAGCCACAGATTTTTGTAGCTATAAATATCAAATGCAATAAAAATGACAATGAATTTAATTGTTAGCACTCATATTTTCTAATTTACCTTTGTCTCTTATTTACTTTCCTTTAGTAAGCATCACTTTGACATAACCTACCTATGTTATTTGGACTGTCTCAGTTTTACTTACTCATGTGTGCCTATTTCTTATGGATCAATTTTCTCACATATTCAAATTACATTATTATTTTGCAATTAAGGCATACTGATCTTTACTCTTCTTTTTTTATTTATTTATTTATTTATTGAGACAGGGTCCCTCCATAGCCCACACTTGTCTCTAACTTGTGACTTTCCTGCCCCTGTCTCCTGAGTGCTGGGGCTGTATCAGTGCACCTCTATGCCTTCCAGTCATTATATCTGATGGTGAAGTTGTTAAAAGATTTGATTTCGGGGCTTACTTCACAGTCCAATATTGATAAACAGAATGGACCCTGTATCAGTAATAAAACACACTTATGTGTAATGAAACTGTCAAAAGAAAACTCGGTTACCCTAAAAGTTTTCTTGAAAGCCAACTTCAGAATAATATGTTACCTTTTTCCCAGAATATATTTGTGTTTGAAATTCACATGTGAAATAATATTAAGTGTGGCTGAAAACTTAACTCTGCCTGCCCCCAACTTTTGAAAGAAGCAAGAAATTAAGTTGAATAACAATGCCTCAGGAATCAATATATATACAAGTTCTTTTTTTATGGTTAGACAGTTTTAAAATTCACATTTAAATATCCAAACACAAACAGCCATGGAAAAAGTCAAGCCAATATGAATCATGCAAAGCCAAACACTTTTGCATAAAGATAAACCTTAGAGGTAAACAAAGGGATACCTACTTTCTGCTGCTAGAAGTCCTAGGAGGAAGGCAGCATATGGACAAAGGACAAACATGATTTTAGAGCAAGCAGGTCATTAAGCCATAGTTGGGCCCACTAGATAAGCCATAAGCACAGCACCCCCACTCCACTCCCCCAAAAATTTCAGACATCAATTACTGGGATCTAATTCTAAATTTTTACTTTGGAATGTGAGAACAGACTATTTCTATTTTAAATTAAGTACCAAAGCAACAAGATACTGTTTGCCATAAGATTAACCTTAGTGAATTTAGTAAACACATAATGAAGTTCAATAATCGAAATAGAAAAGTATCTTTCAGCAAAAAATTGTTTTACATTACAATGATATACTTAAACATGCCCAACTTTTCTTTGGATGACAGGTTGGGGAGCTGATTAATTTTTAAACTGTGATTTTTAAAGACTCACATTTTCTCAAATGCATACTCATTTCAATAATAAAGTTTAATTTAAGGAAACAACATGCTGTATTTTGTAAGCAAGGAGCTTTAGCCACTGTCCTTAAACTTCAGATATTGTAGAGAGAAATTTTAAGAAATTTTGGGATACAAATTTGGGATTGCCAATTATTACTTTCGTGAGGCTTATTTTAAAAAATGTACCTACTTATCATTCCATAAGAATAGAAAATGTATTATGTAAGGTAGAATACAGTCCGTGTAAAGAATGGGCAGCTGGGGAAATACTATTCCCTGTCTTCCCAGCCCTTCCTGCCCACCTCCATCACCATCCTACAAGTATAGGTTCTACAGTCATTTCTGTCTCTTGTCTTGGGCTTGAATGTACTTGCAGGTAATCACACAAAGTGCTTCTGGTTCTGTAGTGCAAAACAAATCCGTAAAAATTCAAACAGAAAGACAGGAAAAATAACTTTGGGAATTTAAATTAACAAGCATAAGGATAAACAGAAAACCTTAGGTTTGAAAATTAATGAAAATACTAAAGCTGAGATGGCAGTAGTGAAAAAATGTAGACATTTTCATTTACAAAAGTGCAAAGCTCTATTTGGGTCTAGATAAAATACAGAAATGGCTTTCTGCAGCTGATGCCCTAGTGTTGGCTGCAGAGAGAGAGGACAAGGGTTGGCAGATGGCTGCTTGGTTACTAAGGCTGATTAGGGCAGAATGCCTTCCTCAAAAAGGCTTAGTATTAAAAATTAATTTTAGAAATGTATGAATAATTTCTCATGGCTATGTAAAATATGTAGGAAAATGCTATACTTTTGTTTTAAAATCTCCTTTGCTTTTGACTCCTGACTACATAAAAATTTCCTCTTCATTGAGAGAAGTGATTTACTTTAGATTTTAATTCTTCCACTTTTGTTTGGATCACCCAGATAGCATCACTGGAAAAAAACCCTTTACAGATATTTACCATAGCCATTTAAAATATACATCTTAGAAGATCATAAAATTCCCAGAATTAAAGAATGTAGGAAAGGGAAGTCAAGAAGGGATGTTCAATTGTGAATAATTAATATGAGACCTTGCAGATGGCCTACAAGATGACAGAAGTTTTATTGTTGTTGCTTAAAACAAAGTAGTATACTTAAAAAACTGTTTCAACCAGACCACTCAAAGATTGTACTAAAGAAGGGAAAACCTAGGCAGTAAAACATACTTAATATAAATAAGTGTCTATGAGTATAGGTGATTTCTATCTGTGAAGAAAAAAATTATCTCTTCCAGAAAAAGAACACTTACAGCCTCATAACATTCTCAGCAGGCAGAGGAAAATATTAATTAAAGGCAAATTCTGGAGATTATGTTTACAAAAAGTGATTTACAAGGACTACAATGTTTTATAGGCCCATTTCAAAAGACGAAAGTGATGGTATAGATGTTGACCACAAATCCCAAAGAGATAAGTTATTCTAAATATAGTACAAGTTGTAATTCTATCATATCATCACCAATATTAAATAAAATCCATGTCTGGATCCACTCTCCCTAAATAGGGTCAACTAATCTGCTGAAAGCCGGAAGAGAGATGTTCAAGCTCTAAAAACTGTCCAGGGTATGGGAGCCAAATACAATAGGAAAAAGGGGCAGAGACAAACTGGTCCAGAGCATGTGTATAATGACAACCATGGCCCAGCCCAGTGCACCATAAGGGTTCAGGCAGCTTCTAAGGCAGCACAAGAGGAAGCCTCTGGGCTTTGTCCCCAGTCACTTCTCTAAGATTCTGAATGTGTTTGGAAATCACCTTCACTCAAAAGAGGAAGATTCATATCCCGATTGGTAAAAGTCAAAAGGAGGAAGTATATACCTGCTGGGCTGGGAAACTCAGCCCTGTCATGATGCATATGCTACAGGCACACACTGACTGCTAAGAGATCTTGAGTCTGTATGTGCATGAAGACAGGACAGAAGCAGAAGCATTGACAGACATTCCCAGACCCACCAAGAAAAAAGCCCTCATATTGCTGACTGTGGGACACAGTACTCATGCTGTAGAAGGGGCTTCAAGCCTGGATTCTAATGCTCATACACAAATATTAAAGAAGCCAGTTTAAGTATATAAAAACCAATTAGAAGTACAAATTCAACCACATAAAATTGTCTCTAGCAGAAGTAAAGCAGGAGGCCACATGACCTACAACTCAGGAGTTAAATAAACAAGAGGAAGCCCATGCGCAACACTAGACAGCCACAGGATCTGGAAGGTGGATGGCTAAGAACCTAGGGTAGAGCCAAACATGATTGACAAAGTCAATGAAATGATTCAAAATGCTATTCTGCTATACTCATAGATCAATGTCTAGCCCAATCATCATCAGAGAGGCCTCCTCAGGTAGCTGATGGGAGCAGATGTAGAGCCCACAGCCAGACATTAGGAAGAGCTCACAGAACCCCTTGGAAGAGGGGGAAAAAGGATTGTAAGAGCCAGAGGGATCAAGGATACCAGGAGAACACAGCCCACAGAATCAACCAAGCAGGGCTCATAGGGACACAGAGACTGAAGCAGCAATCACAGAACCTTCATGGGCCTTGCACTAAGTCCTCTGCACACAGGATGTGGCTGTTTAGCTTGGGGGTTTTGTGGATTTCTAAAAGAAGAGCTGTTTCTGATTATTTTTGCACTCATGGGACCCTTTTCCTCCTACTGGGTTACCTTGTCCAGTCTTGATATGAGGGTTTGTGACTACTCTTACTGCATCTTGTTATGCCTTGTTGAGTTGATATTACTGGGAGACTTGCTCTGTTCTGAAGGGAAATGGAGGAGCAGCAGATCTTGGGGAGAGAGGAAGTGCATGGGAGGACTGGCAGGTGTAGAGGGAGGAGAGCCTGTGGTAGGGATGCATTATACGAGAGAAGAATAAATTAAAAAGAAAACTCTAACCACTCTGCATCTAAATCGGTCATTTAGAGGTTTAGTGAATGGTCCTGGGGAACACCTCACTGGTCAGATGTCAATGTGAGCATTTTATAAGAATAATTGTGTGAGCACTAGCAGTTTTCTCCCCCCCCCAGGAGTACTTATGTATCATTCATCAAAACAGTAACTCTTCTATGAATACTTGCACACGTAAGTTAGAGACTTTATAGAGAGCAGAACTTGGTAACTGTTTAAAGCTCCCAAGATAGCTTTTACATCGAAGGACTTAATTTCAAGCAGTGCTGTCCCCAAGTCTGATCCCATGCGGTTGACATGGGAAGCTCTTACATTAGAAGGTTTGCAGGGAAAGAAGATGCTCATCAAGATCAAGCGAGTCTGATTATGACACTGGGATGGGTAAAATGGACTGCAGAGTTTAGAGTGTACAAAGGGGAAGATGTATTGAGGTAAAAAGAAATTGGTATAATGTTGGTTTGGGAGCATTTGGGGAGGACAGCTTTGGTATTCAAATAAAGAGGAACTGGACACTTGTAGGTAGGATTTGGTGGTGACAAACTTCCTTAGAATCTCTTGGAGGACTTAACTACATTCCCACAAAGATTATCCAGAATGGATGAGAAAAGATAGATGCCAATTGATTCACACAAGTGAATGAGTGAATTTCACAATTACCTGAGGAGGTAGGGTCTTCAGAGAAATCTGGCAACTCTTCAGGAGGGTCCCCGTAGAAGGAGTTGAATTTATGACTTGACACAGCAGCTAGTACTGCACCCTAATACATAAAGATGAAAAAGCATACAATTAAAACATACACACAGACATAAGGCATTACCTAATTGGTTATTTACCTTAAGGATTATTCCGAAAGTAAGTCTGGTTTTGTTTGTTTGTTTGAGATAAGGTTTCTGTCCTGGAATTCATTTTATAGATCAGGTTGGACTTGAACTTACAGAGATTTGCCTGCCTCTGCTGGAATTGAAGGCGTGCACCACAATTGTCTGGCACAGAAAGTAAATTTGTAAGAAATGCTGGCTGGGGGAGCGGTGGCTCTTGGAACAATTGTGGATTACTTTACACTAATTCCATATTCCAAAAGAAGTGTATGAACTAATTCCTCCTTATACTTACATATGCACCACACAGTACAAGACTCTGTCAGCATAAAATTATGTGGCAGAAGGATATTTAGTAGAATAGGAAGATGTTTGCAATAAGTTATATTTTAAAAAGCTTTCAATCCAGGCATTGGTGGTGCACACCTTTAATCTCAGCACTTGGGATGCAGAGGCAGGCGGATCTCTGAGTTCGAGACCAGCCTGGTCTACAGAGAGAGTGCCAAAACAGCCAAGACTGTCTTGAATAACCATAAGAAAAAAGCTTTCAAATTAGTACAGTCTGATTTCTTCTTTGGAAAAAAAAAGTTAATTATAAAACAGTAAACATATATCAGAATATTAACAGTAGTATCATTGAGTAGTAGGATTGAGAGTTTTTTATTTTTCAATCTTTTTTCTATTTTTTGTAACAATAACTATACTACTCCTGCATACCAATTCTCAATCAGGCCATATTAGAATCAACTATATGTATTTTTTTTTCAATTTTTTGAGACTGGATACACTACATATCACAGATTGACCTTGAAGCTGCTATGTAGTTGGGGCTGCCCCAAACTCTTGATCCTGTTGCTTCTATCTCCTCCCAAGTGCTGGTATAATAGACACAGAACACCACACCTGGTTATGTGTAGATCCTGGAAGCCACAGAGAGGACCAATTGAAGCCTAGCAGAGAAGCACTGCCATATTGAGTACCTGGCATCTTTTAAGACTATGGTGTGGGACAGCAATGGGAGTTATTGTTTTAATAATAAGAGAAGTCATAAGCTGCCATGCTTGCTCTCTAGCTCCGCCTGGTTCTAGCTATGAAACATTGCTTGAGTAGATCATTAAAGCTCTCTAGGTTCTCTTGTTCTTGTGTGTGTGTATTTGAACACCTTCATGGGGATTGTGTGCACATGTGTGTATGTGAAGGCTAGAGGTCAAGCCTAGGTGTCATTTCCTCAGGAGCCACCCACTTGTTTTCTGAGGCAGTGTCCAGTGCTGACTGGAGTAGGCTGCCTAGTCAGCAGGCTCTAGGCAATCTCTTGTCTGCCTCAGGGCTGGGATTGTGTGTTCTTCTGTGGGTGGTAGGGATGGATTCAGGTTCTCATGCTTGTGTAGGAGGCACTTTTCTGACTGAGCTATCTAGCTCTTCAATCCTTCTCTAGGTTTTCTTATCTGTAAATTAAAAATATGAAATGGGATATACCTTACTTTACAGAATTGCTAACAGTCTTAATGTACACAAAAGTGCTTTGAAAGCTGTACATTCTGGAAGTATAAGTCATTACTAAGCTTCCTAAAACAGAGGCAGAATATAAGTGCAAATCTTTTGTTTTTATATGGAATTGCTCACTTAAGTAGTTTAAATATCAAATTACCAAAGTGGTTTAAGTCTATTATAGTTTCTATGTAAATTTTAAATATTGAGCTTATGATTTTTTTTCTGAAAGGAAAGATAAACATACCATATATATATAGGAAATTGTTGGTAAATACATAAAAATGTTAGTGGCAATGCATTTCCACAAGATCCACTTTTTTTGGGGTCATGTTAAGTTTTTTCCTTCTCTAAATTTTAATCGACAATATGATGTTTCACGTTCATGGTTGAGGCAGGAATAGTGGGAGTCTCAGGCTAGCCTGGGCTACATAGCAAGGCCATGTCTCAAACTGGCAGCTGTAGCAGCAGCAGCAGCAACAACAGTAACAACAATTACCATCACTACCACCATCAAAAAAGACAAAAAAGTGGAACACACACAAAAAAAACACAAGTGGTTTTGATGTTGCTATTTTCAGCAACTGCCTAGATGGGGTTAAAACAACGTTTTTAATGCAGAATTGTATCAACCATATAGGAAAAAATAGTTAATGATGAGTTCTTCCTACAGAAGAACCTTTTTTCCTTCATTTTGGTTGTGAGCCTAGCCTTTAACAGCCGAGTCATCTTTCCAGCCCTTTTCCTTCTTTTTAGTTATTCTTTGTGTGTTTTGCATCATACCTCCAGATGAGCAAAAGATGGGGTCAGTTCTCTCTCTTTCACACCCTCAGGGTCTGATCTTCCACACCTACACCTTCAGGGCCAGCTCTACTGTGTAGCCCAGGTGAGATGTAGAATGCTGCATCCCACTCTTATGACTCCAAGGCCAGTTTTCTCACCTGCCTCAAGTGTGGGTGGGTGCGGGGAGGGGGAGGGCATCCATCTCTTTCCCTCCCATGCCACCATGTGACAGATGAGTAAAGGAGGCAGCTCTCCCATGTTCACAACATCAGGGCTGGTTCACCCACACCTCTGCCAACATGGTACTGTACTGCCCAGGTAAGATTCAGAGTCCACTTTCTCCTGTGTTTCAGCTAGTAAGGAGGTGGGATCAACTCCCTCATCCACCCCAAGTGGCAGGGGTAGAAGGTGGCCATCTTTCCCTCGCCCTCACCACAACATGGCAGACAAGGGGAGTGTGGCCAGCTATCTAGCTCTCAAAGCTACAGAAGAATCTTATTTCATTTTGCATATTATACATGTTCCCTAAAAGCTGGGCAGAATGGAATTGTTATGCATCAAATCCTATTTCCCACACCCAAATCAGAATTTTAGAGATGTTTTATTTCCAAGTGAAGTTCAACCAAGTTTCTTGGTATGTTAGTGTTAGGTTTTAAGGCTTTTCCCAGCTACTTCTGTAGTTGAAGATCCTATAAACAAATACTACACTAGTACTTCAAAGAGCCTGGGAGAAAAATTTCTTTGAAACAGTGAGTTCCTGATTTCTCTGGTCTATGGTTAGCAGTTTGGTTTATTTAGTTTTCTCGGCCCAGTGTGACCATACATGGTTCCACTAGCCAATGCAAGGCAATTATGTGTAATTGGAAAACAGTTTCAAAATAGCTCAGAGTCACAGAATTTTATTAAGCTTTGAGAGCCAATCTCAGTGATGGGCCATTCTAAAAGATTCATTTCATAGGTGGGAAACCTGAGGTCCAGACAAATTTAGCAACTTGTTATGATTAAAGGAGTAACCAAGAGTGCTCAGAACTGAGACCCATTGATCATTCTTCCTAATTTAAGGGTTTCTACTCTACCAGGAGTTAACAGGTTTTTTTCCCACTCTACAAAGGGATAGTTCATAAATATTTTAGTCTTTGAAGGCTACATGGTTTCTTTTGATACTACTCAACTTGGCCACCAAAGCACACAAAAGCAACAACACATCAAATGTAAATGAATATATGGTACCGATTCTCAATAAAATTAACATCACTTAAAGGGTAGACTGGACCCCCAGGCCACCGTTTTCCAACTCCCACAGTACACTATAGCTAGTGAACAGCCAGTTGGGTACAGCAATATAAATGATATATAAGTAGTTCTCCATTTTTTGGTTTATTCAACCTTGACAAAGAAGCTTGCCATTCAGATTTACTAGGTATGCTTTAGCATGTTTTAAGGATGAAACATAATTTTAAGTTAAGACTATTCCAAATCTGTTAAGAAAACTATGAGAAAATGAAAATTTCCTGCTTTTCAAGTACTTGGGGGAGACTGATCAGCAGGCAGAGAAGCAGGCAAGGAATACTTGTGCCATTTGCAGAACCAATAAAGGAAAGCCATACAGAGTTGTCAGAAATCCCCCTTGCTGTGTTCTCTTCCTTTTAAAGAGAATTTCTCATTTGACAGTTTCTACATGTATTTAAAATACTCTGGTCACACTCCTCCTACGTCCTCCTACTTTCATATCTTTTTGTTTTGGGTCTGTTTTTACTTTGGGACCTCCCTGCATTGATATGGGTGTGGAGCTGTCCACTGGAACATGGGCAACTCACTTGTGACTACACAAAGAAAGATAATGACTTCTCCCCCAGTGAACCTAGACTGCCATTAGCTTCTCAGAATGGGGTGTGGTCCCAGGAACCATCTCCCATCTATGACTGAATGCTTAGGGACTCAGTCTTGTGTTATTTGTCAGAGGAAAAGTTTTTTACAAGAGAGTGTGGCTAGATACCTTAGGCTGGCCTTGAAACCTTGCTTCAGAGCTGGGATTACAGGTGTGTGGTACCACGCTTGGCTCAATTTCCTAAACTGATTGCACTCAAATATAGGATAGTGCTTCTATTTAGATAGAATTCTTTCCTTTAAGGTCCCAAATCTATATTAATGTTCCATTATATTTGTTTAATAGAAGTTACTTTAAACAGCAAACACATTGAAATGAAAATTATTGTAGACAGGTAATTTCTGCTTATACAAAAATCAGTAGTGATAGTGAAAAGGATCAAAATATTTTATTCTAAAACATACCACTTTCATGTAAAGATATTTTAATTTATGAAGCATTTTAACTGTTTGAGAATTTCATACATGCATACATAACGTGTTCTGCTTCATTATAGAAGCAAAGGGAATAACTTTTGGAACAGATATCCTATTGAGCTTTCCCTAGATTAACAAGCTCATATGCCAATAGACTCCTTTAATAGCTGGTGCCCAAGACAGAAGGCAGTATACCCTCCCATGATGTTTAATTTCTGCTGTCAACTTAGTTGCACTTGGAATCATCAAAGATTCCAACACTGGGTGAGTCTGTGAGAGTTTCTCAAGAGGATTAACTGAGGATGGAAGATCCACTCAATTGTTGCAGCGCTATTCTTTGTTCTGGGGACCAAGACTGACAAAAGAGAAAGGACACCAATTACTGGCATCCATCTCTCCTGGCTTCATGACTATGGGCAGACACAACATGACTCCTTCCCTCATACATGCTGTCATGTCCTCATATACGCAAACAGTCAGCCAAAGTAAACTGTCTTCCTTAAGTTGCTTGTGTCAGGCATTTTGTTGTAACAATGAGACAGTAACTAAGTAACTAACATATCACTTAAGGAGTCCACACCTCAGAGTACACATCCCCCTCATAGCCTAGATAACACAGTCTTCAGGGCCATGAACATTACATCTCCCTTTACTTAGACTCCCAATTCTCCCAGGAATTTGGTTTACACACCCTGTATTTCTTTTGCTGGATTTATTTCTGAACATTTCAATGAGTAGACTTATGCCTTAATTTCCTCTTAAGACTCTTTATTGCTCATATATGAATGGTTGGTTCATGTTTATAGTGATTCATAACATATACTTGATATGAACTTGTTCTTTCCAGTGAATTTCTTAGGATTTTCTACAATATGGATCATCTGCCAAGACAATTTTACTCTCTTCTCAAATGGAAGCCTTGTCTGAATATATCATGACCCAGTCAGTTATCTCTACTCCTGATATGTTCTAGGTGGTGCTGATCTGCTGATCCAAAGTCCTTACATGGGAAGTGTAGAGTTGTTTCCCTTTTTACTTAGTTCCAGTAACTTATAATCTTGGTATGAAACAATTACAGGGAAAATCCATGAAGTCAATATTTTATATGCTTTAAATGACCTTTACAATGGCATAGTGCTACAATTATTGCATCTTACTATGAGCTATTGTTACTCTTACTGTTCCTAATTTATTATTACACTTTATCAGAAGCATGTTTGCATATAAAAACAGTAGAATATATGGAATTCAAGACAGAAATATTTCAGGCACATACGGGTCTTACATGTTACATGATCACTATACTACTTGAGGAAAATAGTGGCAAGGGAGTGAGTATAACTTTACAAGTAAGAGAACTTCTTGTAGATAATGTAAAGGGAAATGATCAAAATAAGCGAGAAAAGTCTTAAGCATAATTTCTTTGGAAGAAAAATAAGAACAGAGATTATTCAGTAAATATTTCCAGTGTTTTGTGCAATTTTTAAAGTTCCTAAGAGCTGGCAAGATTGCTCAGTGGGTAAAGGTACCTGCCACCAAGCCTGAGTGTTTGAGTTCAATCACTGGAACCCACATGCGAAAGCAGAAAACTAACTCCCACAAGTTGTCCTCTGACCTCCACATGCCTAGTATGGCATGTATGTTCCCTGCCCTTTAGGCATACAAAATAAATAAAAAAGTAATAGAAGTTCCTAAAAGCTCTAATATATTAAAGTTGAATGACTAGCAAGAATCTGAAATGGTACATGATGGTTATTCAGGAATTACAATCATTTATAGACCACTAAATTAAAGGTATTACCATTAAAATCAAAATAATGTATTAACAAAAAGCCCAAAGTTGCAGTAAAAACCATTTTTGGAGCATTTACCACAGTAACTCATTGAATCCTGCTACTCCTAGGAATTAGTAGCTACCACTATGCATACTTAACAGATAATGACACACATCAAGGCACAAAAATGTTAGGTAACTTTCTCAAGGCTTTCAATGAGGGAGTGTCAGAACTGGGATTTGCCTACAAATCATAGCAAGAGCAGCTCTTCTGTATTGTATGATTCTTCTGCTACCATAATCAAAATTCAATAATCAGCTTTCAGTGAGTTTTCTTTTTTAATCACTTCTAAAGTAGCCTTAAAAATTAGGCTGCTGTACCATTTGGGGAAGTTCAAATCAGTGTCTGCAGTAAAACATGAGTGGGCACCTAACTGTTCACTTGGGGAAATAAACTGTGGGGTGGTAGGGTGTTGTAAACCAGGGAAGTTACAACCTTTGTTCTAGAAGTTAATAGGAGAGGCATAAGGAAGAGAATAAGTTCCTTGAGGAGGGCAGGAATGGTATGTGTTAACCTGGTGGCTGACAATTCTCAGGAATGCAACCTTGCTAGAACCTAAAACAAGCCCATAATGATTAGGCTGACATTTCTAATTCTATGTTGCTTGGCTGGTCTTGAGACTTTAAATAGCCTGCAAAGGGATGTGGTAAATCCACATGACCCCTATTTGTTGTTATAGTTTGGCCCTGTCCAAATGAATCTTAGTCACCAGTTTGGCTATTTTTGGTCTAAGTCTGCTTCCATGGCACCAGGGGAAGAATACGTCTCCTGTGATGGGTGAACCCAAGCCTAAGTGAAGCATCTGTATTTGGACAATGGAAGGCTCAACCTTACATAGTGTAATGTTATGTGAGGCCAAAGCAGGGCCAAGGATTAAAAAGATGTAGAGAAGAGTTAAGAAAGAAGCACAGACACAGTTTCTTTAGACAACTGGACAAGAAACAAACTGCAAAAGAGATGACTAAATTTTACTTTGAATGATTTATTTTTTATTTTTTTATTTGGTGCCTATACCAGTTTAGGTAGATGTCAAGGCAAAGATGTCAAGCCTTAAGAAACTTCTTTGGCCAGGTGGTGCTGGTGCACGCCTTTAATCCCAGCACTTGGGAGGCAGAGGCAGTCCATCTCTGGGTTTGAGGCCATCCTGATCTACAACATAGCAAGTTCCAGGACAGCCAGGGCCACACAGAGAAACCCTTAAAAAAAAAAAGAAACTTCTTTGGGCACTAGCTCAATGATGGCATATCATTAATAATTATTTTTGCTAAGGATTTTATAAAAGCAGATAGAGAAGAGCCAGTTTGAAGTCCTGACAACAACAACAACAAAAAAAAAAAAAAAATTAGGAGAAAAGCTTAAATAAGAATGTTCAGCATTAATAATATGTGACCAATTCGCTTGCTGTTTAGTAGCATTTAACATCCAATAGAATCTTCTACAAGTGTGGGGACGTTTTGTAACTGTGCTGTTCAATATAGTAGCTAGTCTACCGAGCTCTTGAAACATGATGGTATGAACAGGGAACAGGTGCTTGGAATTTTAAATTTTAAGTAACTTATATTCACAGAGGAACATGTGGCTAATGGATATCATTTTGGGCATTTCAGCCTTCCATGGCACTTTTTTAACTTAAGAATTTCCCCAAATATTTACATAACATCTACCGCTATATAAAATCATTCATAATCTTCAAGGGGTAAAGAATAATAAATTAACAGTATTATAATTTAGGACATCTGAAAATACTCAAGAAATTTTGCAGCAGGTAGGAGTCAGGTAACTAGAAACCATTATCTAGCCAGCCACTTACAGAACACACTCAGTAGCACAGATCAAGTAAGCATTAGTCATTTCCTCTGCATCTCTGTGGCACAGAGTGCGAGACCTCCACCACTGAATTGTGGGTCTTTTCCAGAAAGTTCTGAAGTAAAATGGCTCCCCTCGAGGGGTCATTATCATTGTGCCTTTTCACTTTTTGAGGCAGGGGATAAGGAGAGTGGCAAGAAAACTAACTAGGAAGAACAAAGGATGGCAGGTGGTTTGTAAACATTTTCTTATAGATTATGGCGGGGGGCTTTCACTTATTGCTTTATGATGGTTGTTCAACTCTACATTCAATGTTAACCCAGCTGCAGTTTATACTGAAAAATCACACTTGAAATATTTAAAGTGTTATTCTCATTGTTGGCTTAATTTTGAAGCAGTGTTTCATTATGTAGCCCAGGCTGGCCTGAAACTCATGAAACTCTTGCATCAGGCTTTTCAGTGGTGAGATTATAGATGTATGTCATGTTATTTTTTCTGTCAAAATATTTATGTTTGGAAAACCAAAGCTTAAATTCATAATATAACCATATTTCTGCTATGAATTTTAAAGACAAAAAAAAAACAAAAAAATATGTGTTCTAGTTGCTAAATTTTGTTTTGATTCCTACTGCATCATTAACTTATAGTGATCTTAACAACACAAATGTTTACTGAGATGGCAACAATGTTTAGAAATAATTTAGCTATAGGAAAAATAATGTTAATATGAGGATGTGTCTGTAGGAATCAAAGTGGAATAAAAGCATGATCATCAACTCTATGTAATAGGCTTTTTGGTGTTTTTAACATTTACCTTTAGTTTCCTCCTTGCATTGAATTTTCTCAGTTGTTCTACTGTTTCTGGAAGATGAATTTTGTAGGCATAACGATCCCGCTCCTATAAAAGAAGATTATGATCATACACTACTACTGAAAAAAGTGAAGAAGGTTAACATGAATTATGAAGGTCAAATCTTAGATGTGAAGTTTAGATCTAATTTTAGGAAATCGGTTATTTTATTCCATATACTGGTACATATTCTAATATAATATAAACACTAAAATTGATGGCTAAATAGTATTTCTAGCAAGAACAAAGGACTAAAGTAATAGATTATCTAATTTATAGGCCTGTGGCTAAAGTTATAATGGTTATAAAAATATGAAGTTAGCCTTTTCTACTTAATTTTTTTTTAGCTATTATGCAAAATAACAGATTTTATGATGCCATTTTCATATATGTATCGTTGTGCTGAAGTTCTCTTCAACATGAACTGTCAGGTAAAATGAGGATTTAAAAATTGAGGCTACACTGATTCACCGTTCTGTACTGACAGGAATAACTAACTGGACTACAAAAATCACCAAGTCTTCCAACTAGGACAGACTTTTCAAGGGTATCCAATCCAGCCATTTCCTCCATGCAGGGTCTGCTTCAATCCTTGCCCAGAAAGAAATCACTTCCTTTGTGGCAGCCCTTTAGAATTCCAGTAGAGCAATTTAGAATTTTATCTTAGAAAAATGAAACTAGATTCCTATCTTTCACCCCACACAAAAGTCAACTTCAAATGGATCAAAGAATTTAACTATAAAACCTGAAATTCTGAAACTGTTAGAGGTGAAACGTGCAAATATAGGTCTAGGGAGGGTTTTTCTCAATAGGACTTGGTCACTTAAGGTTAACAATCAACAAATGGGACCAGATGGTATTAAAAGGCTTCTGTACAGCAAAGGAAACTGTCAATTGACTAAAAAAGCAACCTATGGAAGGGGGAAAAAATCTTTGCTGGCCAGACACCTGACAGAGAAGTTGTATCTGAAATATTTAAAGGTCTAACAAGAATTAAGGAACAACCAATTCAACAAATGGGCTAATGAAACGGACAGATCTCCAAAGATGGAATAAATATGGTCAATAAATATTATGAAAACATGCTAGACCTCACTAGCCATTTGAGAAATTCAAGTCAGAACTAGCCAGAATGGCAGTTGTGGTGCTATTTACAGAGACAGTGGTTGAAATAGAACAAGTACCCACCACAAAAATGTAAGGATAAAGAGAAGGCAGATTAATACATGTAGAGAGAATGCAGTGATGGCACAGTATGGACAGATTAGATGGGAGGGATGATGAGGATGAGGGAGGCTAGGCTGCCTTTATTATGAGATAGCAGGGATAAAGGCACCTGCTGCCAAGCCTCATGACTTGAGTTTGATCCCCAGAACCTACAAGAAGAGAGAACCAACTCCACAAGCTACCCTCTGACCTCTCCCTCCAACGTGTGCCATAGCACACCACCTAAATAAATAAGTATATGTAAAACAACTTCTTAGGAACATTCACATGCCCCTCAGTCTTTGTATGAATATACACTTAATTTATCTAAGGAGCAGATAGAATGGCTTTTTAAGAGGTGGTCAAACTGTTTTACAAATTGGGTGTATCCTTTTACATTCCCAGTAACAGCATGAGTTCCAGTTGTTCTATAGCTTTGTCAACACTAGGTGTGGTTAGTCATTTATTAATTTGATTTACTTAATATATGCATGTTTTGCCTGCATGTATGTATATGCATCATGTGTTTGCAGTGCCCATGGAAGCCAGAAGATGGACCTGGAGTTAAAGATCACTGTGAGCCACTTGAACCCTCTGGAAAAGCAGCCAGTTCTCTTAACTGTTGAGCTATCTGTTCAGCTCCAGTAATTTTTATTTTAGCCACTCTAACACAAGTGTACAGGAATCTCACTGTGGCATTATTTAGATTTCCCTAATGACTACTAATATTGAGTAGCTTTGCCTTTGTAAAAAATGTCTGCTCAAGTATTTTCATATTAGATTTTATGTTTATTATGGAGTTTTGAGAATTCTTTACATTCTTTAGATTAAGACATTTATCAGATACATAATTTGGAAGGATTTATTCTGTTTGTAGTTTGTTTTTCATTCTGTTAATAGTGTCCCTTAAATAATAGAAGCTTTTAGTTCTGCATGTATTTTGCAGATAGAACAGGATGCTGTGATAGACTAAACATGGGTAGTTTGAGGAAGAGGACACCAAGATACACCACAATTTTGGGTGTGAGTAACTGAAGTCTGATTCCAACTGTACTGAGAAAACTAGGGCAAGCAGCTTGAAACATGTATGTCTTGTTTGGATACATGGTAACAAATGGGGTTTACAGTGTTTTAGAAAACACTTTGTACCTAATAGCATACACATATTCCCCAAAGTATTAGGTATTGACAATATGGAAATTGGTTCAGAAGTGAAGTAGTGAGATGACTGATGACTATCTAGTGGTGAGTGATGAGACAGAGCAAGCACATTTCATCACATGCTTCTGCAGAGTGAAGACCCAGGATCAGTTACTGGATATAATGGCTAGAAGACCGAAAGCTGGAGAAAGGAAGGTAGATACTTTAGGGATCCCAGGGTTTCAGGTGAAAGGTTAAGCTGATATTGCTGCTATTTTCTTTATTCTATTTTACTATAGTTTTGATTCCTAACACTTCCTACCCTAGGTATAAGGTTGCAGCCTGAAAAGCCAAAGGACAAGTAACACTGACCAATGAGCTCCAAGAAAAGCCCATGGGGAAGAGGATATTTTATGGCTATTTTGCATCCTGGCTCTGTCTTCCTTCCCGACTAGGAAATTTATTACAACTGTAACACTGAACTCTGCCTGTACTTAATCCTACTACTGTTGGGATGGATATTTATAGCAAGCCTCATTAATTCGGATAGATAGAGATGTTAAACAGCTGCAAGTCAACAACTATAAGGCATTCATATATTACCTGGTTTAATACTCAGAGTCTTTTTCAACATGGAATAAATAAGAAAGACCTACTCTTTTAAACCAAAGAAATAATTATTTTGCTGTCAGTATTGACTCAAAATAATGTTGACTTTGGATAGCCCTTATTACATGAATTTTCATCATTCTATTTCTTTATTTTGTAGTTACTGGGGGCATTTTCATTAAGCCTTACATTTTTAGCCATTCCCAATCAACGAAACTTACATCCATTGTAATGGGACACACATATACATTAACAAGGGCTAAATGTAACATAAAGTTGCTCTTTCCAGTGAGATAAGCTCCTCACTGACTTCTTTGTCTCCACATGACAAATAAGTAATGAGAATAACCAGTACTTCACACATGGAAGTGACTCTGAGTTCAGCTTTCCAGACTTTTCCTTTTATGTTACTGACATTTTAAGCATTTAGTGCCAGGAATCTATTCTGTATGGAGCTCAGACTACTCAGGATGAGAACTATAATCATTGGTAGAGACAAGAATTTCCAGAAAGAAATATGTTATTAGCCAAGATAGGCTTTGATAATGAAAGCCACTTTAACTTGTATAATGCTAAGACATTTTTTAAAGGATCTTAAAAATGACTTAAGCAGCTGCTATTGTCCTTATTTGGCAGCAAAAATAACTTCTAAATGGCAAAAGAGCTTCATTGGAGAAAACTGGTAGAAGTAAAAAAGAATAGTAATCTTCTAAGCTGTTCTTTTCATATCAGGAAAAAAATGCTAAAACTAAAAAAGTGAAAAAATACTGACGAATCGATTCTTTGCTGGGAAAATAAGAAATATTAGTATTAAAAAAGGTTGAATGCTTATTTCAAAAGTAATATTCTTTTTAATGTTATTGGGAACTGTACTTGGGATTTTATGCATGCTAGGAAAGTGCTTTATAACAAACAATAGCCCTCATTCCAGGAAATAATATTTCCAAGAATTAAGATTCACTGAAATGTCAAAATTGCTCTATAACATTATTACATGTCATCATCACCAGGAATACATTATTAACCAATATTTTTATGTATCTTAGTATCTTGCATAACCCTGGATGAAGCAGCATGGTATAATAGCCAGGGAAGATTTTCCAAGAAACTGGTATTTAAATAAGAATCTGATGATGGTGAGGGAACATATCACAAAGTAACCTAGGTAAAGAAAATTCTAGGCAAAGGGTATGGCTAACCCAGGAGGGTTTGAGGCATCCATGTACCTGTGGCCTGAGGATCAATCAGCAAGGAGGCCAGAATGACACAAACTGAGGCTCAGGAGACAAGGGCAGGGTAAAACCAGAAAGGTATCAGGAAACCCTGTTAGATAGCAGGTTAAGGAAGAATACTTCAGGAGAGAGGCCTGGATTCAGGCCTCATCATGGACAGACACTTACAGGCAGTAAAACTCAATGAGGTCTCCCAGGTACAGAGTGAGATGGGGGGAAAAAAAAGGATGAGGAGCAAGGATGAAGGCCAGGCAGTGGTATATCTATGTGATGTGGTAGGTATGGAAATGAGGGAAAATCAGCGAGATCTGAGGGGAGTCAGCCAGACAAGCAGAAGGGAAACAGAGGACAGGTATCCTCTGGAGCCAAGGAAAGAAAGTTTCAGGAGATGGAACTTTGTCAACAGACCAAGAAGGTCTGGCCCTGGGATCTGATCACTAGGTTTAACAACGGAAATGTGAAGGTCAGTAGTGACTAGAAAAGAGCTGTTTTCTTTTGAGATTTTTAGATTCTGGGGTTCAAACTTAGGGCCTTGCACATGCTAGGTGAGTACTCTACTAAGACATACCCATTGCCAATAAGAGCTGTTTCAGTGGGGTTGGTAGGATTGAGATCCTGACTAGTATGAGTTCAAGAGAAAGGGACTGGAGAAACGAGTACATATAATTCTTTTTAGTTTTGCAATTGAGGGAACTAAGAATTGGGGGAAGAAGCTGGAGGAATCTGTAGGAGCAGAAGAAGACAAATGTGTATGCATGCTTGTGGATGTAAGCAATAGAAACAAATCACAACACATTAGACCCAAAAGAACCAGAAAACTGATAATGTGGGAAAGAAGGAAGTAACCGGAGCAATGCCATACAGTTAGTGAAAGGGACAGGGTTAAGAACATAAATGATGGGCCATGGTAGGCTGAACTAAAGTCTTGGTTCTATCAGTGACAACTTTGGTGACTTAGGGAAAAATTCTGGACATCTCTGAGGATGTATTCTTCCTTATAAAGCAGGAATTTGCTGGAATTACAGCGCGATGATTTAATGAAGCAATACTATTTCCTGGTGCCTCAAGATATGGTTTTCCTTAATCTAGTAAAATGGGATAGGAAAGCTTTTGAAATGTGTCTTTCCCTTAAATCAGTAAATCTATACCAGTGAAGTCCTACAGAGTATACCGTTACACCCAAAATAAAGGTAATGTAAGATAACATGGTCACTTCAGCTGCTCCTTTTCTTTTGGTACATGTGTTTGCCCATACAGCTTCTGCCTTAATCTGCTTTTGTGCCCTGTCCAACAGCTGAATATCTTACATGTCTCAGACAAGGTACAAGACAGCAAGCACAATGGACAGAAGTGATGAAAAGGCCGAGAAACGAGCAAAGAGTGAAAAGGTCCATCTTCTAGGGTGGTGCATTACTGCTGTTAGCCTTTAAGTCCAGTGTGGGTAGGGACCCGTGAGTGCAGGTACCTTAAGCCATGGGTGATTCAGTGCTTCATAAACAGTGATCCTTTCTGCAGGATCCAGCATCAGCATGCGGCGTACTAGGTCTTTGGCACTTTCCGAGATATGGCTCCACTGCCTTGGATTCATCTGAGGAGGGAAAAAGGAACACTCCAGTTATTTTCAATGCTGACTATTGTTTAACATTCTATAGTATTTCAATCTACTATTTTCAGAGCAAATAACAGAGATTGGAAGATGGGTTTCCCAAGGAATAGGAGAACCCATGCAATGCTTTGGGATCATTTCCCTCATTACATGAGGGTTTGTATCAGCAGTTATTTTGTTGGTGCTGCTATATTGTAATATTTTCAATATTTAAAAGGCAGAATGGCCATGACTCTGGTTTCTAGTTTTTGATTCTCAGATAAGAAGGGTAGAATATACAGAGCTACAAAGTACTGGAATATATTGGAAATGGAAAAATTAAGAAAGATTCTGTTTTGTAGACAAGATTTCCTTAAGTTTAGGATGGACTAGAATTCACACTGTAGCCCAGACTGATCTTGAACCTCCAGTTGCTTTTGGGTGCTGTCATTACAGATCTGTCCTACCACACCCACTAAAGAAAGTTTGAAAAACAATGTCTTCAAATACTGGGATCAGGTGCTGAGTGTGGTATGTGTCACTGCAATTTTAGCAATGGGAGGCTAAGGCTAAGTGAATTGTGAGTTTGAGATCAGCATAGGTTGGATAGAAATTTCAAAAGGAAGAAAGAAAGGGAGGAAGGGAGAAAGAAAGAAAGGAAAGAAGAAAGGAAGGAAGGAAGAAAGAAAGGAAGAAAGAAAGGAAGAAAGAAAGGAAGGGGTAAAGGAAGGAAGGAAGATGCACACAAGCCCTAAAACAAGATTGGGAGCAACATTAAATGTGAAGCTATAAAAATTCCTTAATTGGATATTCTGAACACAGTATTCAAAATCTAAGGGAAAATACACTATCACCATACTCCTACTCCTGTTAAACAGCTAGTTCCACTTGTATACTGTACTTGGTGAAGTCACTCCTTTCTTTTAGAGAGGAGACAAGCAATTAGCGTGGTAACACTGAATAAAACCAAACAGTAAGAATTATGAGTTTTCAAAAAGACTTCTGAGAATGGTTGCGGATCTTTTGAGGCAAAAGCTGGACTGCTCCTGGGAAAGGGGATATTTCTAAGTCCAGAAATGAGAAAAAACACTCAAGGAAAGTGCTCAGAGCTTGGAGTTGGGAAGGGAAGTGGGAACTGGAGGTAGTGATGGAGGTGGATCCTGATCGAATGACCATGTGGGAGCTGCTTGATGCCAGGTGCTTCATGTAGTAGTGTGGCTTTTGTAACTGTTGTTGTTGTTTTTCAGGGCTGGAGAACCCTGGTCCTCACACATGCAAGGCCAAGTGTCACCTTTTAAGAGAAAATGATGGAGAATGAATACAGCTATTTAAAGCCAAAGGAAATCACAATACTTGCATCACAGCATGAAGGAATCATTACAATTTGTCCAACAGCTAGTGATAGATACTGTGCTTTGGCTCAGGTCAGGCTTTGAACTTACAGATGGGGAGGAAAAAGCATCTCCATACTGGGGAGAGCTCTTACAATTGGATGCTCTATTTTCCTTTTCTTGGAAGCAAAATTGCAAAAGCAACCACTTTCGTTTGTTGAATTTTTAGGATGGCTGGAATGAGATTGCTTCAACATTGCCACCCTATTGAAATTGTGGTCAATGGACCTATTTGAAAGTGGTTACTAATTAGGCAGGGCCTAGACAATTATGTTCTCCTATCATTTTGGGGGGACGCAACTTGACACAAACTAGAGTTGTCTAGGAAGGGGAAGCTCAATTGAGAAAATGCCTCCATTAGATTGGCCTATAGATAAGTCTGTGGGGATTTTCTTGATTAATGATTGATATGGGAGGGGAGGGCCCAGGCCACATCCCGTGGTCCTGAGTTGTATAAAAAAATCAGACTGAGTAAGCCATGCGTCACAAGTCCATATTCAACACTGGACCATAGTCTCTGCTTCATTCCCTGCTTCCAAGTTCCTGTGTTGGCTTCCCCCACCCACCCCACTGATGGACTATAATCTGTACGCCAAATAAACCCTTTCCCCCACAACTTGCTGTGTGTCATGGTATTTCATCACAGTGGTCTAACTAAGACACCCTTCTTCTCTAACCCGGGACTCATGTGCTCTTCAAAATCTGATTTTTTTCCCTTGGCAAATAAAAAGATCCAAAATTGGTGGTTACAAATTCTGAAGAAAGGGTTTGCATTGGTAATTTCCTTCTCTTTTTATGAGGGTGTCTAACCCTGACAACATAGTCCTTCGGCTGGCAAAACTGGATGGGGGTGGGGAGGGACTGGGTTAGAAAATAGTCATTTATTTGAACAGCATTTACTTGAAATGCTAGCACATACTCCAGTGTAATAGTATTCTCTGACATCTACCTTAAAAGAACAAGTAAGGGGAGAGGACAAATACTATGGGTTTTCTCCCCTACACAGAATCTAGATTTAAAACATATACATGCCATGAAGGCAAGAGGGGAGCTATTTGGAGGAAGGGGATGGGAGGAGGGAGGGTGGATAATGGAGTAGCAAATATATCTATATCTATATCTATGTATATATATACACATGCATATATATGTGTGTATATGTACATAAAAATCTCATAAGGAAACCCACTGTTTCGTATGCTAGCAAAAATGTAGTAAGAAAATGGAAAAAAAGGATCAAGAAAGTCAGCAAATGAGAATCAGCTCTAAGTCCAATCACAAGAGTAGGGGCAGCTTCCAACTGAGCTATACTACACTCAGAAGGTGGCATGGAGCTTTTCCTAGAATTGTTCAAGATCAGGATTTTACTGCTGCTTTTGATAAGTTCCATCAGGGTGTGGAAATGATTTTAGTTTCTGAGATGTTTTGGAATAATCTAAAAGTCTATGAAATGCAGAGTAAGATTATAATATATTAGTTATGGAAGCCCAAGGCTCTCCTTATCCTTGTGTGATCGATGATTTCCATAATGAAGAAGCAGCAGTACATATTGATAGAGTCGTATCACAGTATGGAAAAAAATAAAGACAGACGTGGCAGAAATGGATCTACACTTTAAACTGCTGATGAAAATCTGGGCCTTTTGTAAAGGAAGCCTTGAAGACAAACAAGAAGTGAGATTAGCCAAAGAAAATGGGAAATAAGCTGTAAGGAGCAAAGCTTCAAGTATTTAAAGCATTGGATTCTTATTTTTACACCTTGGTACAGAAATGGTGGTAAAGCTGCTATCTTATCACTTCCTATAATATTGTCACCATTTGCTAGGAATAGGAAATTTTAAAATAACTAGATTTTTTGGACATCACAAACAGTCTAAATTTCTTACCAAGGCATAAAAATAAGTATTCAATGCTTTAAAAATAGACAAAATCAAATACCAGACGCTGTTGGAATGAAGCACATTGCCTTGGAAACCAGGAAGTTAGCAACTGAACAAACAAAAAGGAGGAATTCTATTATTAGCAAATGCTTATAACTCAAAAGGGCAGGTGGGAGATTTTATTATATGGTGACTACGCCATCAGCTGCTGAGAAGATTCAGTGAAATGCTCAGTGCAGTTCCGGGTGCATATGAAGTACTATGTCTCAGCTGCTAGCATTGCTGTTATCTTATTAACCTGATACTTTTCTTTCTTTCTTTCTTTCTTTCTTTCTTTCTTTCTTTCTTTCTTTCTTTCTTCCTTCCTTTCTTTCCGGTGTTTTTGAGGCAGCCTCACTATGTAGCCTTGGCTAGTCTTTAACTTTCTATGTAGACGAGGCTGGTGTCAAAGTCATAGAGATGTTCTTGCCTCTGGCTCCCAAGTGCTAGGGTTAAAGGCAACACCACCATGCCTGGCCCCTGGGGCACTTTTCAAGTGAGTCTCTCCCAATACATTATTATTATTTGCAACTTCATTTGATTTAGTAACATTCAGTCAGAAAGCCCAGTCTATGTATTTCTGATAATTGCTCACAATCTCCAAGGGTAGGAAGCAACGACTGCTTAAAAAGCAACCTCCTAGAGTATTTATTTACCTTGAAAGTAGTACTGTTACTTACTAGTGGTCAACTGACTCTAAGAGAAGCAGGAAAAAACCCTATATTTATAACTCTGTTTCAGAAGGATACTGTTTGCTCTTATGAGCTGACAGTGCATAAGGCAAACAAACTAAATTATCCACCATTTTCACCTCCATGTGCAACTCTGAAACTACTTTTCCACATTATGGGCTAGAAAGATGGCTCAGCTGTTCGAATGAGTGTTGCTGTTGCAGAGAACCTGCCCTCAATTCCCAGCTTCCACACAAGGCTCCTAACAACCACCTGTAACCCCAGTGGTAGGGAGATCCAATGTCTCTGGCTTCCACTGCACCTGCTCTCTGGTATTCATACCCACACACAAACACATATATACACACACTTAAAACTCAAATAAATCTTTAATAGTTGTAACTGACAAAATGAAAAGGAAATGTTAGTGGCCCCAGTCTGGGAATCTAGTGTTACTTAAACTTGTATTTGGTCTTATGGTATCAGGCATGGCTAAAAAGGAAGCAATGATTCAGTTGAATACAAAACATGAGCTTCAGTGACAATGGGAAAAAAACTCCCCAACATTAAGTGCCTTGACCAGATACAAAGACACACACTCTCACAGTTCCAAACCCTACCAGCAGCAAGTGTTGGAATATGGCTAAAAAGGTAAGAAGAATTGGAACTGTGAATGGGCCTTCAGCTTACTTATTTCTGAGATGCCTTAGGTCTTTTTTGATATAACCCTCCACAATGTCAAAAATAGCATTACTTAAATAATGAAAGAAGTAACCTGGTAATTATAAGGCAATGATAATAGCTGAGAAAACCTCAGCTCAGTAGCTATAGAATATGAATGTTTAACTTACATCAAAAGCCTCTAAATTAGGGCTGAAAACATGGCTTAGCTTTTCTGGAGTTTGGGTCCTAGCATTCATGTTGGGTGACTCATCACTGCCTATAACTCTAGTTCCAGGGGATCAAACACCTCTCTGACCTCTGCAGGCACCTGCATTCATATGCAGACACATATACAAAATTGAATTAGTAAAATCAATTCTTTAGAGAAAATACCTCTCAATTGTTACGGAATATGGTTGTGATGACCATATCAGTTTACTCTGTAATATAAAGTCATTTGTCTGCTATGATGGTGGGAATTTAAAATTAGGATAAGAAATGACTGTAAAGTACCTGTGTGAAATTCCCATTTGAATGTTATAAGTTAAGAAAAAAGCCTTAAAAATAAAAGCCTTTTCCTAAGTATAGAAGAAAGGCCCATAAAGGTCTGCTTCTCATTGAATTGAGCTCATGGTGACTCAAACCTACCCAGGCCCCACTGTGCTTCACAAGACTACTGGGTCCCGGATGTCAACACAGACTTTTGCTATGGTGGGGTTGGTAACTAGGTGACAGTCAGTTGGTGAGCAAAGACAGACAGCAACTTCAAATACCTTTTGGGATCTTTTAATCCAAATGGAAAATAAAAGTCATAAGCCATTACCTTGTACTTTCCTTTAATAATGCCTTCGAACAATCTCTCCTTGGTTCCATAGAAAGGCAAACAACCGCTGAGCAGGATGAAAAGGATCACGCCACAACCCCAGACATCAACAGGTTTTCCGTAAGGCTCTCTCTTGACAACTTCTGGGGCCATAAAGTGTGGTGTTCCAACGCGTCCTATATTTAAAACAACAACATACTGGAAAACTGCTTTTATGAAATGAGTTTTTCCTACTTGAATTCTGAAATTAAAAAAAAAAAACAGTATCAATTGGGCGGAGGTGGTGCACACCTTCAATGTCAGCACTCGGGAGGCAGAGGCGGATCTCAATGAGCCTGAAGCCAGCCTGGTCTACAAAGTGAGTTCCAGGACAGCCAAGGTTATACAGAGAAACAAAAGCAAAAGGTAATATCAGTCTAAATGAAAAATTTACCAAAATCAATATTCTTAACACTACTTCATTTTCCCTTACAAAAGGAATTCATGGAAGGAAAACATAGTTTATCTGACTACCTTTTGAAAACACCGAGTCTAGCTATTTCTTGCTTCTTCAAGAAGTTTAAATGTACTAATTTAGAGCCAGCTCAGGGGCAGGGGCAGTGAGCAACAATTTGATGGCAAAACACTTACTTTTAATTGCCAAGTTCTTATCAGATTGATTGTAGCCAATTCTCAATGGTTACTGGAAAGGGAATTAGCTCACTCCTAATGCTAATATTTGAAGAAAATGAGAGCAAACAGATGGCGTACACTAAAGCAAAATCAGGAACTCCCTCCCTCTTTTTTTTTTTCTTTTTGGTTCTCTGTGTAACAGCCCTAGCTGTCCTGGAACTTGGTCTGTAGACTAGGCTGGCCTTGAACTCACAGAGATCTGCCTTCTGAGTGCTGGGATTAAAGGTGTGCAGGCCTGGCTCATAGGAGTTGAATGCCAAAGCACCATCTGATTCTGACTTTCATCTTTAAAGAATTTTCCCTTTTTCCTCCTTCTAGGACTAGCTGCTTGCACATTATAACCATCTTTAACTGAGTACCCTCAAGACAGTCGTTTCCTCTATGGAGGGATAAAGGGCTTAAACTCTAGGGAAAGGACTTTGGGATGGGTCACTGTCTAACAGACTTGGCAGCTCTTACATTTTGCAGGCCCAGCCTTGCCTTCCTTCCTCTGTTTGTGGGCCTGTCTCTTCTTATGCTGAATCCAAGATCATCTTTACTTTGAAGATTGCAAAATACTTTATCTCACTGTGGTCCAGAGTTTAAAAAGAACCAAAGAAATCTTTCAGTCCATCTACAGAGAATATGTTGCAAAGGCCTGTTGGTGGTTATCAAACTCAGCTGGGATGGAGAGGGCTTTGCAGTTTAGTCTGCTTTCCCTCCTGTTCCTCATAATGCAAGAGTAAGCTCAGGTTTCCAACACAGAAGACACCTTCAGTCAAAATGTGCAATGAAAACTCAGTACCGACTACAAGGACCTGATGAAAGGAATAGTTTTTATTCTGGATTGTCTGAATTTGCTTCCTCAAGCAGCATAAAGGAGCTGCAGTGTTGGGAGCTGAACCTCCGTGTTCCCTGGCAGCTTCCATAAGGCAGAGTTCCAGGATAATAAACACTGATCTGATGGACACAGCAGAGGCTGGCAGAAGTAGGGAAAAGGAGGGCCAAGGGTTCAGGGTATCATTAGAAATACTGCTCCCAGGACAGTCGGGTACTTGCTGAGAAATTCATATGATACTTTTACGATCAACTCCTACGACTTCCTACACAGGTCGAGTGACTCATTCTGTGTGTGTGAGGGGGGCTCCTTGTGGGGAATAATCCAAACCACCCAGTCTAGTTAGCACTCTTTCTTTGGAGGATGTATACTCTGAGCTCAAGAATTTGCTCAGAGATAACAGAGATACACTGGTGGCTTTCTAATGTTAACTACATCAGTAATGTGAAACACTTCAGCAAACTCTTTGCTTTTGCTACTAATTTTCATTTTTTTTTTCCTGTGACCACTTGACGTTTATGACTTTGATCACAAAATTCTAAGAACAGGAAACCAATTACCAAACCAAACATGCAACTCTTTATGAAATACCTCAGATATTTACATAAATATTTACATGCTATATTAATGCAATGATAAAACCCTTCCTCAAACTTCAGGAGGGCGTTGTTCTGAGTGGTTACACTTTTTAGTACTTTAGGATTTGCATCTCCATATACACAGCCTCTTTTACCTTTTGTAGGCATTTTACAGTTTCCTATTTATTTTACATAGGATGTTACTTGTCAGTCAACCTTTTGGTGGTGACTTGCAGCTGTCATCCTGGCTATTAACAAAGAAGATCCACTACAGAACAGATCGAACTTCCAGGAACTTCACAGGTATGTAAGGAGAGATCTCTGTAAGTGGTCCCACTGTCTTTCATTTAAACATTTCCAAAGCTCTTGTTAGGTCTTCACCACCATGGTAGGTTTGGCAGATATATAGAGGGATGAGCTATGGCTCTCCCACTCCTTACAAATCTCTTGTCTTTGCTGTTACTACATGTTCTTGATCAAATTTTGTAAGGAAGTAGGTAACTTAGATAGTTCTGGTTACATGGAAGAGGAGGGATGATGGTTATAATGTGCTTGCTTTTAAAGGGCAGTAATTGCTAGTTTGGTCTTGAAGCAAAAGACTACACCTGACAGATTAAACAACAAAAGGCATTGTAAACAGATGGACTAGCAGGTGCAAATTATGAGGGGCCACAAATCTATACAGTTTTACCAAAGCCAGGCAGAAGTCCTCTGGTGTGTGCATTTAGTTCTCACCAGAGAAGACTATGAATGGATTTTAATGGTAAATGGTTTTACTACATTGTAATTATTTTCTAGGTGGTATTCAAGGTAAGTGGATTCTCTAAACAGTCAAGTGTTAGATGAAGTTAAGTGGGTTTAGCATACTGAACATGTAAAGGAGATAATCCTTTCTATTTGGTAGCCCAGGTAATCAAAGATTCCAATCTACAGAGGGAAAAAAGCTCTCTGTTCCAAAGTTGATAAACATTAGGAAAATTTCAAAAGTACTTTGGACAACAGGAAAACGTTTTTTCTAAGGGACATCATGGATCCCTGTGTTTTAAAGGCATGCAATGTTTGAAAAAGTTACTTCAAGAATATATACAAAGGTTCATTAAGAAGTGACAGTATTTTGACTATTAGGAAGTATTTTAGAGCTAGAGATGTAGCTCAGTGGAGGGCCTGCCTAGCATGCACAAGCATTGAGTTCTATCCTTGGCACCATGAAAATTTTGTGTGATGATGCACATCTGTGACCCTAGTGCTCAGAAGGTGGAGTTAGGAGGATCAGAAGTTTAAGGTCTTTTTCGATTCCTTATCAAGTTGGAGGCCAGCCTGGGCCAAATGAAATTCTGCCTTAAAAGAAAGTTTAAAAGGGATTTTCATTCTAGAGCATAGAGAATAGTAATTTTTGAATAATGGACATGCCATGAGTTCAAAACTAGTTGTAAAAAAAAAAAAACGAAAATAAAAAACAAACTAGTTGTAAAATAAAAATTAGGGGGAGGGTTCATGGACTTTAAGAAAATGGCTGAACATGGAGGCAAACTTAATGAATATACTTCCTCCTTTCAGTCAAGATTTGTGAAATAGAATCCATGCCACAGTGAATACGAACAGAACACAGATCTGGAGTAACAGACACAGAGTCATTCATTACAGCGCACATAAAAGGAATTTGGCTCATTTTCTCTCATTCTCGTGTTATTGTTTTTCAAGACAGGTTTTCACTGTGTGGTGCTGGCTGTCCTGGAACTCACAGAGATCTGCTTGCCTCTTGCCTCCCAAGTGCTGGGATTAAAGGTGTGTACCACCAACACCTGGCCAGAGCCTATTTTTAAGGGACTGAAATTCTAGTTATGGCAGCAGAGTTACTAAGTTGAAAACTCTCTGATAGTGCTGGGTAGAACAGGGTGTGAAATACTTAGGCTGGATTAGTATCTAGTTTGAAATTTTACACCAACTTAAAAGTTACTAGGTTTTGAAGGGGGCACACAAATATGGTACAATGGTCTTACCTCCAGCAACAAGTCCAGATTCTCCTAACTGGATAGCTACTCCAAAGCCCCCAAGTTTAACAGGTGCCGAGTTTTCTTTTGAGGCGAGGAGAACACAGTGGGGCTGAAAAGAAAAACGGACAATCAAACCCAAAGATAAGAATTAATGGAAAATAATTCAATTTACACAAAACTAAATAATACAATATAATAGCACTTTTTAAAATGTTAGAATTGGTTTGGCAAGATGGCTTAGAGGGTAAAGGTACTTGCCCAAGTCTGACAACTTGGAATTCACAAGGTAGAGAGAGAACTAACTCTTACAGATTGTCTTCTGCCCCCCCATAAAACTACATGTATTACAAATAATTTAAAAACTTATTATGAAAAAAACAAATTTCAGAGCCAGGCACTGGTGGTGCACATCTTTAATCCCAGCAATTGGGAGGCAGAGGCAGGCGGATCTCTGTGAGTTCAAGGCCAGCCTGGTCTACAGAGTGAGTTCCAAGACAGGCTCCAAAACTACACAGAGAAACCCTATCTTGAAAAACCTAAATAAATAAATAAATACACAAATTTCAGTTAAAACAAGCTTCTGAAGGTGGGTAGTAGTGCTGTACACAGGCAGGTAGATCTCTGAATTTGAGGCCAACCTGGTGTACAGAGCAACTTACAGGACAGGCTCTAAAGCTACAGAGAAACCCCGCCTCAAACAAACACACAAACAAATAAAGCTTCTGAATTACTTTATATGCTGAATTCTTTGTCCTCTTCTCACTTCTTAATGCTTTCTCTAAAGAGTTAAGAATTGTTTTCAGTTTTCTTTTTTTGTTCAGTAGTCTCTTCATTTGATTGACAGTTTATATTTGTTTCAGCATGGTATACTGCCTCCTGCTACAATGTGATTTTACTTATAGTTACTATAGTTTGACTCTTAGGGGCTTCCAATGGCCCTTTCTTTGTTCACCCTCCTCATCCTCTTTCTTCTTCTTCTTCTTTTTTTTTTTTATATTTTTTTCTACTCCTGAGTAAAAGGAATCAAATGGTTATTTTGTTGTTTTTTTTGAGACAGGGTTTCTCTGCACAGTTCTGGCTATCTTGGAATTTACAGTGTAGACCAGGCTGGTCTCAAACTCACAGAGATGTGTCTGTCTCTTCCTCCCAATTTCTGGGATTAGAGGTGTGAATGTTGGGTTTTCATAACTTAAATTGAGCTGTGTTCCTTGCGATTTCTCCCTGGGCATGTCTTGCCTGTGGACCTATTTTCTTTCCTACGTTGTAGTAACAATGGTGGTCTCCTTGTAGAACCCCCTCTTCACCTGTTTCTTCTTGGAAGTTTGTTGGAGGTGGTGTCAGGAAAGAATAGTTGTAGTGACCTTTGGTGCCTGCTCAATTACTATAATCTCTGATACATCTGAAAGTATATTTGAATGATTTTCAAAATGTGGTTTAGTATGAAAAGACAAGCCTTTTAAGCTAAAGAACTTTTTATTCTCTCTTATATGACAGACATCCAGGTGGGTATAAGCCACCCAGTGTATGTGCTGGGAACTGATAAGTCAGTTTAACTGACAAGACAGTTGGCTTGAAAAAACAGCTCCACCACCCTGCCCAAAAAAAAACTGAGCCAGTGTACCCATACAGATGTTTGACAATGATAAGCACAAGTAGGAGGGATCCTTATTCTTCCCAATAAGAGCATCAGAAATATACTCCAGAAGTTACTTTTACTGTTAGAACAATTTTAAAGGCCTTTACATAGTTATCATAAAGAAAGGTGAACCCTCAAATATAAGTGCACACAAGTATATGAGAAAGAAGGGGGGAGGAAAAGCAGGCATACAAATGAATAGTGAACACAGTGGCATGACAAAACCCTGAGAAGAGTCCATGGGAGCTGAGGTTGCAGCTCAGTGTAGAGCACTTGCCTAGCACACGCAGGCCTGAGAAAGGAAGGGCGTGACACAGGAGAAGATACACCTTAGATCCAAACAGGGTCTCTGGGGCATGCTGGTGCAAGCATATTATAATCTTCTTAGGGAAAAGCATATGCTTAAGTCAAAAGCCCATGGTATATTCCTCATAGTCAGTTGACTATATTTATTTTGAGGTTAATGTGATACCGTAATCTATGTAATTCTTATCACTATGTGGATTCAGCCATTTTCAATCAATTATGTGTGAAGCACCATAAAATTTGAACTCTAGGTAAAATACAACAAATCCACAGATACAAGTGAATAGACTATAAGGCAGAAAGTATATAACGTAAAATTAAGCTGGTGTGGTGAGGATTTGGGAACTGCTATTTTATTTGGGTGGGCTTTTTTATTGTGGCAAAATCTGAACAGAAACTAGGATGAAGTAAAAATAAAAGTAAGTCATGTACTCTGGGAAGAGCAGACACTCAATAAATACAAAGGTCCAGATATGTGGGGGAGGGTTGGTATGTATGAATATTGGAAAGAAGGATAACTGAGAAAGGATGAGCATAGGTAGAGTGGTAAAAATGTGATCAGACAGCCTTAAAACCATGGTCAACAGTGCATTTTACACTGATAATGATGGAAAACTTAACAGAAATTCTGAACATGGAGCACTATACTCACCTTTGGGTTTAGAAAGAGTCACTCTGACTGCTCTGAAGATCAGTGATTGTAGAAACACAAGAATGAGAAAAGAGGCCACTGCTACTTATCAGGCATGAGAGGATGTTGATATACACAGAGCACGCCAAGAACTCATCAAACAGAGCTTATGTTCTAAAGGTAAAGCTGAGAGGATTGCTGATGGATAGATGTGTGAGAGAAAGAGGCAGGTCAAGCTTGACAAACAGGTTCTTGCAATTAGCTTTGGAGTGAAAATAAAGGTTCCATTTACTGGAATGGGGAATCCTAGGGGAAGAGTTTGAAAGATGGACTATTGAGTGCTAGGTCTTATAAAAAGGATAGGGCAGGGACTGAGATTAGAGATGTGAATTTGGAGATCAACAGCACTCTAACAGCCAAGATAATGGAATCAATTTCTAAGGGAGTGACTACTATTGGAGAAGAGGATAGAGAGCTGGGTCTTAGTGGGTAAATGGAGGGCAGAAAGAGGAGAAGAATCTGGCAAAGGAAAACAGAATGGTCAGACAGTGAAACAAAATGAGCATCAGAGTTTGCATTTCAGAAGCCAAGTGAAGAAACTTTTTTTTTTTCAAGAAAAAATGCTTAGTATTGATCAATGCTATTAAGACTATTTTAAACTGAGAACTGAGAACAGATGATTAGATTTGGCAGGTTGGAAGTCACTAGTACCCATGATGAAAGCAGTATTGGTGGCACAGTGGAGATAAAAATGTCCACTGCACTAGGTTCTGCAGGGAATGGGAACAGGAAGTATAGATAGGTGGCAAAGATTTCTGTGCTAGGAATGGAGATAGGGGATGCAGCTAGAGGAACAAATGGAACTGAAGAAGTCCCGCCCCCTCAACTTTTTGACATTTACAATTGGAGGAAAATAAACTTCCATATACCCACCCATCTAATACAAATAATTATTTATTGACATTCTGCCATTCTCTAAAGCTTTTTATTATGTGTGTGTGTGTGTGTGTGTGTGTGTGTGTATGTGATTGTGTGCCATTTCAGAGGACAACTTGAACAAGTCAGTTCTTTCCCTTCCCTGTGTAGGTTCTGGGGATCACAGTCAGCAGGCTGAGCATCTTGTTGGCCCCTATTCTGTCAATTTTGCTGTGCCTATCCTCATTAGTTACTCTTTTTGCTCAGATATTAAAAAACCAATCATATAATTCCACCTATTTACCACGTTCAGTGCTTCTAACACAGGACTTAAAAATAATGACATTTTTAAATATAAATAACTTATGTAAAACATTTTATGTAAATCATTACCACATCAAAAAGGCAATGACTATAATGATCGTTCTTTTAAAAAAGATTTTATTTTTATGTCTCTTTGTGTGTGAATATGAGTGCATCGCCTGCAGAGGCTGAAGAGGGTATCTCACTCTCTGGACCTGCAGTTACAGGAAGTTGTGAGCCATTTGATGTGTGTTGGAGCCTCTGGAAGAGCAGGAAGTTCTCTTAATTGCTGAGCCAACTCTCTAGTCCCTCTAATATTTGCACTATGTTCATTCTTTCTTGACTATTTAAACAATGCTTTTTAGTTGTGCTTTAGTTTAAAATAAGACCCAAAATCTAGCATTTGGGAGGTGAAGACAGGGCGATCAGGAGAAACTGATCACAGTTTCCCCTCCCTCTTGTCCTTCCAGTCCCCTCTTTTCACCTACTCCCTCCTCTTCCACTCCTCCTCCATTCAGAAAGGCGCAGGCCTCACATGGGCTTGAGCAAAGCATGGTGCATCAAGCTGAGGCAGGACTGAGCTCCTCCCCTAATCTTGATTAGAGTCAGGTTCGATTTCAGTTTTATGTACTGATACTTGATGTGGTTTAATGGTTATATCTCATCAGTAAGAACATGTCTGGTTGCCCTGCTTTAGTTACAAGTTTCAGATGTAGGTTCAGTTGCTATTTGTCTGACCCATCATGAGATTTATTATCCAACTGCTCACTTAATGAAGTTAGCAGCCTCATTTCATAGATTCATACTTTGAGATTCTAAAATGTTAGTTTCTGTAAAAATCCTGAAGTAAAATTTACATAGCACAAAATGCACACGTCATAATGTACTACTAGAGAGTTTTGATGATGTGCATCTATACAACCCAGAGTCCTACCAGAACAGTACCACCTGCTCAGAAACCTCCTCATCCACTTCGCATCCAGTCTCTGCTGCCATCCCACACTCTTCTTTGAACTTTCCAGCAAGTGCTCGCTCTGCTAGTATTCAGACTTCGTATATATGAAAGCATATGCCCTGTTTCATGCAAGGTTTCTTTTAGCCCCTTTCCTAGATCTAGCCAATTTCTTGTAATCAGGAAGGGAAGTCATTTCTTTTTATTACTGTATTCCATAGTATTAATCAACCCATTTTTCTACTCTCCTATGACTTGGCATTTTAAGCTGTTTCCTCCCTCCTCCCTTCACCCCCCCCCCGTGTGTGTGGGGGTATATACATGTGTGTGCAAATGCACATGCCTATAAACATGGAGGTCAGAGGAAGCATCAGGTGTCATGCTCTATCACTTTTCACCTTACACCTTTGAAAACAAGTTGCTCACTGAACCTGGAGCCAGACTGGACACCAACAAACCCCAGGGATCCTGCTGACTCCACTCCACCACCTTTCACTGAAGTTACAGGCCTGTGTGGCCATGCCCAGCCTTTATGGGTACTGGTATCTGAACCTGGGTCTTCATGCTTGTAGAACAAGTGCTCTTAGCCACTGAGCCACCTCTGCATTCCTCTTGTTTCCTTGCTATTTATTATGAATAAAGGTACTATGAACCATTTCCAGAAGATAGCATTTATATCTAGGCAACTTTCAAAGGTGACTTACAAGCATTTTATATTAAGAATTTATAGACTTTACTACATTTGATATGTTTCAATCAGTTGAATAATATTGGAATCAGAAAATCACCACCTGTAGTTTTCATGAACATAATTGATCCAGGTAAGACTCTCCAAGGTTGCTAACTAGTTGGGCAAAGTTTGAAGAGTGATAGGATATTCATATATTCTCAAAGTACCTCCCTACAACATACCTACTAGTTATAAAAAGGGGAATAGTAATATTTCAAGGGAGAAGCCTAGAAGAAACTGGTGCAGAGAATATTGCTAATAATGGGACTAGCATGGTCTCTGCTATGATGTACTGACAAGCCAGTGACACTGTCATGGTATCCTTGGCAAAGAGTACAATTAGATCTAATCGTGGAGAAATGCCCAAGAAACATTTTAGAAAGCAGCAGGCTTATATTCTTCAAAAAAGCCCTGGATTCAAGGGTTTCAATGAAACTAAAGAAATATCATAGATAAATGGGATCTTATTGTACCAGGATACTATTAGGGCAACTGATGAAATTTGTAAAGGAATGTCAAATACATAATGGTATTCTTTCAATGTAAATTTCCTGTTTTGATTACTGTACTACCCAATGTAGCTTTTTTTGTTAAGTCTAAAATTATATCCCAAACCCCCATCCTGTTTTTCAAAGGCACCTAAAATAACTTCTCCATGTGGTTATGCTTTCATTTTGTCGTGTAATGAAGCTCATTTAGTTTAATTAGATTTGGACAGTTTGGTGTTTCAATTACACAAAACATGCCTGTACTTCCAAACTCAAAACTGCCAGATGATAATACTCAGAGAGGTCTCGTTTTTGTCTTCTTTTACTACCCCTCAATATCTCCCTCCTCATTGGTAGGATATAAAAATAAGAAATAAAATGCATAAAAAATGCATTTCCTGTGATGTGCCCTGTATAAAGGAGGTTTCCTTTCTAACTGATTCTATTTTCTTAGGGAAATGAAAAGCATCTACCAGGTGAGAGTTGGGGAAGGAAATGGGGCTGAAGGTGTGAAACACTATTTTTAAAGGAGGATGAACCAGGGTAGTGGTTCTCCAGTTTTAGCATCAGCATCACAGATTGTTGGGCCTCATCCCCTGATTTCCTGGCTGTTGGGTCTTGATGAGATTTGGAGTATACATGTGTTACAAGCTTCTGATTTATTAATGCTAGTGGTCTGGAAGTCATCCATTGAGAATTCCTGGACTAAGGACATTTGGATTCACATTAAGAACTGCTGGCAGTCCAGGGGGCTACTTAAGGTTTTTTTTTGATAGCCAATCTGAAGCCAGAGCACTGTGTAGTATTGTGTCCTTATCTTCCCTGGGGAGGTTCAGGTTCAGGTCTGGGGGAGGGTGAGCTGAACTTCACTAGGGTTGGGTTTCACATAAAGAGGGTATGGTGATAAATAGAAAGTTTAGAATGAACAGGACAGGCTCACATACAGAACTAGAAGATAATACTCCAAGCTGATGGCAACCCTGCTGACTGACATTGAGGAGAAATGTGGCAAAATATGAGAACACTAAAGTTTAACAACACAATTTGAAATGGGATGGCCTAGGTGGGAGACAACAGTACAATACAGAGATAGTACTTGTATTTTAGGAGATGAAAAGCACTTTATGATTCTTTTAGTCATAAAAATTCCTGCAAGGATTTTAAAGAGTTATTTGCATGTTTGTCAAAGCAGTATTCAGAACTGCCAATAAGTGGAGATAATCTACATGCCCACCGAAAGATAAATGAATAAAAAAAAAATATAGTCAAACAATGGAATATACAGCCTTAGGTATGAAGGAAAGTATGTTATATGCCACAGCATAATATTGAGACTAGGAGGAGAGAACATTAGTGTATAGTGGTTTAGAGTTTTAATTTTACAGCATGAAAATGTTATGTGTTGTATGCTGATTTAAGTACACTTGGCACCAGCAAAAGATACACTCAAAACTGGTTACTTGATAAATTCAGTGGTATGCGCTACTTACCACAGTAAGGGAAAAAAAAAAAAAAAAAAAGACTGACAGACAGACAGTAAGCCTCTTTTTTTCTCAGAGATTCTCAGGGGAAGTAAGAATTGTCAAACATTTTATTCTAGCAATGTAAAAAATATTGTCTTGTGTATTAGAATCTTAACAAACTAAAAGCTCTGGAGAATATGATATTTAGAAGAATATAACCAGAAATACTTAGGGTGATAGAAGCTCAATGAGTTAAATAATATTTAAACAAAGTACAGAATAGCAAGTATGTTCTAAACTACGACCAAAAGGGGAAATGACACACAAGTGCAGGACAGCAGTTACACAGATGAATTGATGGTGGTTAAATAGTGGACTGGGACCAGAACGGAAGCAGCAGAGTCTCGTCAGATTTTCCTTGAAATAGGAGAGCCTGCTCCGGTTTACTTGGGTAAGCTTATTGTTGTGATGAGGTGAGACTAGTACTACAAATCTCACCTCATCCTCAATTTTTAAGGTTGTTTTAGAAAATCAATCTAGGGTCTTAAAGGAAGATATGAAAGTATAGTTATAAAACTAACATAGAAACCAAATAAAATGGCAGCAAAACGGGAGAAAAATAAGTGATCACTAATGTTAGTATAATTCAGGGCACAAAGACCATTTCATGGCAGTAGCAACTTCTAAAACAAACTGAGAAGAAACAGAAATTCAGGGCTTGTATTCTAAAATCCACACAGCAGACCACTCATCATTTCTCAGGAAAGGGGAGCCTGCTCGTTTCTGCTTGTATTTGATAGCTTGTTGGCTATTTTAGAGGACAACCAAAGCACTCCGTAGTTTAAGCTAGAAGGGACACATACAGAAGATCTAATTTCCTAAAGTTCAGCTTCAAGCTGTTGCTCACAGTGGGGGTCTTTTCATAGCTTCAAAAGGAGCCCAAAGGCTGTCACACTGAAAAAAGAAAGAAAAGGGGAAAAACAACTGTACCACATGTGGATATAAAGAAGAGAACTCTAGCCAATTGCACCATCACCGGATGGAAGAGCTCAGCTCTCACAACCTGGTCTAGGGAGCTTTGGGTTTAGTCCTTTTACTTCAAGAACGCCTCCACTGTAAGTATTCTCTGATATTTTTAAACTACATACACAAGCCTTTGTTTTTGTTAAAACTTGACTATGTGAACATTCAAAGTGAAGCTCAATGTATGCTGACAATGCTACTTTGATATTAGCAAATCTTTACTTTTTAGAGCCACTGAGTAAATTGCTTGGACAATACCTCTGCTTGGTTTTCAAAGGAGGGTCTGTCTTTTTGGATGGGGTATTTAATAACAATACAGTCACATCATTTATGTGACATTGTTTAGTGTCATAATGATTTGCATATGTACTTAAAGCTACTATAAGTTATTTTCAGATACTATAAACTTAATTGTAATGTACTACAAACTATGTATCTGATCTCTTGACTTCACTAAACTATATTGTCTCCCTATCTTAAATATCTTTTGTTAACTTATTACTATCTTATGGAACTTACCAGACCAATTAAATTTTATATGTTATGTTTAGGAAATAAATACAGGGAATACTCAAGAAAAGAAACCACAATATATTTTTAAAAGAATTAATTCAAACAACTAAAATTAAAAGTGGACAGTTAAGTTTATAACAAAACTAAATATACTACTAATATTATTTCCCAAGTAACATGCTTTCAATTGTTCCATATGCAGCAATTACTGCAACTTTTGAAGCATGACCTAAATGGATTCAGTCTATTATCAGTAAATAATCAAATGGGTATGTATTTCAACATGTGATGTTGATAGAAACAACACCCAAGTTGTATTTTAAAAGCTATTTTCGTTTTTGTTTGCTTGTTTGAGACAGGGTTTCTCAGTAGCTAGGGAGCCAGTCCTGGAACTTGCTTTGTAGACCAGGCTGGCCTTGAACTCACAGAGATCTGCCTGCCTCTACCTCCTGAGTGCTGGTATTAAAGGCGCGTGCTACCACCGCCTGATAAAAGCTATTTTCTTGGTTGCAGCCACTGAAGAAAAACTGGGAGGGTAGAATGGTGGCTCTGTGTGTGTGTGTGTGTGTGTGTGTGTGTGTGTGCGTGTGCGAAAAGTGCTCACACAGGATTGCAAACATAAGAACAAGATTTGTTGAGTGACAAACAGTACCTGCTATTCAAAACTGAATATGTCAGGTCCACTATGTGAACAGAATATATTCATTATTTTTTCGTCTTCTCTGGCAAATGCTTAACACATCAAATAAGTAGCCTTTGAAATATGAATAAATATCCCTACTTCTTAATTAATTCTAACTAATTCTTAATTCTAATTAGTAAAAGCCAGGTGGGGTAGCTCACACCTTTAATCCCAGTTCTCGGGAGGCAGAGGCAGGTGGATCTCTGAGTTCGAGGCCAGCCTGAGCTATACAGTTAGTTCCAAGGCAGCCAGGGCTACAATAATGATGATGATGAGTGAATGATACCAACATTTCAGTTGATGCATAGCTAACTTATTTACTTTCTTACTTTTGCAGTATTGGAGATTGAACTCCAAGGGCTTTGCACTTGATCTATCATTTAGATATGCTCCTGGCCCCCTTTCAACTGTTCTTTTCAGGTAGGGTCTCACTAAGTTAGATAGCATTGCTGTGAACTTGTGATTCTCCTAACTCAGACTCTCAAGGAGCTGTGATTACAGATACACATGAGCCATCAAGCCCAGCTCCCAACTTTAAAGGTAACAGAAATTAGTTACCAAGTTTGAGACAGGATATAATTTGTGAATTGGTTGTTAGTCACTGGATGCTGGGCTATCTGTTATCTGGTATGACATGCCATGTGCCTGTGGTTGTTGAATACACTGCTTTAGTCTCCTTAAACTTGACACTAACTCAGTTCAAAAGGCGTATTAGTACTTTTGTCCAACCACTATTCATTACTGATTAATTATATTCGCATATTACAGGACATGTTCTCTGTTCTAATATCTTCCTAGAAACAACTTGATTATTGCTGTTTGACCTAGAAATAAGTCTGAAAATTCTGATCAAAAATTTGATTCTGTGAAGTCTTTCTACATTTATTTACATACTGTTATAGACCTAGCAAATGTAAAGATTAATAGCTCTTCCAAAGGAACAAAGCTAGGTGGTACAATCTTGTCCTAAAACAACCAAGGTAGATAGTGGTAAAGGAATCATGTCAAACTACTATTGACTGATAGAATTCAGCATTAATATGGAAATGGTGATCAGCTATGACAGGAGTGAAGTTCACTGAGGAGGTTCAGAGGTTTTCAGAGTCAGAGCAGAGTCCCAACTTGGGTACTGCCACTTAGGAGCTTAGAGGTCATGGTGTAAAGAGCCTATTTATGTCTCTTTTTGGTCCTGATGCACTATTATAAAGTCTATATAAAAGGATTTATATCAAGTGTTCAAACAGTATCTGGATCACAGCAACTGCTAAATAATGATTAGTTAATAATTTGACCATTTAGCTCAATTCAATTTTGACTCTACACTCTGAACACCTCCCAGGAACTTTTAAAAGAAACCAGTGTAAGCAGCTCGTTCCAGATAAACTATACAGGGTCTCTGGGAAGAAGCCAGACATGGGTATCTTTAAAAAGCCTTCAAGGGATGCTCATCCACAGATTGGAGTACCACTGACAATCCCTTCTACAGAGTGCTGCTGCAGCTTTGAATTTCTGGCGCTAAGACTGCTAGTACCTTCCAAGCTAGATTGCTTCATCTTACAAAAGCATTTACTCACAAAGAGGCAATATCTGTCTCTGTACTTTCTATCACTGGCCCTTGTTTTGCTCCCTGGAGACATGAATAAGAAGGAGAGACCCTATTCTCCATGGCCTTGCAAAACACACTCATCTCTAGGTTAATTGCTTAGTTTTAGGTTACTTCAACTTATCTCTACAACATAATTTGAATTCCATTTCTCCCTGTTTGGTATATGGTCTTTCTTAAGAACACCACAAAGGATGATAAAAAAAAATGATATTGCAAGGGAGACTATCAGTCTGGGACAGGATCCAGGTCAACAGTAACAAGTTTCATTTAAAACACTACAGACTTATGAGTTAAACCAAAGATGGGGCTTTATCTATCTATCTATCTATCTATCTATCTATCTATCTATCTATCTATCTATCTATCTATCTATCTACCTACCTACCTACCTACCTCCCTCCATGGCTGTATTATATTGGGTTTCTGTGAATGCAGCTGAAGCTTCCAGTACTTGTACTTTTAATACTTTACATCTACTCTTCCCAAATTCTCTCTTTCATTCACTAATATTTATTGTTCTAAGCATCAGGACACAGAGGCAAACAAAACAGACTTGGTTCTTAATCCTAATGGGGGTTTAAAATATGCCAGGAAGAAAAACTACTTAGGGATCCCTATTCTAAGTCACTTCAGCTTCCTGAGCTGTCAGACATAGCACCCAAGTCTCAGCATCCTTTTACCTATGGATAGGAAGCTTTTACCTGAGCATCTGAGAGCTTCCTTTATAACCACACAATACAGGTTTCTTGCCATCTTACTAGCATGGCATGTTGCATTATCAGCAGCTTACTACCCTTCCTAGATTGTCTCTTCATTTTAAGATGTCAGATCACAAGAACCATTCCTGCATGTTCCTACAAACATTGTGAAATCTGTCTTCCTGCATCTCAGACACAGCACAGCCAAGCCTCAGTTCTTCCTTCATTCCTTCCTCCCAGTCCTTCTCCCTTTTTCCCCTCCATGGTCCTAAATTGTGGAGACAGTTATCAAGAAGGCTTAACAGAACTTCCTCCTCACCAGCCACTTCCTCTTCCTTGGAACCAACTCCTTCGCTCTGTCAAAATTTAAAGCTGAATGCTACTTTCTATTAAAAGCCTGTACTTAATTAACCAAAACATAGTTTTAGGAGAGGCTATATTCTTCCAAATATTTTTCTCTATATAGAGCATCAAATCAAGAAACTAATTACCCAAAGACAAATGTTGCATGTTTCTTCTCATACACAGAATCTAGATATAAAAATACAGTATGTAGAAGACATAAAGTCACGAGGGAGATAAAGTGGGAACAGAATGTGTCTAAGGGGGGGGGGAGAAAATAATAATGAGGTGGAGAAAAGATGATACTGCATATTTTCATAAATGTAGATTATAGAGTTAAATATCTGTCTATTCATCAATCCATATGATATCAAAGCAGAGCAGAACTACTGGGGGAGGGAAGCAGGGGGACAGGAGCAAGGACAAGGGAATGGTGGTGGTGAATATGAGCAAAGTACGATGGCACACATAAAAAAATTATATTTAGTGAAATACATTTTGTAGACTGACTAAAAATGCCTAATTTAAAAGGAAGCAAAAATTAAAAACAATTATTGCAGTGAGATGTGGCTCAGAATATTTGCCTAGTATGTGTAAAGTTCTAGGTTCACTCCTTAGCACCATAAAACAATGACAAGAAGAAATTAATTTTCATAATTAAGATCTACTCTTTATAGCTGCACAGTGGTGCTATGTGCATTTAATCCTGGTACTTGGGAGGCAGAGGCAAGTAGATCTCTTAGTTTGAGACCAATCTAGTCTAGAGTTCTAGGACAGCGAGGGATACACAGAGAAACCCTATCTTGATAAAACAAAAACAAAAATCTAGGTTCTTCATGATCAAACTAAATATCTCGCAGCCATATAAGTACTGCTTGGATATTAAGGGCAATACAACAACATCGGATATTAACAATATTAATGTAGAGACCATACGCTCAGTAAACATTTTTAGAGGAGTGTGTATTTAAACCCTAAATGTAGTAATAAAGAGTAGATTGGTGTGTTTTGTTGTTTTATTTTGTTCTAAAAGTGTGTGTGTGTGTGTGTGTGTGTGTGTGTGTGTGTGTGTGAGAGAGAGAGAGAGAGAGAGAGAGAGAGAGAGAGAGAGAGAGAGAGAGACATGAATGTGCCACCACATACATCTGGAGGTCAGAGAACAACTTGTGGAGTCTATTTTCCCCTTCTACCATGCAGGTATTATTGGAGATCAGATTCAGGTAATCAGGCTTGGCAGAACAAACTTTACCCTACTGAGCCATCTCATCTGCTCTCTGCTACCATGAAAGGGTTTTATGGAAAAACAGGGCCATTACTTACTATATGAAAGGAATGTGAGGAGACATGCTTGAATTATCCTTACATACGTAATAGGTCCCAACAGTCAATGCCTGAGAATTGTTCAATAACAAGTAGTTCTGGGACCAAGTAGAATTGACATACTTAGAAGGTTCTGGTAACAATCACAAATGATATAATTCAGAGCATAATTAACGTTTAGTTAGTTAACCTCTCATAACCTTGGACTCCATGTACTATTTCCCATCTATATTACTGCCTTCCGTCTATATTACTGCCTCATGCTTCAAGGGTGGGAGTGGTATGTTGGCTGCTATCTGATCTTGTATTATATGACCACTGTATTCTCCTGTGAAGTGCTACAAGAATCTATGAACTGAGGCAGGTCCTGGCCTTGGTCTGTTTTGATAAGTGTATATTTCTATAGATAAGTAATTTTAATACTCCTGTCTTGGTTTTAGGTGAAGGAAGAAATTTGGGATCCTCTTTTCTAGTCTCTCCGTGAAAACAGAGATGACTACAGCTTATCCAATACATACCATGTGGCAATGTATATCAAAATGAATGGATGCCAACTATAAGGGGAAGAGGAAGGACAGGAAACATTTCTGAAGCTGGGTAGGGTCAGCAGGGGACTCAGCTCACCCATGAGACAACAAGCACCTTTAGGGTAAATTTATATTCATCCTTGAAAAATATGAGCTGCTATTTCTTTTTAATGTCTCTATTCCCATAACAATATTGCTAAGAAATGATGCTCATGTGGTTCAATTATTTATTTTAATATAAAAATGAAACAAACTTCGTACATATGCCATAGCAACAGAAAAGGTTAGAGATCCTGCTGTATTTACTGCTGTTTTGTGATGCAACAATGCAACTGCAACTACACATTGTGTAGGTAGCCAAATGGTCCCAGATGAAACCCTTATTTATGCTTTACGTTAAAGCATCTGCTATTATCACAGCAAATGACTCAATATTTGCATTCTATTGTAGGAAAACATGAAAAAATAAAGAAGTACACACAAAGAGCATGTCATTTAATACTCTGTTCTGATAGCTACAGAAGACACTGAAAAGTCACACTGTAACAATGACGACTACTTCAGTTGACAGCTGGCCTTGCTCCTCCTTTGGAATGCACTTTATACGCAACTACAGTGATGAATCCTCACAAAATTTCTCTGCAGTGCCAAATGATACTAGCTGTCCAATGGATGAAAAATTACTATCTACAGTGTTAACAACCTTCTACTCTGTTATTTTCATCGTGGGACTGGTTGGGAACATCATTGCCCTCTATGTATTTCTGGGCATCCACCGCAAAAGAAATTCCATTCAAATTTATCTACTTAATGTGGCCATTGCAGACCTTCTACTCATCTTCTGCCTCCCTTTCCGCATAATGTATCACATCAACCAAAATAAGTGGACATTAGGTGTGATTCTTTGCAAGGTTGTGGGGACACTATTTTACATGAACATGTACATTAGTATTATTTTGCTTGGGTTTATCAGTTTGGATCGCTATGTAAAAATTAACCGGTCTATACAACAAAGGAGGGCAATAACCACCAAGCAAAGTATATATGTTTGTTGTATAGTATGGACAGTTGCTCTTGCTGGATTTTTAACTATGATCATTTTGACACTGAGGAAGGGAGGGCATAATTCCACAATGTGTTTCCATTACAGAGATAGGCATAATGCAAAGGGAGAAGCAATTTTTAACTATGTTCTTGTGGTAATGTTCTGGCTTATTTTCCTGCTGATAATCCTCTCGTATATTAAGATTGGCAAGAATCTACTAAGGATTTCTAAAAGGAGGTCAAAGTTTCCTAATTCTGGTAAATATGCAACAACAGCTCGGAACTCCTTTATTGTACTGATCATTTTTACTATATGTTTTGTGCCTTATCATGCCTTTCGATTCATCTACATTTCTTCACAGCTAAATGTGTCTTCTTGCTACTGGAAGGAAATTGTTCATAAAACCAACGAGATCATGCTGGTTCTCTCCGCTTTCAACAGCTGCTTAGATCCAGTCATGTATTTCCTGATGTCCAGTAATATTCGCAAAATCATGTGTCAACTTCTTTTTAGAAGATTTCAAAGTGAAGCAAGCAGAAGTGAAAGTACTTCAGAATTTAAGCCAGGATATTCCTTGCATGATCTATCTGTGGCAGCCAAAACGCAGTACAATACTAAGGGTAGTTAAGGCAAATGTGCTAAAAAAAAAAAAAAAAACCCAAAACCCAAAAGCCAAAAAACAAGCAAGCAAGCAAACAAACAAACAAAAAACGACATAAACCGGCTTCTTCATTCCTTGAAGTTGGTAAAATTATGGAACAAAGCCCTAGCATATCCAAAACCCAGATCTTTAGACGTGATCTTCCACTTGTTTAACTGTAAAATAGTTCAAGGCAAAGAAAAGCTTACATTTATCCCTAGATTTTAGAACTGTATGTAGAATATTGTTAACACTTTTAACATCAGTTATAAAGTTAAGTGAAATTCATGAATTTAACAACAAAATGAATGAAGTGTCATAGTTTTTCAAGTCACTAAAGAGCTACTAAAATTAGGCACTTGATACTAATTTTAAATATGTTTAACAATAAAGCAACTTGGGGACTGTGTTGAAATGTCAGAAAACATGTTTGTTACTTCAAAGTGTTTATCACTTGCACCTGTATGCATTTATGCCCAAATCTCTGCTAACAAATGAATTAATAAAATTCTAATAAAGTGAGACCACCCACTATCACTGCTTAGATAAAAATGGGAAGAATTTAAATACGAAATATATAAGCTAAGAATTTGATAACCTGGCAAAGGGACTGACTTAAGGCAGATTCCTAAATGATTCATCCACCTAACACTCTGATAGAGAAAGAGGGTGCGCATGCAATGACATGGCCCAGGAAGTCCACTGCCAGGTACAGCTCTTACAGAAGCATGCAAATTCATACAGAAGAATATATGTACAATGACGCTCAGTTGTCTTGACTGGGAACAATTAAGGATGTACCAGGAAAAGCATGAAGAAGCAAAATGGTTTATTTATCACATGAAGTACCTTTAACACTTCAATGCAATAAATACACACACACATGCATCAAACATGGGGATGTCTCAGAAATTGAGTGGGCTGGAAAAATGTTAGGACCCTGGCTGCTCTTCCAGAATACCTGGGTTGGATTCCTAGCATCCACATGGTGGCTCACAATCATCTGAAACTCCAGTTTCTGGTGATCCAAACCCTCTTCTGGGGCAATATGCAAATGTGGTACACAGACATACATGCAGGCGAAGTACTCATCCCCATAAAAAATAGTACTATGTTAAAAAAAAGTAGTATTGAGTGAGAAAGAAAACCACACAGAAGAGTAAATCATTTTTGTAAAAGATTAAAACACTATAATTTTCTTTATGTATACACAATAAAAATTCAAAGCATGAATGAAATACAGAACATATATAGCAATTTAAACTTAATGGTCACATGTGAAGAGTTTTGACACAAACATGCTAGAAGTTTAATGTCTATTAAATCCAGGTGCCTAAGTGTCACTTTGACAAATTTCTGAGTAAAAGACTTTGTACAGCTGCAGGTTAAAATTAAGAGGGGCAAACCGAAAACTTTATGTATGTTCAAGAACAAATAGTAAGCTTAAGGAGAAGGGGCTTATCACTAACTCCTACATCAGTGTAGCTTGGCAAGTCAGAAACCACTAAATATTTTCCAAGTAGTTGAATGAACAAAGGAAGAAAAGCTAGATGGATAAATAAGATGGAAAGGAAAAGATGTTTAAAGAAAAATGGGCATAATTAGCCTTTTCCAAGGCTCCATTATTCTGAATAGAGTAGAAGGAACATTGTACATTGCAATCTAGAAAGGAGGTATCCTTAGGGAAACTGCAAAAATTTGGCAAGTGTCTTTACATTTTTTTTTTTTTTTTGCTATACACAGAATCAGAATGCCATTGTTTGAATATGTAAAAGGCTGTTGTGACAAACTCCAAGAATGTATGATATGATGATATGTTTCTCCCAACAGAGCTATTTTGGCACCTAGTTGACAAAGACAATGACTACTACTACCTTTTTTTTTTTTTTGGAGATGGAATCTTACTACGTATCCCTGGCTGGCCTGGAACTTGCTATGTACACAAAACTGTCCTTGAACTCACAGAGATCCGCATGCCTTTGCCACCTGAGTGCTGGGATTAAAGGTGTGTGTCATCACATTCAGGCTAGAATACTTCTTAAAACTTGAGTTAGGCCACTGGCTGGGAAATCAATGTCAAAAAAACATTAAGTATTTAGAATGCAGGTAGGAATTTACTGGTTTAAGTACAGTAGCAGTAGTAGGTTCTCCTCTAAAACCCATGACCTCACTAGTCCTGGAGAACTGCCGAGGTTTCCAGTATCAGACATGATTTCCTTCCTGATGATCAGGCTTTAAATCCAACGAGAAAGCTGTTGGTTACTATCAAAATATGTGTCACTCTTGAACCTTTAGAGATGTCTTGTCATGCTGGTTTATATTATGGCTCACAGGTATCACATCTGAGTAGAATTACTGGTTGCATCACTCTCTTGGCAGCTTGTAAAGTACTTTCTGGCCCTCAAAGATAAAGCTTTCAAATCAGATCCAGTGGGGCTCTCAATACCCCTTATGCCCACAGAGAAGTGGCTTTCACCCCTCAAAGAAGCTTCTTTTGCAGCAGACAGAGACCACTGCAAAAAGCACCACCTTGTCAAAATGTAGAGAGCAACTGATCATGGGCTGCCCAGCCCCAACTCTATCTACAAAACAACCCCTATATCCTAGGGATCAGGGAACATTGTGGGAGAGGGGTGTGAAAATATTTTAAGGACCAGAGGACCAGTAAATCCTTTGAAAGACAATATCTTCTAGATAGGACACAGAAATTACACCTAAGAAATCTCAACATTATGGCTGCTTTAGCAAGACTTGAATAATGACACCAGTTGACTTGGCAACATGGATGAAGGAAATGTCATGGGACCACACCCCCAGATGAAGACGTACAGACAGTTAACGACTGCCAAGCGAGGGAAAACTAGTCTTCCTCATGGAGGTGCCCCTAACTAATTATCTAGTACCAAGTGATTAACCCTGAAATCATATACACATAAGCAATACTAAGCAGAAGTGGTATGTTGTATTTATACATATATGTGAAACAGTTTTAATTGTTGTCCTGACATGGTATCAAATATTATCTAGATGAAATTTAGTACCTGTTTGTATAATTTTAAATAATGAAAAATTAGATCCTATTAATGGTAAGCATTCCATACCTCTTAATGTCCTATTAGTAAGCACAGTTTAAATATTATCAAGAGCCGTAGATATGGCTCAGTGGGTGTATTGACTAGTTTATGTCAACTTGACATAAGCTAGAGTCATCAGAGAGGAGGGACCTCAATTGAGAAAATGTGTCCTGAAGTTGGGGCTGTAGGCAAATCTACAGGGCATTTTCTTAGTTAGTGATTGATTGTGGAGGACCCAGCCCATTGTTGGTGGTAAAGTGGTCCTGGGTTTTATTAGAAAACAGACTGAGCAAGCCATTAGGAAGGAACTCCTCCATGGTGTCTGCTTTGGCTCCTGCTTCCAGGTTCCTGCCCTGACTTCCTTCAATGATGAACAGTGATACGGAAGCACATAAGCTAAACAAACCCTTTCCTTCCCAAGTTGCTTTGCTCATAGTGTTTTATCATAGCAATAATAACAAGAAGGAAAACAGTGGGTAAGAGCTGTAACCTGAGCATATGACAGAGTGGGTGCAGAGGCAGGCAGATCCTGGGAGCTTGATGGCCAGCTGGTCTGGCCAGTAGATAAAGCAGGAGTGCACATACCGGAACACATATGCATGCATAACCATAACACACATACACACTCACATGTGTGCAGGCATGCATTCCAGCACACATACTATACTACACATGGTATACTATCTATTACTATAATTTTAAGGACCATTAAAATAAAATACTCATAGTTTTAGAAACTATATCATTATTTATACTAAATGAAACAATCTCAAGACCATTAAAATAAAATACCCATAGTTCTGGAAACTATCCCATTATTTATACTAAATGAAACAATCTCTATAAAATATTTGTGAAAGTTTACTAAATTATCTTATGCTATTTTAAATAAAGTAAATAAATCTACAAAACAACCCCTAATACCCTAGGGGTTGAGATTTCTTAGGTATAATTTCTGTGTCCTATCTAGAAGATACTGTCTTTCAAAGGATTTACTGGTCCTCTGGTCCTTAAAATATTTTCACACCCCTCTCCCACAATGTTCCCTGATCCCTAGGGTATAGGGGTTGTTTTGTAGATAGAATAAAGTTTTGAATAAAGTCTATCCACCTGTAATATCATAATGGGTTATTTAGTGATAGATATTTCATCTATAAATATTCCTTAAAATAATCTGAATCCTGAGAATAGTTTGAGAGTTTCAAAAAATATGCTACAGACTCACTAAATTTGGAGCTATTTATTACATACATATAATCTCTTCTTTCTTTCTGAGCATTGGTGTATGTACATAGGACATACTGTCCTTCTATCTTGTCAACACAGGGTTAGTTCTAGATACACACAGAAAGGAAATTCAGAAGTACATGCGTATCTTCATCTTGCAAAATATCTGCAGCCAGAACAAGCTTCTAAACAATATCTCACATGTGCAATGCCATAGAAGGACAACATGAATTGCCTGATTCTGTGAATGACACTTCAATTGATGCTAGTTTTGGGAAAGTATTCTGCACAGAGTCAGGTTAGATGTAGAAACAGATGTCTGTTTAGAAAAAGACAGTTCTACACAAGCCTTGATTTTTAACTTAAAAAATGGATTAATCCTGCTTATACAAAAATACAATTACTAAAATTATAACAATTTCAACTAAAAGCCATTGAAAATTACTCATAAAACACAATATAGAATTTTCTCAACAGACAATATGGATGCTGCAGAATTATTGTTTAGGTATCTAAAGTAACACTGAGCATACCTAATTTTAAAATCTGAAAGCCAAAATGCTCTCAAATCTGAAACGTTTTAAAACTGCAGGTACTGGAATTTTAGGGTAAAGTGTATGCAGATGTTCTCAGATCAGAACTCCAAAATCAGAAACACTTATGGCCCTAAACATTTCAGATAAGGGATACCTAATCTGATAACAGAAATTTACTTTACTGATACCGAATATATTCTTATCCTCAATAAGAAACAAGGGAGCAGACATGGAGAACAATTGTGATGATGTGAGGGGAGTGTGTGGTATGGGAATGGCTCTCAGAAGGGGATAGAAACTAATCAGAGGGAGACCCAAAGCTTTGTTAGTTAAGGTATGCATGGTTTTGAAAAGCTTCCAAGGTGACTGTCATAAATCCCTCTCTCTGAGAGATAATCACTGCAAATAAAGGAACCATCACAAAAAGCCTCAAGACGGAAGAGATGGCTTAATGAAAATTGCTGTGCAAATTTAAAATAAAAAGCCAATTTACAACATCACCTTGTATCACATTAAAGCAATTATAAGTTAGTTGTAAATAAAGAGGCCATAAACATTTAAAAATCACAGATGCCAAGATCATCTGTGGATGATTAGAAATAGAAAACTTGGAGTAATTTTCTATTAATGCAATGATTGCAATCTCTAGAGAGAAATGTCCATGTCATGGCCTGGCTGAGCGGCTGCTGCAGTGCCATTTAGCTCTGTGTGGGTCTGCAGATGAAGACTCAGTGAGCTGCATGGGTGGTAGGAACAATGAACACAGATCTGGAAAGGAGATACGAGGTTGGTCCTGAATTTTCACTTTGTCTCTTACTTCCTTCCTTCATGTTCATAAGCAACTGGATGGGGATCAAAGCAAAACAGTATTCATGAGCCCTTCATTCTGCTAGTGTTTCCCATGCACTGTAGCACTGTACTGTGGGGTGTAAGTGGCAGCTGTATTTAGCCAGGGAATGCAAACGGAGGAGCTTTCATTCCTCACACAGACACTCACCATGGCAATTGCTAAGATGTCTTTATATGTTCTTGTGTACACATCCATGTGCATGAATGTGCGCAGGTGCATACTGGAAGCCAGGTCAGCATGAGGTGTCTTCCTCAATCACTTTCCACCTTATTTCTGAGACAAGCTCACCCACTGAATCTGGAATTCTGATTAGGCTAGACTGGCTGGCCAACAAGGCCTAGGGTCCCTCCTGTCTCTGCCTCCCTAACTCTGGGATAGTAAGTGTGTACTGTCATGCCCAATGTTTTCATGTGGGTGCAGGAAATTGAACTCAAGTATTAATGCTTGTGTGGTGAGCAATTTATTGACTGAGTCATTTCCCCAAGACCCCAAGATGATATTCATCCAAAACCAACCCCATCCCCAAAAATCTCCAACCTCCCCAAACCTTAAAGTACTCCTAACATGTATTTAGGGCAAAAACTTTTGTTTATCAAAACTGTATCATGCCCAAATCTCCAAACCTTCAAGACTGGATTTCTGGCTGTCACACATTTGTCTATCTTGCAAGCTCAACCTGAATCTTGAAAGCTAAATGAGAGCAAACTCATAGAGGTAGAACAAATACAAAAATAAAAGTAAAGTAGTATATTTTAGCTGAATTAATTTTGTTTTGAGTTCGTAAAACACACAAAGAATCACCATAAAATGAGTTTTTAAGTTACAGTTTAGATATGTGTGTCTCTTCGAGCTTTGATCACTTAGGGAATCTACTTTAGGAGTAACGGTTAGTTAGTAGCTATCATATTGGTCACTTCACATATTAAATTTTGCCCAGTATGTTTATTGATTAACTATTACTGCTTTCTTGAAACAGGACAGTTATATTTAGTACAGGCTGGCCTTAACCTTGTGATCTTACTGTTTAGTCACACTGGGATTTTACAGGTGTGCATTGTTATGTCTGGCTAAGTTTTTTTTTTTTAATTATAAACATTTTTAAAGGTGGGAGAATCTACACAACAATGGACAGGTTTGCCTATGATGCAAATTTAACATATTAATGTTTTGGTCTTACTTAAAAGTTGTCTCGCTGGGCATGGTGTTGCATACCTGTAGTCCCAGCCATTCAGGAGATTGAAGCAAGAAGATTGAAAAATCAAGGCCAGCTTGGGCTACACAGTGAGTTCAGGGCCATCTGGGGGTGACACCGTGAGACCTTGCTTAACATAGAAGGTGGTGATAATACCCATGTACACAATTCAAAGTTAGATATACTAAAGCTTACCCCACAGCATCCCCCACAGTGTACTTTCTAAAGTTAATATATATCTTTTCAATGTATATTTTTGCACTTTTATAACACTTATGTGCATAACAAGATACACTTTTTGTTTTAAAAGTTTACATGTGGTATAACTACTACTTTACCATTTTATTTTATTTTAACTTCTATAGTTTCTTTTTTACAATTATTTTTATTTTAAGTGCATTGGTGTTTTTCCTGCATGCATGTCTGTATGAGGATGTTAGATCTCCTAGAACTGGAGTTACAGACAGGTGTGAGCTGCCATGTGAGTGCTGGGAATTGACAATGGGTCCTCTGAAGATCAGCCAGTGCTCTTAACCACTGGGCCATCTCTCCAGCTCCTTTTTTTTTTTTAACCATTTTATAAACTTTCACCCACTAAAGTCTTGCTTGTGTATGTATCTAACACAGAGGCTTTATTTCTTTTCCCAGATGAAGCATTTTAGGATGCATTTCCTCTACCAATGGGCACTTCGGTGGTTTCCAGTTTTTCTGTTAGTGGGAAGCATGATGAAGAGCAGTCTTCTGTTCACCCAGGGTCCTTGCATGGAGGTTCCTTAGAGTTGACATCTACAAGCAACAATGCCGGGCTGAAGTACTACCCAGGTCTTCAGTATGTCCCAGTTGTGATCATTTATTTTCCAAAGCAATTTTACTACTTATATACCAAATCTCACAACTAAGTAGAAATGAGCTCCAAGCTGCCCACATCCTTGCCAATACTTGATTTCATCACACTCTACTTTTTGTCAGTCAGATAGGTATAAGATAGTATCTCCTTGTGGCTTCAGTGTGCCCTTTCCTGATCACTAAGGCAAAGAAACATCATCTCCTTTAACACTTCCCGCAGCAGGTTTTTTCCTTTGGTAAACAAATGGTCTGTTCATAGTTGTACCCCCCCACCTCCTCTGTAGTTGTTTAACTTCCTAACCAAATAGTCATCAGAGAGGCTTCACCCAGATGATGGAAACAGATGCTGAGACCCACAGACAAACACTGGACACACCATAGGGAATGCTGTGGAAGAGGGGGAGGAAAGATTATGAGAGTCAGAGGGGCATGGACACCACAAGAAAACTGAGAATCGATTATGAGAGTCAGAGGGGCATGGACACCACAAGAAAATTGAGAACCAACTAACCTGGGCTTGCAGGGGCTCACAGAGACTGAACTGCCAACCAGAGTGCTTGGATGGGTCTGACCTAGGCACTGCACACATGTTAGAGTTGTATAATTAGGTCTTCTTGTGGGACTCCTAACAGAGGGATCAAAAGCTGTATCTGACTCTGTTACCTGCTTTTGGGACCCTTTCCTCCTACTGGGTTGCCTCCTTCAGTCTTAATAGCAGAGGAGGTGCCTAGTTTTACTGTAGCTTGATAAATCATGTGATGGGGGATAGCCTTCTGTATGATGTGAATATATGTTTCTGTTACTGGTTGATAAATAAAGCTATTTTGACTAATGGGCAGACAGGATGTAGCCAGGCAGGAAGTATGGGTGGGTGGGGGGGGCTACCAGACTAGGAGAATGCTGGGAGGAGGAAAGCAGAGAGTGAGTCTCAAAAGGAGATGCCATGTAGCTGCCGAGGAATAGGAGATCAGGGCGTCACCGGTAAGCCAAGACCACATGAAGATACAGATTAATAGAAATGGGTTAATAATTAAGAGAGAGCTAGCCAATAAGAAGCCTGAGCCATGGGCCAAAGCAGTGTGTAACTAATATAAGCCTCTATGTGTTTATTTGGGACTAAACAGCAGCCAGACTGGGCGGGACAGAAACTTTTGGCTACAGTCATGGCTGGGAGGCCTATTTTCTGAAGAGAAAGGAGAAAGAGTAGATGGAGGGGAGGTGAGACTGGGGGGAGAGACTGGGAGGAGAGGAAAAAATTAATTAATAAAAAATGTTGAAGTAGTTCTTTATATATTCTGGACATTAATCCTTTCTTCTTTAAATGGGTAACAAATAACTTCCATCTGTATGTGCTTATACTTAGTTCAATGGCTTTTTCTGTCAGGCAACAGTAGCAAGGAAAAAAATAACCTTATCAACTAATCTTACTAATCACTAGTCTTTTAATATACATTCTTCAAGGACTCTAAAATTTGTAGGCAAAATCATATTTTTGATAGACTAGCACTTCAGTTATAAATAGTACAGAAGTGTTAAGTGAGGGGTCCTCTAGGGACATACAAATAGAAATATTTTCTGAGTGCTCAAACTACAAAACCCAAACACTTATGCATAAATATGTAAAAACACATTTAAGAAGCACAATGGCTCAGATCAGATGTTCTGATTACATATATTAACATGTCACATGTTAATTAAAGAAGATAATTTAGGGAATGAAAGAAAATGAAGGGAAAGATGTGCTGGGCAAAAATCAGTACCACCTATTCAGACAGTCCAGGGAATTAGCATTGGCCAATGGATATGGAGTGCAATCTATGACCTCATTGATAGGACCATGGGGAGAATCTGGTGAGGATGAATCCAACTTAGAGTCTAATAACATTTCGATGAATAATGAACAGAGAGGTAGCACAATACACAAGCTAGAGGACTGCCTGTGTTCAAATGTTTGCTTCATCATTCATGAATTGCCTTGGACAAGCTCTTCCTCCTCCAGAAGAAATCAAAAACATGAGCAATGGTAGTACCTCACTCAGAGAGTTGTTAAGAGGGCCGAATGAGTTAATAAATGTACCTAGCAAGCAGAGAATATTTGGCATGTTATCCAAATAGCCAAATCCAGGGGAAAGGGCAGGAATATACAAAGAGCAATGGCCAGACGCTGAGGGTAAACACGAGATCTAGGGAGGTATACATTGAAAGCTGCTCTGGGTCAACTCTGGAAGAAACTCAACAGGGAACTGAATCCTGGCTCCCATTCCTAACAGCGGTGATGGACTGGTAGGAACTCAAGTGAGAGTCGCAATCCTAATTTCCCTGCTGTGTTACTTGGTTTTATTCTTTTGGAGGCAGGGACTCTCCATGTAGCCCAGGCTGGCCTCCAACACGCTGTTCTACTGATGGACTCTCCCAAGTTCAGGGATTACAAGTATACACCACCAGGGCCAGTCTGTGCCCTATCTTCAAATATTTCCCAACAGTAAGTTTCTAGATCAAAAGCTCTTTATGCCTTCACCTAATACTGCTGGCATAGACGATACAGACAGTCCTTTAGGGGCAGTTCCTTTCTGTGTCTCCATCCTGCCCTCTCTAGTGTCCTACGAATGCAGACTTTGTTGGCAGCCGGGACACTCCCTTCTGCTGCCTTTCTTTTCTATGCTCAGCCTCTTTCTCTTCCTCAGTTCAGGTTTGTCTGTGTCCCTACTTTCTCTTTTAAGACTCTGGTTTTCACAATTGCATGCCCTCTTCTCTTCTATACCCCCTCTGCATCTGTCAGAAGCAGAAATGCTCACACGGATGGGGAAATTCAGTATGTACTCAGAAGAAAAACACCATTTCCTCTATACTGTTTAAACAAACATTCAACTGGCTGCAAAGGGAACTGACAGCTCATATTCAGTTCCCCTTTGTGGCCAGCGAGGCTTGAAAAACACAGGACACATGGGGTCAGATCTTGTGGGTAAAGATTACATTGTTCCAAGTATCTGTGGCAACTGGGAAGAGAAGACTACTAAGTAAACATGTGAGTCTCCAAGGATTGGCAATTTATGAACCTCAAAGCAATGAAACCTTGAGTGACGAGGACAGCCCAGTGGGGTGGAAGAACAGCTCCTCCATCCTTCTGGAATGATCGTCTTTCCATCAATATACCCCACTCTCAGGATTGAACAAACTACTAGGAGCCAGCAGTATTGGGTTTTTCTTCCAGTCTTACTGCAAAGCTAGATTAATGTTCTGGAAGCAAAAAGATAGGGCAAGGCTATTCATGGTGGATAAGAGATGCAAAGGAACTAGCCCAGATTCATGGCACATTTAATGTAGCTTTTAATATGAAGAGGAATCAAAGCAGTGTGTCAGCTCCAAGACCTGCCTGGGACATGTGTTGTCCTTTGCGAAGCACAAGTTCCCTTCCTCTGAGGAATGTTCCCGAGGAAACAGTGGACGGACACGAAGGTACATACACTTTATTCATCCCTAAGGAGAGAGCCAGCTTACTGTACTTGGAGAAAAAAAGTGTAAAAGCCTAGTCCAAACATCAAATTTGAAAGCACATTAAAAGAGTTGTGGTAGATTAAAATGAAAAGAATGTATTAAAACCAATTTCCACAAAATGAGTAATGGATATAAGACATTTCTTTTAGAGAAAGTGGGCTCTTTGAGTGATTTTCTTGTCAGCTCTTTTGTCTGTGAGGTGGGAAGAGGGAATGGTATAGTTTTGTGAGAGCCCCAGGCAAGATGGGGAGTGGCAGAATGACTGAAGGTTTAGTGACAAACCCCATGTTCTCAGGGATAAAACCACATATGTGTCCCTGATGCAGGGTACTGAATTGTGAAGAACCTTTAGTAGAAAGGATCAGGATGACTGGCAGGGTATAGGAGGAAGTGATGACAGTTGGAGGGCAAAGGGTATGGCTTCTAATACTTCTTCAGAAGGTAAAATCTACTTTAAAATACATTTACTAGTTATTTTCATTACAAGCCTTTTAGTATTATCTGGCTTTTCAAACTATAACCATCAGCCACCATAATTTTATTTTCAAAGTTAAATACTGCAGGATGGCCACAAAACTGTCCCATGCTACAATGTTAGACTTTCTTTTCTTTTTGGGGTGGGCAGGATTTTGTAGCTCTGGCTGTCCTGGAGGACAGACTGGCCTCACAGAGCTCATTCTGCCTCTGCCTCCTGGGTACTTGTGCCACCACACCCAGCTTGTCACACTTTAACCCCCAGGATAATTATAGTCATGGATATTTCACAGAGGCCAGTCTTAACGATAATCATTAGAACAAGACAAGACAAAAGTAAACCAAAGAACCCTTAAATGATCTATCCTATTCATGGCCAATGAGTGGGCTTTCATCTTACGGACAGAAATTATTATCTTTAAATTATTTTAATTTTATATTTAAAATGGTTTTCATCCACTAGAATAAGGACATTTCTAGATTTACTAGGGCTTAAAAGGACAAACCCCACATTCTTCTATTTGCTTAGTTTCCAGCTGGAAATGACTGCAATGCAGGCAGGTTCAGCTTACACTGGTGATACACTGCCCTCTGGCGGCCAAAGCTCTACAGACGCGAACAGCTCTGTTAAATTTTAATGCAGGATTTTCTCTCCCATTGTTTTCTACTAGGTATTTATTTCTGGAGATGTGGAACTCAAGTAAATTTATTATTTCCAAGCATCAGTGCTCTAGTTTTACTAAGGGATTATATTTAAGGTTGCTTTTCCCTGAAAGAAAAGGCAACAAGAAAATATCACAAGCAGTGCCATAAATGGTGCTATTTGAAAGATTTAGAAAACAAGGCTGTTTGGAATGATGATCTGAAACGACTACTTCAACTCTAACCTATTTCCACACATCAAAATATTACCAAGATGCAAGTGCCAATGGGAGAGATTTCTAGGTTAGCAGGAATCATCAACGAGGATTCTGTGAGTGCTCTCCTACTTGATCTGAGTCAAGAGAAAGTAGCATTTCATACTTGAGTCAAATCAAGGCCCTATGCTAGTTGTGTAACCACAGAAAATATGTTTGTCCTCTACGGACTTCTACCTGACATCTAGAAAGTAGAATAATAGCATTTATCTTAGAGATACCCTAAACATTCTATGTATGTATCTGCATAACTATAAAAATGTAGTTACGGGATTGCCATTTATTATCAAATTCACCTTTTTCCTACCTATCCCCTCTCTGAGACAATGTCTCATTATATACAACTGGTTGACCTGGAACTCTCGATGTAAAGCTGAGTAGCCTCAAAGTCAGAGATCCACTTGCTTCTGCCTCCTGAGTGCTGGGATTAAACACCCGTGCCACCATGCCTAGCTATTATCAATTTTTCCAAGAGCAGTTTATATAAAATGTATTGCTCCAATATCTGGGGCTCTCAACAGGAGAAACTAAATACAGACTCTTACAGGTACAGGAAGGAAGACATCATGCCCACTTCTCCCTCATTTTCTCTTGCTATCTACCTACTTCCTTGAGTAAGGACAGAAAGTGACATGGAACACAGCCTTAATCTCAAGACACTTTTATTAATAAAACGGCCAGGAAACTTTGTTCTTGGAAAGGAGCAGAGGGGACCTCTGGACACTGGTACATGCCTAATTACTTCAGTCTCTCTGCATTCCCAGTTGCTGCTTCATGGTGGTGGTGGTGGTGGTGGTGAGTGTGTGTGTGTGTGTGTGTGTGTGTGTGTGTGTTTATATGGGGCAATGCAATAGGTCACATTACCTTCAGAATCTTGCTACATGCTTCCTTATCGGCAATGTCTATTTTTTAAAAAAAGAAAGCAAGTTTCTTTGAGCACTGCAAAGACAGACAGGCATGGTAGTAATAGAACTCCTGGCCCATTTCTATCTTTACCTATGGCTTTCAAAAAACACACAGAAAACAATGTTGGTTCTGAAATAGGATATGAATCAGATTTGGCTGATTCAAAGATGCTAAAAGTTACACTCTTTCCTTCAAGACAGTCTTGCTTTCTTTAATCCATTACTAAGATTTTCCTCCTTCCCTAAACCTGCCAATTTCTTGTTTGCATCCCAGCCTCCACCTCTGAGATGATCCCAATTCTGTGATGGCTGCTAAAGGAGGTTGCTATAATGTTTCTGTGCTGTGCATTCCTGGGAGGTAATGGTTAGCTGTTGTACTCAGGCCTATAAGAAAGACAAAAGCCGAAGCCGAAGGGCCGGGAAACCTGGATTACCAGGTCCATTGTGTTTTGTCATTAGACACTTTACAAGCTTGATAACTTGCTTTTTCTTGTTTTTGGTGCTGGGATTGAAACTAAGGACATTGGTGATATTTTGGATAGAATTCTCTAATATTGTTTTTAGTAGTTATGGAGACAAATATTCATGCTGCTTGGTAAGAAATCAGCTCCTAAAAGCAAGAACACCTTTTGGGGGGTACTACTAAACAATGTTTAACAGACATGTAGGAACTGCTTTTGCTAGAAAGGCTGGGGAAAAGGTTCAGGTGATAAAGTGCTTGACGCTAACAGGAGGACCTGAGTTTGATCCCCAGAACCCATTAAAAAAAATCCAGGTATGGTGAAGTGCTTTTAATCCTAGTGCTGGGCAGGCAAAGACAGGTGGATCCTTGTGGCTTGGCTGGCCAGCCAGTCTAGCAACACTGGAGAGCCTCATGCCAATGAGAGATTCTGTCCTCAATGGAGGTGGATGGTGTTTCTGATGATAGAATCCACATTTGTCCTTTGGCTTTCCCATGTACATACGGATGCACCCGTATGCACTCAAACACATGTACACATCCGTACATATAAAAAGAGGGGAAAAACCCTGATCTTCCCCCAAATCAGTGTCTTCTCACTTAGACCCCCCCCCAGGTCACTGAAAGCACAATGTAAGCCTGGCATCTCTGCCTTTCATTTTGTATATATCCCTTTTACCTTGCCTTGCATGTTATGCTTTAATCACCTAAGGAGTGTCTCCAAAAAAAAAAAAAATCAGCGATAACTAACTTACTCCATTGCCCTTCAAGGCCAAGGACACAAAGACAAAACCAAAGCAGGCATCTTGGTATCTGCTTTTTACCATGTCCTACTCCAGATGCCTAAAAGGTGCCTAAAAGTCTTCAGTCATTATCCTAAACTAGCAGTCTTTGGGATCCCATCCACCAGATTAGGACAGTTATCCACAGTGAGGATTACAGCATGAGCACAGCATGAGCAATCATCTCTTGACAACCACCCTGTCCCCTCCAACAGTAAGAACTTTGACAGGACCACCTCGCTGAACCAGAGCTGAGACAAAAATCTGCTGACCACAAGGCGAGTCACACAAAGTATTGGCTATCCCTTGACCAAGGCTGTTTAATTATGCATAGCTCTTGCCTTCTTGCCTTAATTTGTCTATTTTAAAACCTAAAAGCTGATGTCAGTACCCTGCAGAGGGACTTGGGGTTTCTAGACACTTATCTGTTCCTCTTTTCAATGTGTGCATGTGATTAACTCTCCTTTCTCTGCTTTTCACAATTTCTCACTGTTTCTCGATTTGGCACAATAGGATGGGTGCCATAGTCCAGGAAGTTAGGGCTACTGGAGAAGAGGCTCACATCCTAAAACTCCAGTTACAGATGGGTCTCCCATGATTACAGCTTCTTGTAGTAGATGGCAGGGCCGGAGAGCAGTAGAACTGGCAACAGGGCTGTGGCTAGACACCACATCCTGAAGAGAACAGGAGGTTCAGTGAGCTTGAACAGAGCACAGCTTTGAGTAACAGGGCTGCACTTTATGTCTAAAGCTAACTAGCTTGGATAAGCATTGAACTGAGCATGGCTTACCATAACCCCCTTTGAGGAAAATCCTGATCTTTAGAATGTAAGGTTCTAATGTGCATAAAATAAGACACGTGTTCTTGTCTTGTAGACCAGCTCCCCTCTCAATGCCCTGAGCTTCTTATTGGTCAGATGGACTATTTAAAAGGCCAGTTACAGCCAGATTAGATACTAGCTTGGAGAGCCAAAAAATAACTTTCCGTTTGAAACCCATCAGTTCAGGTATGACTAAGCTAGCTCATGACCTCTGGCTTTGAGGGATACTGGTACATGTGACCTTAAACCCCTCCTGTTCCCCAAGTTCGCAGAGTCAGTAAAAACAGCTCATATGGGTTGAAAAACTGAATGAGCACATGCCTGCTTTTTGGACCAGTCTTACTGAAGTACTCCAAAGGAATTCTGGGGCCAGATTTAAAAACTGCACTCGATATATGCATCAAGGAAATTTAGCTCAAGGCAGGGCTTTTTGTTCCAAGAAAATGTAGCACAAGGCAGGACTTGAACTGGGGAAGCTAACGCTTCCAGGGGGCAGATATAGGATCAGAGCAGAATACTTTGTTTGGGAAGATGATAGAAGAAGTGATCAGATAAGAGCACTTCCATGTGGACAAGGAAAGCAGAACTTCAAAGAGGTGAATGGTGGGGAACACAAAGAACCAAAGAAAGGTCCTTGTAATAAAGGGGCACTTATTTCCTAGAGAACTTGCATGTTGGTTTAACATTCTTACAATGTCTCCCTGACACGTAATACTTTTGTTAGTGTAGTATCACCCAACATCATTTTTTTCTACTATTGGAAATATTTTCTACTTTCTTAGAAAAAAAATTTCCATTATCTTACTAGCATTCCTAGCATTCTCTGTTCTCTCCTTTCAGTTATGTTCACAACGTGGTTTTTTTTTTTTTTTTTTTTTTTTTTTTGACCACTTTGATTTACTCTCTCTTCCATTTTCTAATTCACAGAGCATTTGAAGTCTTCCTTGAATTGTAAGAAGCTCCAGCTTAGAAGTAGAATGGCCTAGAAGTAGCCATTCTACTTCTGTGAGCTCCACGTGCCTCATATCTGAGTGAACTGTACTGTTTAAGGAAAATACAGAACACTAAATTCCAAAACAGTCAAGAATGTGACAATGGCCACCTTTCTAGGAGCTGTACATCTTGGGGAACTCAGGTATAGGAAAGGGCCTGTGAGATATGCAAAGTTGCTGAGTTCTATCCCCAGTACTGCAAAAGGGAAAAGGGCTTTTATGAAGGCAGGGGGAGTGTGGGTTTCAAGTGGAATAATGTGAAGAAAGCTGTGCACCCCTTCCCTTGCTGGCAGAGTTTTCTTTGCCTCTTCTGCCGTTTGTTACTCTAAATGCTGAAGAAAAGCATAGCAAAGTGACAAAATGGCAATTGCCAAACAATTTTTAGATTTATAGAACTTGAACTTCTGGTGACTTTCAGATAATATCAGAATGCGTAGCTCTCCTTATTCATTGAATTCTCTGCATCAATCAACACAAAGCATACAAATTGCTGTGAAGGTTAACTTGTAGAAAGCTAGTGTTTGTAACTAGCCCCAGGAGGTCAAGGTTGATTACTATGTTCTTGCCAGAAGGGGAAGGGGAATGGGCAGTTTTCTACCCATTGAACCACGGCATCAGCCAGACTTTCCCTCCCTATAAAAGCCCTTTCTTGTAACCCATTCTCTAAGATGAGGCTTTGCCACTAATAACCCTCTCCAGTTTCTCAGGATCAATCTTTGAATAAACTTTCTTTCTGATCTTCTACATACTGAATGAGTGGTAAGCATACAGGATGGAGTTGGGTTTGGAGACAAGAATTGGCAGAACTGGGCTGGGGATGCATGTAGCTCAGTGGCGCAGTGCTAAAGTGTACACAGCTCTGGCTATGGAAATTTCCCCTTTGCTTAGTGGTCAATTCACAGACTGACTGAACAATTGTACGATTTGTTATAACTAGTCACTTGTTCTGAAGCATATTTGCTACTTCCAAGGACCCCCAAATGCATCACTACTTCAAGCACTACTTCAACTCACTACCTTAAGCACATTCCAATTTGAAGAAAAGTTGAACTTTAGGTTTTCTCTACTCTTGGGAAAGATGGATTGACAAGAAGCCACCCACAGATGATGTTGTAGTTATACTTAGAGAAGAATTTGGATGGGCATTTTATTAAGTTAGTGGAGAGTACTTCTTTCAGTCATGCTCACAATGCTCACAGAAAAACACTTAGCTATGTGCGGTCAAACCTTTGACTGTAACTTCAACTAATCACAATAGTGACGCTAACTACTTCAGGAAATAATCATAAGGAAGTACACTAAATATGTTTACAGGTAGATTGCCCACTAACTTCCTCCCACTAAAAAATAGAGAAATGAGTTTTTTTTTTTTTTTTTTTTTTGAGGAGGAGGAGGCGGTTGCTACATCTACCATAACTATTGAATTTCTTCAATATTCTAATTTCCCTTTTCTCTCCATTGTAGTTAGTGTCATGCAAGACTCTATCCATACTGGATAAGGATACTGGAAGAGTGAAGATCAGAGAATTGAGTCTGAAATTTGCATCAGTCAGCTGAACAATATATCCTTAGTCAGCATAAGCTCCTCATCCAGGTAAGGGTGATTCTTTGTTTGGTTTTAGCTTTAAGGTTAACTCTAAATGTCTGGAAGGATTAAAGTGTTTGAACTGTGAAAGCTGATCACTAAGTACGGTAGTCAGTATAGCAAGTGTTTATTTAACTAGCCATGAGTAACTGCTAGAGTTGTGGAAGTTTTTCTACTTGTCACATCAGCAGAGACCTAGCGTGTACACAGACATTCAGCTGAGGGGAATGCACACTTGGAGACAATTTCTTGGAAGCAGTTCTGTAAGAGCTCACTTTTATTTGACTTCTCAAGTTTAATGGTATTTTACAAATTTTAGAAACTGTTTTTCTAGTAGCTTTAGAATCCAAGGCTATTGCTGAAGAGGACACAAATTTGGGAAGCCAAAGAGAGGGTGTTAGTTGTCATTTGTTTCTGTAGAGACATAGCATGATTGTCTGATCATTCTCAATATTTTCTTGCCCGCCTTTTGTTAGGGAATATTTGTTATGGATATTCACGGAGGCACCATTACCTCTGCTGCTTTTAGTATGCAGTGCACTGTCTTTGAGGCAGAAGCTACTGCTTTTCATAAATGAAACTTCATCCTTTGGAAGGCGCTTTGTCCCTTCTGTACAACCGAATTCTCCTTTGAACAGGGGATTTTTCTTAAGAAACAAACTGGTTCACTTCAGTCTCTGTTTGATTCTAAAATCAACAGTGTTATACAGATTAGGCTTGCATATTTAAGACTACCTACAACTGCAGCCCATGCGATTCACCAGCTATAAAGGCACTTTGAAACATATGGCACGATTTCTAAATAAAAACTGTAAAGAAATAAATGGGGGAAGACTGTGCTAGACCTTAATTAAGGTCTGCGGTATTTGAATGCAGACCAACTGCACAGTGTTTAAAAATGATAATGTATTAGGAAATAATACTCATTTTTATAAAATCTGACATATAATTTTAATGCAATCCAAGATACAGAAAATAATAAGACCATGATCCTGAAGAGGGGTAAAGAATACAATAATCCCAAGAGGCAGAGGTCAGAAGATGGGAAAATGTTTTTATGTTTATTATCAAAATAGAGAAAGTGACTAAAAAAAGAAACTGTGCTGTACAACATAAAAGAGCACAAAATATGGCATTCCACAAGTTAATGATGAAGACAATAGAGAAATGGTGCATTCCAAAGAGAAATCATGTTCCTTTTGGAAGACAGAAATCATGATTCTTATTTGACCAGAACCTAGTAACTTTTTTGTTATTCTCACTTGAAAAAAAAAATAAGGAGAAAAATAAACCTCTGCAGCAAGAAAGATTTAAAAATAAGATATAAAAAGGTTAAAACAAGCCAGGCAGTGGTGGCACATACCTTTAATCCCAGCACTCAGGAGGCAGAGTTGGAGGCCAGCCTGGTCTACAAAGTGAGTTCCAGGACAGCCAGGGCTACACAGAGAAACCCTGTCTTAAAAACAAACAAACAAAAAACAAAAAAACATAAAAATAAACTGGGCTGTGGTGGTGAAGCACATCTTTAATCCCAACACTTGGGAGGCAGTGGCCAACCTGGTCTACAGGGAGAGTTCTGGGACAGCCAAGGCTACACAGAAAAATCCTGTCTTCAAAAACAAAACAAAACAAAAAAGTAAAACCCAGGGATGGAGAGATGACTCAGTGGTTAAGAGCACTGGTTACTCTTCCAGAGAACCCAAGTTCAAGTGAGTCTCAGCAGCCGTAGTGGCTCATAACCATCTGTAACTCACTGGAGTGCATGGACATATGTATAGGTAAAACAGCCATGTATATAAAATAAAAATGAACACTTTTTAAATAGTAAAAACCACACCTGCATATACATGGGGTTGAAAACACTATATACTTCAAATAAACAAACAAATCCTGAAAAACACAGATATTAGATGACAGAGGAGGACACATTAGGGTACTCTAGCCACCAAGTATACCAAGTATAGTTTTGACAAATAATTTAATTTACTGAAGTGTGGGAGTTTAGCACTATTTGGAATGAGAGATCTGATGATCTCATAATGACCATGGGCTTCTGGAGTTTAAACTTGGTGTTAATGTTTTTCTTCTGTTTAATTTAGGATCTTGTCTGAGTTTTGTTCATTTGGAATTGAGTTTACTTCTGGTTTATGAAAAAAGACTCTTCCAGTAGTACTATAGAAAAGTGTTTTAAATTAGCCATAAATATACTCAGAAACTATAAGTAGTTAATGTAATTAAAAACTAGTTTTTATTTATTAGTTTTTAAAAGTTAGAAATTTAATATAAAAACTTGCAAATAAAAACTATTTAATAATTTTAAGTTATCATATGAAGTGATGGGTTTGACCTGTCTGCTAATGTGGCCACATTTGTGTCACTGTCTCTCCTCAGCATACATTCATTTCTATGTGCATTTAGACTTCTAGGAAAATCCTATCACAATTTACATATTGCTTTATAATCTAAGGACTATAAGTTCCTCTAATGTATGAATGATAAATTTCAGGCATTTTTAACTATTTGTATCAAATTTTGTTTTTTTAGACGAAAACATTATCCATCCATCACTTTAAACACTGTTGCTTCTACTTTTACTGCACCACTGTGGCAACTAGAAAAGGTAAGACACCATCTGGATTTTCCAGCTTCATCCAATGTATTTTGTTGCTTTACCCAAAGGTAAAAAAAAAGGCTTAGATACTACATACAATTTTAATATTAAGTATATGTAATTCTGTTCTAGCTCCTGTGACAAAATTCAAGAGAATCTGATCTAAATGAATAACATCTCGACATGCATTCAACCATCCATGATTTCTACTACAGCTTTACCGATCATTTACATCTTTTTGTGTGTTATTGGTCTCTTTGGAAACTCACTTGCTCAGTGGGTATTTTTAACAAAAATAGGCAAGAAAACATCAACGCATGTCTACCTGGCAAACCTTGTGACTGCAAACTTACTTGTGTGCACTGCCATGCCTTTCATGAGTATCTACTTTTTGAAGGGTTTCTATTGGAAATATCAATCTGTACAATGCAGACTGGTCAATTTTTTGGGAACTCTATCTATGCACGTAAGTATGTTTGTCAGCCTCTTAATTTTAAGCTGGATTGCCATAAGCCGTTATGCTACCTTAATGAAAAAGGAATCCACACAAGAGGCCACCTCATGCTATGAGAGAATGTTCTATGGTCACTTATTAAAAAGATTTCGCCAGCCCAACTTTGCCAGAAAAATGTGTACTTACATATGGGGAATTGTGCTGGTCATAATTATTCCTGTTACCCTATACTACTCAGTTGTAGAGGCTACAGAAGAAGGAGAAAGTCAGTGCTACAATCGGCAGATGGAATTGGGAGCCAGCATCTCTCAGATTGCGGGCCTCATTGGAACCACATTTATTGGATTCTCATTTTTAGTAGTAGTAATATCATACTATTCTTTTGTCAGCCATCTGAGACAAATAAGAACCTGTACTTCCATTACAGAGAGGGATTTGACCTACAGATCTGTGAAAAGGCATCTTTTGATCATCCAGGTCCTCTTAGTAGTTTGCTTTCTTCCATACAGTATTTTTAAACCCATTTTTTATGTTCTGCACCGGAGAGGAGACTGTCAACAGCTGAATTATTTAATAGAAGCCAAAAATATCCTCACTTGTCTTGCATCAGCCAGAAGTAGTACAGATCCCATTATATTTCTTTTATTGGACAAAACCTTTAAGAAGACACTATATAATATCCTTACAAAATCTTAATTCACCACAAATATGGTTGACTTTTGGATGGAAACCACCATTCATGTGACTTTATTAGTGACATAAATTATATGATGAACATGTCACAGCTTGGTTGACAATGGGCACCAAGGAACCCTCTTTGTGTTTTATAAACAAATACAGGCATAAAATTGGACTTACAGTTCTACTTATACCGAAAGCTGAGATGGCAGACTTTAGAAGCAAGTCGAGTATACCAAAAGGATTCCACTGTGTATACAATCAAACAAACTTTTTTGGTTGTTGTTTCAGTCAACTGTGGCTGTTCTGTTTAATACACAATGTTTTATGACTTGAAGGATGAAGAAGCGAAAGGCTTATGGGTTTGTCTGCTTTTTAACCTAACACAAGAACCCATCTATGATGAAATTTTATTTTGTTGGTAACTCAAAAAAAGAACTAGGGATGTTAAGTACTAGAAAAGACAGCCAGTAAGAAATATCTTCATTTAAGTCTTGTCTAACTGGACAAACAATGCATTGTAAAGTAAATTTGGTATTATCTGACTTATTTTACTGGGAAAGGCAATAATCGATGACTCTAATATTTAATAGATAGAGTTCACTTAAAATATGCTTAAACATTTAGATTATGCTTTGTCAAAATAAAAAGCAATATAATATAGAATTATATGCCCATCGTCATGCTATGTTCATATATTTCCAATATAAATAATGATGTTATTGTTAATGACAGTACCTGCCACATAGTTCTGTTCAATTAAATTTTGTAAACTAAATGAATGAATGGTGAAGAAGTGTAATTGTATTACAGAAAAGACTGGCCTCTGGATTTAAACTCTGTGGGTTCAGTACTGGCTCCATCTCTTATTTAGCTGGACAATCATGGCAAATTACTTAGCCTCTTTACATTAATTTCTTTAATTGTGGAACAGAAAATATGACCTGATTCATATCATTACTTAAAATTAGATACTGTTCTATTGTGAGCAAGCAGCTAGTCAATACTTGCTGTGTGTTAGGTCCTGTGTGTATATGCTTCATAAGTATAAATTTAATCATCACAAAAAAATGCATGTTAATGTATGTACTGAAGAAAAAAATCCAGACGCATAGTTAAGTGGTCATTTCAATTCCCTCAGTATCTAAGTATATTTAATAAGTAATTATTTCTTAGTGATAATTTCTTTCATGTAATCTCACCAGTAAGAAAAATAGTGATTATATTCTGTATATTATATATATATATGTAAAATATATATATATATATATATAATGATTAAAAAGCAAAAATAAAAACTAGTCCCCAAATTATTACGAGCTCCTTTGGAGCTACAATCTATCTTCTTTTTTTTACTTCCATTCTCTTCTCACATAGAAACAAAAGAGTAGAATAAAATCAACCATTAACTACAACTTATCACTTTGTTAGAAACTGGGTAAAGAGTCAGTGTTTGCTGTTCCACTTCGTAATTACTTTGCCATTCAAAAAGAAGTTTACATTAAGTTCATGTAATTTCAAGGAAGATTTTGTTCCTCCTGAACTAGAAGTTTAGAACAGTTTTTCCAAGTGCTATGTGCTCAAAATTAGTAGACATTTTGTGAAATTTTCATCAACAATCCAATACAGAAACATCCTCAGTAAATCCTTGTTGTTTTATTTCTTTCCTTAACCGAAAGATGAAAATATCCAAAGTTGAAACCCATTCTGGCATCAGGTATTAACAGTGTATATGCTGTGCCATGTGTTTGCTTCTGTGTGTGTGTGTGTATGTGTGTGTGTGTGTGCACGCGCGTGTGCACGCACATGCGAGTGTGTTGGGGCATTGCTTGGGTATGGCCACTGTTGACTTCAAGTCTTACTCCTCAGGAGCCATCCATGTTAATTTTGAGAGAGGGCCTCTCACTGGGGCTTGCAAATTATGTGAGGCTGGCTTGTCAGAAAGCATCAGGGATGTGCCTGTCTCCTCAACACTGGGATTACAAGTGCTGGCCACTGAATTTAAGTCCTTGTGCTTGTGTGGCAAGTACTTCACCAAGTGACTTATCTCCCAGCCTGTATACCTATTCTTTCATAGTACCGAGTGAATTTTTGGTTCAGTAACATGCAGAGACAAAGGAGAATTACAAATTCCTGGTGACCTCCTTGTGTGCAGGCTGAAAACTGAGGTATCTGATGTAGTGACTTTGTAGACATGCAAATCACAGAATAACTCAGAGCCCACTGGGAGACTGCCTGAGAAGCTCAGATTTCTCCAGTTACAACACATTATCCTTACATGAGTTTTAGACCCCAAACTAATTAGTCTAAGAGGGATTGAAATGATCATAATTTTTATGGAACCTATACCATATTAACTCACTGCACTAAGAGTTTAAAATATATATATATATATATATATATATATATATATATATATATATCTTTAAAAAGTCATTATTTAAAAATCACTTTAAAGGGCTAAAGAAATGGCTCATCTGTTAAGAGTTCTGCCTACTTTTCCAGAGGACCTGGGTTTGATTCCCAGCATGCATATTGTAGCCCACGACTGTAACTGTAGTTCCAGGAAATCTAATGTCCTCCAATGATACTGCATTCACATGGTACATACACACAGGAAAAACACCCATACTGATAAAATAATAACATGATTTGAAAAATCTCTTTACAGGCTAGGTATGATGGCACACGCCTTTAATACCAGCACTTGGGAGGCAGAGGCAGGCGGATCTCTGTGAGCTTCAGAGCTACATAGTGAGCTCTTGTTAAAAAAAAAATCACTTTACAGCTCTATTTGCTATGTTTAAGATAAATGAATGACATTACCAAACTAGAATTACTTACACTTAAAAACGACATGCAAATAGGTATGTGGTTTCTTTTCAAATTGCTCATTCAGACAGAAAATGGAAGCTGTATTAAACCATATGCTGCGTTTATTCTCAATATATTTGTCTTTGCATGATTTCCTAAACAGGTGACTAGCCTGTTGAATTCCTTAGCAATTGAAGAATTGGTTATTTAATATCATAGAAAAATATTTTATATAAAGTATCACTTTCTAAATCTACCCTAATTTTAACATTTATATTTGAGAAATCTCAAACAATATTTTAACTATAGGAAACAGGCACTGTTCCCCTTTTCTTCCTTCCTCATACACAGTCTCCTTAGGCAACCGTGAAATTATAAACTAGGAATGCAAACTATTAACTCTGGACAAACAAAAGTCAGGACGCACTATTTAATGTGAAGTAAGTCAGCCCTTCCTGGGTATGAGAGGAAGATGACCCAGGGTTCTGACTTGGCGAGGACTTCCTGGCCTTGCAGTCTGTCTGGGTGGGGGCTATGATGGGTAGGTGGGTGAAAGGAAAGCTTGCAGGCAAACCACAAAGGGAACACTGGCAATTTGCTGAGCATTTTGGTCATGTAGCCCAAAGCTAGGGATTGCGATGTGATAGTCATCTGGCCCCCTGATCCCACTTCAAAAAGTTACTACAGATAGAAAAGTTTTATATCCGATATTAAAACCTGTCTGGATATATGACATACTCATCCCCGGGCTCAGGTGAGGAGTAGTGGAAAGAGCTGCTTCTAATAAGCAATAGAAATATTTATCCTTTTAAGAACTTATGGAGCCCTTTTGCAAATTCCAATGACTAAAAGCTTATACTCAATCAAAGTGTGCACAAGATGCTCAAGGGTCTCTTAAGAGCAATGCCCAAGTACTAATAATAATCAACAATAAAGACAGAAAGGGAGTGGATCTGGATGGGAGGTGGGGAGGAACTGGGAGGAGTAGGGGGAGGGGAGACTTTAATCAGGATATCGTGTATGAAAAGAATCTATGTTCAATTAAAAAGGAATAAACAAGTGAATTGGTTTTATCGAGAACTAGTTCTTTAAAACAGACTATATAACACAGGGACTTTTGAGTGACGGTAGCTGGTGTACAAGAAATGTCAGTGAGTGAGCACAAGAGGAAGGGATATTTCAAGAAATCAGCACAGCTTCAGCAACTGGAAGTGTGGAGAATGCACTTTTATCATAAAGTCAGGCACTCAGCAGGTGAAAGGAGAACTGAGAGCAGAAGGGGACCAAAGAGCAGTCAGGCGTGCTGACACAGGATGCAGAGGAAACCACCCAGGAAGCACAACCAGAAACACTGAGGCAGGAGGCCTTGGGCTGAGTGTATGCGCAACTGAGGCTAGCAGTTTTGAGAACTAAAAACTGAGCTCCCAAACTTCCTGGGCCAGACCCTGCTCAGGACAGAGAGCAGTTGTGCTTGGCAAGCAGTCTGCACGCTCAACAGCTGCTTTTCTCCCACTTCAATTCCTGCAGATGTACCAGAGTGAGAGAGACAGACAGCTGAAGAATGCTGGGTCTCTGCAAACCCAGGCAATGCTTTGGGATTCGGGGAAGCCGAGAGCATCAGGCCAGCTCTCCCAGAACCAGCCAAGGAGCCAGGAAATTCACTGACCTTGACAATGGTCTGATTTCCCTTTGATGTACTTTGAATTGAGAGGACAAAAGGGGGGGAAATATCACTGAATCAAGATGGAAGATTCCCTGACCTTTCACAAGCTAAAGAATTAAAGGGAAGAAGATGGCAAAAAAAAAAAAAAAAAAAAAAAAAAAAAAAAAAAGAAAGAAAAAAGAAAAACCAGAGCATGCATGCCTCAGTATCCACAAGGACACAAACCACAAGCAATATAATATTACAACAATGGGTTCTAACTGGGGGCAGTTTTATGCCTCAAGTGACATTTTTGGTTGCTATAACCTGGATGGCTGGAGACATTACTGGCATTTAATGGGCAAAGGTCAGGGTACTGCTTAAGCATATTGCAATATCTTAGACAGCTTCCCACACCAAGCGTCAAATCTCACTAGTATGACTGCTGGGAGACCCTTCATTATCATTACATGGCTCCAGAAACTTCAAAGAAAAAATTTTCTTGAGAAAAATACAATTTCTTGAGAAACTGCTTCTCCAAAGCAAGCAGTTTCCACTATGGTTATGTGGTACTATATGCTTAAATCTAACCAAAACACCTCTTCTCAATTATGATTTCAAAAGAAAAAACAACCAACCACTAAGCAGAGGAAAAAGTATTATTAATTGATATAAAATCTACTACTTTTAGATCATCTGCTAAGGCAGGGAGGGGGGAGGAAGGAAAGGGGGAGGGAGGGAGAGAATAAGAATATATGATTGATTGATAATTAGATGAAACAAATTAAATCTAAATTTCCCTCATGGAAGTGAAATATTGTCATGGCCTTTATTTTCTTTATTAACTATAAGGGGTATAAATAAATAAAAAATTTTAACTGTAGAAACTAAAATGAACATATATGACAAGTCACACACACACATATATACATACAAGTCACTAACTTGGCTGTTTTACTGGTAAAAATATTAACATAATAAACCAAGTGAAAATTTAAACCATTAGTTGTGCGAAATATACTGGTACTGTGTGTGAGCACAGCTGGAGGAGTTGTGGATCTATGGATGCCCTGAGACCTAACAGGTACGAAGGCTTACAATGCCCAGTAGACATATCACCCATTAGAACAGGCACTTGAATCTCACTAAGTATAGGTAAGTTAGTAAAGTATTAGGAAATTCTGTTGACACAACCTTCAGAGTTCAGCTGCAATCTAACTGCTCACTCTTCTGGTCTTTTTGGCCACCTGCAATGCTCCTCCTCTGCTCTGAGCTGAGCGCAGTCACCTCCAGTCTCTATTAACTCATTCTGAGTTTTGATGACTCAGCCTGGGCCATAGTGACTTCCATGCTGCTTATCCAAGCAGGCCACTTGTGTTCATGTCTTGGTACTAGTAGGATGACTTTTCTTTACTCTTATATATCGGTTCATCATACTCCCTCTAGTTTCTTCAAGTCTTTGCTTGGGTGCCATGTCATCTCAGTGTGCCTGCTTTGACAGCTCTATTTAAGCCTGTAGCTCCTTCTTCAATGTTCCCCTTCCTTCCTCTTCCTCCCTCCCCTCCCTCCCCCCGCCTCTGAGCCAGGGATTCTCCATAATCCTGGCTGTACTAGAATGTGCTCTGTAGATCAGGCTGGCCTTGAACACACAGAGATCTATCTGCTTCTGTATCCTGTGTGCCTCTCAGTTTCTGAACTCTCAGTTTACTTCTTTCTGTACAGTGACTTGCTATCTGCCTCCCTGTATTAGTCAGCTCCATGAGGGCTATGACCGTCTTGTTCAATGGTGTAGCTCCAGGTCCTAGGACATTGTCTGCCACATAGTAGGTGCTCAAAAAGTATCTTTTGAATGAATATCTTAAGAAAATATACCCAATTCAATTAAGTAAATTGAATATTTCATTCACTCATGCAAAATGCTCATATTTCAGATACCATCAGCATAATGGTACCCAAGTGTAAAAGGCACCAACGTTACGGCAAGCACTCTGTTGGGTCTCCCTGACAACTGAAATACAGTGATTTTTACCTAGTCATTTCTTAATGTGCAGTCTGAGAATTACTTCTCCATTTCCTTCTTCAGTGGGTTTCTAAATGCTTCCTAAAAATTAGATGGCATGTCCCTCAGAAAAAGAAACTAATTTAATATAACCCAATATAAAAGTACTTTGACACACTGTTCCTTCTCTGTGGAAGGCCTTTTCACACACTGTTCCTTCTCTGTGAAATATTCCCTTGTCCTCATGCAAATACCCCATCATTCAAGATTGCCTTCAGGAAATCCTCTGGTGCTATCTTTTAATGATTCTCACCATCCTCTATAAAGATTGGTTTGCCTGTCTATAAAGATCACACCCAACAACTTTTACCTTTGTATACTTCTAGCACTTCAAAAAAGTAAAAAGATGTGGCTAACCAGGCATGGTAGGGGTGGGTGACATTTCTGTAATCTCAGCGTGTGGGGTGGTGGAGTCAGGCAGCTAACTTCAGATACACAGCAAGCTCAAGAACAGCTAGGGCAATCACTAGACTCTGTCTCAAAAAACTAATACCAAATCAAACTAAACCATCCAAACAAACAAAAATTGAGACAAACAGAACAGACCCCACAAAAGGCAGTTATATTTCTTTCCATGGAACTCAGACTAATTCCATGACCTTTTAATAATTGATATGACCAATCAAATGCCATAGGTGTGACAGGGAGCCATAACTGAGGCCTAGACATCTACAGGCCTGGTAAGTTCCATTCCTTTGAAGACCCAAGCCACTGTCCTTCTCAAGATGGGGCCACACGAAAAGAGTTGGGGAAGCGCTGACTAGGAGAGAAGGAAGAAGGCTTAGTCAGCTCTCCAGTTTCAGTTGGCTGAGATGTTAGTAGACTGATTGAAGCCTCTGTGCACTGGCCCCATGGCCTTGGCCAACTGTCTGGGTGACAGAGGCGAGCAGGTCCAGTCTATCTCTAACCAAACTGCACAGGGTGCAAATGATGTCAGTTGTTTAAAGTCACTTAGTGTTGGCCAGATTCCAGCAGTATATAATAAGATGTATCCCTTAGTCTCTTTTCTGATACCATCATACTTTCAGGGATTGCGCTTGGTGTGAAGTGGGCAATCAGATATTTGTGGAGTATGTAAATAGATGCTAAACTAGAAGATGAAGTCAAATATTTTCATATTTTGTTTGATTTGGCTTGCCATGGCCCATCAAAAATCTGACTATATTATTAGAAGCATTACACATAATTAAAACTTGTTATATAATAATATTGACATAAAAATTTTGTCAAGAACAGAATTCACACAAAATAAAATGTTGAGCAAACAGTTTTACACACAATGCTGTTACATAACTAACAATCTGCTTTACAAATTTTAAGTTTTCAGTATGCATTTTATAGAGTAAATTATTTGTCTTATATGATAGTCTAAGAGTACAACAACCATTCTATCCAGAACCACGACTTCCTGCTATGTTTAAAAGGGGAGTGGGATGCACCAATGTTCAGCACTTCCTTGATCACTCCCGTACTCCCTGGTCCAAGTCCCTAGAGCCACAGCTCCAGAGTTTTTCTCAGTGCTGGCTCACAGACTATCCTTGGTTGTGGTATTCCAACGGTACCAGTCTTATGTTTTACTGCTGGCATTAAAAAGACTCTTGAGGATAAAGGAGCATGATCGTCCCCAAATAGGACATGGTGAGCTTTCATGAGGGACCTGTAATTATAAGAAACTCTTGATCCTGAGGCACCATGTGTCTATTGAGCAAACTCCATGAAGCCAACATCTGAACTACCATGAGTCGGAAATGACATCAGAAAAAGGTAGATGAGAGTCAAGGGGAGAGAACAGGAAGAGAGAAGGGAGGGGGAACTGATCAGTATGTAAATAAAGTGAAAAAAAGTTAAGTAAATAAAAATTTTTCAAAAAGAAAATAGGTTACTATGAGTTTAGTAGTAGGCCAAATGAGAACTCTTACTACTGCCAATTTCTTTCATAATTAGATGAACAGAGAAAGAAGATACTTATGATGTCAGAATTATGAATGGGAAAATCTTCGACGGTCATAGGAACATCCTGGCTGTAGGCATCCCTCTATTTAAGACTTTACATGCATTGTAATTCAAATGCATTTGTAAAGAAAGGCCTAACCAGAACAAGACTGCCTATTTGATATCACTGTAATTCAAGGCTGTTTTAGTTATCTTGGACTTCTTGTACTCTAGTAAGGTACACACTGGATGGCAGTTAGAGCACTGTGGACACTGTAGGGACAAAGCTTTATAGCAAAATATTTGAAAAAAGAAATTGTTAAGGACTAGACAGCAAACTACCATGGGGCTGGATTACATAGAGTCCCCGTATATATGCAGTTATTAAAGTAACCTTTTATTTTTAGGGTATAATGTAACTACTTGAGTCCTATAAAAATATAGTAGTTGTCTTTATACAGCTTATATCCATGTCTCACTGTTCATTAGGCTATGTAGGCTAGTTTGTACTACTAGAGTTTTGATTCTATTTTCATTTTAAAATTTTTATTATTTAATATGGACTTTTAGTGAGAGGATTTTCACCCTACTAGTTTATGTTCTTCAATATGATTCATAACCTACACTAAGTTTCTTCTAGTCTTAGGTATTATTTTTAATTATTTTGTGCTGATAGGTGTGCTTGTAAATGTCATTATCGGAGTGAAATGGCTTTTTTCATCATTCTTTTCTTTTTTTTTTCATTCTTTTCTTTTTTAAAACTGATTTTTTACTACTTAACAAATAACAATGATGCTGCAGCGTAATGGTGATAAAGTCAGCAAAGACCATGAAGATGGCTCTGATTCCAAGGCAACATTCTCCCTTGGCTCTAACCCGATAAATGGTTTTTGGTTTCGGGTATCTGTTACTTTAGTACTCTTCTCGTCTCCTATTATTATTATTATTATAGTTTACAATACTTCAGCTTTACTTGAAAGAAATTCAGTTACAGAAAAGTTTTAGAAAAACAAATGATAAATTTACGAATATAGTTAATCTTTTAAAAAATAGTTTTGTTTTCCTTACTTACTGGCTTTGTGATTTCTTTATTTCTCATGGCAAAAGAGGAAAATACATTAGACTGCATGTATCTTTTAGGAAAAAAACTAAGGAAACTGAAATCACAGTGTTCCTGTTGATTAGTACAATGACTCTGAATACAAAGTAAGTGATGCTTATTTGCAAGTAAAATTTAAGATGCTCTCTGTATTAAGGAGAAATCCTTGGTTAATATTATGATTACCACTAAGTTTCCCTTCATAAACATTAAAGTTAATGACAAGAAATACTTACCTTCACATCTCTGTGAATTATGTTATTATCATGACAGTAGCGCAGTGCTTCCAGTATCTGTCGCATGTAATGGCTGTAAAATACAAGAGAAGTCTAAAAATTAATACATAGTGCCTCTACTTTATTAAGTCCCACATTTACATTAGCTACCTACAAACATCTTTCATTTGAGCAAACAAGACAGTGACTTAATAAAAAAAGTTGACAAACTTATATGCTTCTTCAAAAAACAATGTTTTCTGAGCTAAGTCAAAAGAATTCCACATAATCAATAAACAGCATAAACACGCCAAAGAGGCAAGCCATATATATATACACACACACATCTCCATATCCCTCTAATATCTTGGTTACCTCTATTTAGCTAAACTGGATTGCTATGAAGGAAACCGCTTGAAGCTATTAGAAGGATTCTGAATAAAGGGGTTGTGGTCTTCAGTCAGCCACTAAAAGTAGCTCTCTGCATTGTGTCCATTTAGTCATGAGGAGAATCTATAGAACCTGTACATATGCAATTTCTCTTTGTAAGTTAATCAGGCTTTAGCTGAAGGTACTCATGAATGAAGCAAGGCTATTTCTAAGCAGCTGGGGTCTGCAGAGGCTTCCACTAGGTACAGGCAAAGAACAAAGGAAAAATTAATTTTTTTAAGTTCTAACAGGATCAACTAATGACAGAGTATGAAAAGAGTCTAAATGTTCCTGCAGTTATTATAGGTTTACATCTGGATGAGACCACCTGAAGCTGAAAATATGGCAAGTTGAAAATGTATTAAATACATCCCTAATGTATTACCAAAAATTAGAGTCTAAGCTCAGTTTGCCTTAAGTATGCTCAAAACACATTAGCGATGTCACACTGCATAACACTAGTCCAGGAAAACCTAAAGTGTAGTTTCTATTGACTACACATCCTTTTATACCATCATAAAATACAAAATTGGAAAGTCAAACTAAGGCAAGACAGAGATGTCTTCCCTTTTTATCTCAAGCAGCCACTGTATAGAAGTGCTGTATTTCAACATTTTATTATACACTGCTTATTACACTTGATTGTGCTTTTGGATAGCATATTTCTGACACTAAATAAAACAAAATAATTGAAGTTAGAGCACTCACAATATACAGGTTTATGACTTCGGACAAAAAGTTTTCCTGCTTTATAACTGAAAGATTTCTGTCAAGTTTCCTCTTTGGTACACTACGGTCTAACATGCCTATACAAATATCCCTCTAGTAAACATATGGATTATTTTATGTATTATAATAGATTACAAGTTTCCCTTTAAAAAATAAAATGTACGGGAGAAAACAATCCAAACTTAAAAGTAAAGCAGCCTTTTATCCTGTGCAGATCATCTCTCCACACCTGGGCCCTAAGCAGTTCTCAGTGTGATGCTCTACTGAGAATAGACATGTAAGGGCTTTGTCTGGACCAGTTAAAAGTTTTGTTTAAGTCAGGAGGATTAACTTACTGTTGAGGACTTTTACTCATTCAAAGTAGACCTTGGAGGAGCTGTGATCCCTTGAAATGGCTAACAACAAATGTCAAAGAGGTTTGAACCTTGCAGTAAAGTCATTATTATTGTAGTTATTAGAAAAGAGATCACTCTGATTATAAGAGCTAGAGTAGACAACCCAGTGTTAGCCTGTTCCACAACTCATTAACACGGAAAGGACAGAGGCTGTCACTAACTGGGCTGTGTTATACTGTACTAAATAAGTACTACACAGATCCATGCTTTGTGCCATGTTTGCCACTCTGCTTGAAACTCAGCCAGTTAGAGAAAAACAGCTTTACCATTTGATTATCTGAGTCTCTAAGTCTTGCATCTGGACTCACTGAACTACCCATACAAGCTAAATTTCCTAATAGAAAATCACAGTACCAGAGAGAAGAAAGTCAGAAGTCACCTGGCCAAATACTACATACCACGAGAAGACTCTCTATACCCTGTTAGTGATCTGGGATAAGAGGAAATACAGCTAATGATACCACCTGAGTGGTACCTTTTTCATTGTTAGAGAAGAAGATACTTTAATAAGGTGTGTCCAAACATTTCTGAGCAATGTCACTTGCTGGTCGCACTGCTGTTTTTTTCTGTTCCATTCGCAAGAGTTCCTTTCATAAAACCACCATTTAACAGCAAATATAGTTGGGTTTTTAAAAATCAATAAGCGTTCATCTTGATATATACACAAACAGCTATCTTTCCTATAAAGTCTCAAGATTCCGGGAGCCTAGAAATCATTTAACCACATAACATTACTTCTATGTGCATATGCTGAGACCCAGACCAAGATTGAAGTTGAAGGAAAACTAAGAAAAGTTACCAAAAACTGGAGATAAGAGGAAAAGTAGTGGCCACCAAGTATGCCAGGTGCTCCAGTGTGGCCGTGCGGCAAAAGGAAAAAAAAAAAAAAATCAACTCCCTTCATGCAGGAAAATTTCAAAGAATGAAAATTCTAAAATTTTGATTTTTCTTACTTTATGTTGTTCTTAGTAAATGAACGAAAGACCATTGGAGGGTATAGAGTAGAGGACTTAACCAGCATGGCATGCAAGACGTCCTAGGTCCAGGTCAATGCTTGGTGACCAAAAAAAAAAAAAAATACAAAAGTTCCCTTGAATTCTTTAAGAAATGTGTGTGTGTGCGCACACGCATGCGCGTGTGCTTGCAAAAGTCTGAGAGTTCCATTTACTTTAATAAGGTGATTCATAAAAATGCCACAAGAAAAATCAAGATAACACCAAGTGTAGTATTAGAGCATGCTTGTTACTCTGGAAGCACAATAAAGGATGACAATCTAAACAATCTGAACCCTTTACCATATTGTGGCCAGTGACTGAGGAGGAATGCTCTAGCTCATGTTATTCAAATCAGGAACCTGCCAGTGCTGTGACTGAGTCCAATCAAAGCAGAGAGCTGTATTGCTTTAAGTCTATAAGCTAGTGGTGTAGTGCATACATGGCTACTATAATTTTCCATATTTGCTTCTCTTTTGAGTCATTAGGTTTTTATGACTACTGTTCCACTAGGTATAACAGCTGTCGCTTGGTTCAAAGACCACATATTGGCCCGAAGCAATGTATTCAACAGAAAAATAGGGCTTTTAATTTTCCTCCTCTTATTCTTATGTGCTTCCCTTAGATTAACTGGTTACATAAGAAACTGAAAGATCACTAAAAAGCAACATAAAGAACTAATGAGGTACAATTTGCCAAACCCTCAAGCTTAATTTTACATGGGTCCTGGGCTACCAAACCCCTGTTTGTAGAAAGACACCAGGAATGGGTAAAATAGGAGCATTTGTGTGCAAAAGCAGTCATGTTAGCAGATCCAGGGTTGGCCATTCGCTGCACATTTCCAGCTACTGTCAGCTTCTACACTGCATACTGCAGTGTCCTTGCAGACAGAAGAGCTGGTGACTTCCTGTGATTCTATGGTCAATTCCATCTCTTATTTCCGCTTTACTTCTGGGGATTACATGCAGATCACATACCTGGCCACAGCTTCACTGTACACAAAACCAGCATCAGCTCGCTTTACGATTTCAAAACACAGATCTGCTCCATCCATACTGCAGAGAAATGGGAAAAATAACATGAGAAAAGAGGAACTTCCAAGACAACATTCAAAGTGAACATATCATTGTTGGGTGCATTACTTAAATCCCCCTTCTTTCAATGAAAAGCACACAACTATAGAAGGTATTATAACCATGTGTTGAAAATCTACAGAAAAAGACTTTTTTTTTTTTACAGAGATTAAGCTAACAGAAGTATCAAATAACACAAATATCAGCAATAAGTCTAAGAGAGCAACTCTAGAGGTGGTGTGTATAAGTTTTGAATTAAATTACCAAATTCTCTTTGTAGTCTAAGAATACAAAGTTCCCCCCCCACCAACATTTTGAAATCACTAGCACCAATAAATGGGAAATTTAAGTTACATTCTGTGAAAGGAAAAAATAATAAGCCAATACATTATTTATTTATTTTACCTTCTATTACCCAAATCAATTGCTATAGACACATTCTAACACATTGATGTGCTACTAATACCCTCTAATACTACCTTGCCTTAAAACTTAAAATTTCTCAATTTCTCACCTTGGAGGTGAGATCTCTTCGATCTACTCTACCCATGACATTTTAAGAAAAATCAAACTTTACATAGACTGATCTTATTATTACTTTATTAATATCCCATTTCCTTTTCCTTTTTCCTGGCATATGCCTTTGTATATACTTTCTCATATTTAAAACATCTTAATTCAAATTTTCATTCCATTCCCATCTACAAAGCAAACTCCCTCAGTGATTACCAGCTTTTAATTGCTAACAAACTATAGCCTGCACCATGCCATTTAGACTTTATGCAACCTAAGTACACACAAACATACAGGTACATACATGAAACTCATGTAAGATCACTTATATTAAAAACTATTCAAATACTAACAGTGAATATATTTATAATGCATATAAAGTATTTACAAATTCTCTAGGTCACTTTTCAGTATAATTACTGCAGGTAAAATATTGAGACACAAATTCCTTAAATGGAAAGTCAGGGCACTCACACACTATTATTATGAGAGTTCATGGGAAGCAGTCTGTCAGATCTCCTTTCACACTTCTGATTAAGCACCCCATAAAGTTAGCAGTTTGATTCTCAAGTAAATCTAGTTATTGGATAGATAGGAACAGTACTTAAATCAGTCTGGTTGTGTCCATTGCTTTTCCCAATGCCTACAGCTACACCTATTGGGTATGCAAAGAACAAGTATACACTGTCACACTCTACAACAGTTCAACAAGAGTAGAAAGTCCTAAAAAACAGTTTATACTCAACACACTCCAATTCAATACTAAGCAGAAGACTGAGCACAAAGAACTTTAATGAACAGTTGATTACATCATTTAGATCTTAGTATGGTTTTACACAAATGAAACATTCCCATATTTATATAAGACTTTAACATTTTTTATTTAAATTTTTTCATTTTACATACCAATCCCATTTCCCCCTCCCTCCCCTTCTCCCATCTCCACACCCCCATCCAGTCCTTGGGGAGTCAACAATGTCTGACATACCAAGATGAGGCAGGACCAAGCCCCTCCCCCTTGTATCAAGGCTGATCAAGGTATCCCACCATAGGAAATAGGCTCCAAAATGTCAGTTCATGCACCCGGGGTAGGTCTTGGTGCCACTGCCAGCTCTCCACCCCCACAACTCTCCCCCAACACAACAGATCAAGCCACAGAGCTGTCACCCACATTCAGAGGGTCTAGTTTAGTGCCATGCAGGTTCCACAGCTGTCAGTCCAGTGTTTGTGAGCTCCTGCTGACTCAGGTCAGCTGTCTCTGTGGTTTTCCCCATTATGATCTTGACCCCCACCCCCACCCCCTTGTTCATATGATTCCTCCCTTCTTTCTACAACTGGACTCCTGGACCTCAGCCCAGTGCTTGGCTGTGGATCTCTGCACCTGTTTCCATCAGTCACTGGATATAGATTCTATGATGACAGGATAGTCACTAATCTCATTAACGGGAAGGCCCATTCAGACACCCTCTCCACTATTTCTAGGAGTCTTAAATGTCATACTTCTTGGGCATTTTTCAGTGTCAAGTCGGATTCTTCAAAATGTTTACTATGATAAAAAAATCTGTGTTTTTTAAAAATTTTTTTGTATTCTTTGTGTACTCAAGGCTTGTGAACAACTCTGATCATGTTCTAGAAGAGAATTCTTGAGTAGGAATTATTAGGTCAAGTATTTATAATAATGCTTTTGGTATCCATACTTTCAGACACATTTTAACAATTCATACTGTTACTGCAGAGTGCCCTTTCCTCTACCATGCCACAGGAGGCAATCATTTATGCTGGCTTTAATTTACAATTCTTTGATTATTGGAAAAGCTGAGTATTTTCCTTATTTCTCTTTAATGTAGGGTGAAAAATGGCTGCAGTTTAAGTTGGTTAGTTGATCTATGAGAACTAAAAAAAGAAATCTCATAGTAAAGAATTTCTTCTATATAGGCATTTTTCATTTTCATTGAAATTTAAGGATAAGTACTATTCAAAAAGTCAGGTAAAGAAGAAAGCCAAAGGTATCACAAAAGGAAGACTTTTCAGAAGGATATAGGGCAGGAGAGGGGGGAAGAAGATGGTGCTGGGAAGGTGGCAAAGTGATGAGAGGACAAAGTCTAGGAAGGGAAGGAGTCTGAGAAATAACTAGGAATTACTCACTGACTAGTGCTATAGCTACCAGAAATGATCACTACGTTACTTTCTGGTCATATCTGAAATACTAGTACTTCCAATGAGAAACTTCACAGATGCACTTATACACATAGGTATTTTTTTTTCTTTGTTTGTTTCTGTTACCTTCCACTGACTGGTCTATTCTTGTATCTACTATTATACAATTTTAAATACTATAATAGCATATTATAATATTAGGCAAAATTAAGTTTCACATTATCTTTATGAACTTTTTCTTCCAGTTAAAAATTGAAACAATTTTGTGAAACTGTCAAATATCTTTATATTTTAGCTCAGATGGAATTATTTATATATTAACTTCCAGAATTTAGTATTTTTATCTGAGTAGTGTAACTCTTATTTCTTTTCATATCTCTAAGTTATGAATTTAAGGTTTCTTTATATTGATTTCAAGTATTATTATTTCTTCCATAGGTATTATATCTATATGTAGCTAGTTCTCTCTTTTCCTGTCTCCCTCCCTTCCTTTCTTCTGTGCTGAGGATAGAACCCAAGGCCTCACACAAGCTAGTCAAGCACTCCAATACTGAGTTACTTCCGTAGCTCTGGTGTTTTAGTTATTAATAAATGAGGTCTTTTGAACATTATATGTTTTTTTAAAATTCAGAGATTCATAACCAGGAGCACTGAACAAAATTACAGGTGTAACTCATTTTAAAATATGCAGGCATGTTTACGGAAGGATTGTTTAGCAAGAATGACAACCATGAAAGCATCTTTCTATTATTATTATTATTATCATTATCATCATTATTATTATTTAGTTTTCTGAGACAGGGTTTCTTTGTGTAATAGCCCTAGCTGTCCTAGAACTCACTCTGCAGACCAGGCTGGCCTTGAACTAACAGAGATCCCTCTGCCTCTGTCTTCCAAGTGCTGGGATTAAAGGCATGCACCACCACCATTCAGTTATACCTTCCTATTATTAAAGGCATCTGATTATTCATAACATTAACTGATATCAAGTAAAATCAATGCATTAATTTTTAGTTTCATGAGATACAGAACTAAAAACTAAAAATATTGTTATGTATGTAAATTTTATTCACCATAAATTTAATCTATACATATGCATAATAGACACAATCCTGATATAATGAACTTGAATATTTTATACAAAACTGATGATTTGTTTCCTTTGAGACACTATTTGAAAATATGATACTTTCAAAAACAGTGAGAAGGCTTCTTTTATTGCTATTCTCTTTGATTTGCCTTCTTGGGGTACTTATTCAGCAGTTTATGAATCTTCAGAAAGCAGGTTTTGTATTTTCCTAGTTGTCTCCCAAGAGTGAAATGAGAGGGAGAAAAAAGCCTGTATGGAAAAGGATGGGGAGGGCTTCTGTACTACATGTGGAGAGAAACCAGGGGAGGTGACTATAAATCATGAAAAGTGGTGGAATTATGAATGAATGACTTTAACTGTTTCCTCTTTGTCTACATGAATCAAGAATTATTCATATAATTAAGAAAATGATCCAAAGTCAATGTCTCAAACAAAATAGGTCACAAGGTATGAGTATGTGTATTCTGAAAAGGGTAAGAATATGCCACTCCCAATTCTGCCACTCTGGCCTTTTGAGCTGAAAACATAGCATCATACATTATGATTTTCAGAGCTATTGTCACAGCAATTTCTACATGTTGACAGGCAGTTTCTATACCTGTCTCATAGCACACCAACTTGTAAGAGGTGGCAGGCTGGTATTTGTATGCAAATGACTCTTTGAGGAACACTGTTTAAAAAAAAGACAAATTTCTCTGACCAGCAATTTCTCTGAAGATGACACAAACAACTATAAAACCTAGATGAAATTAGAAAAAGCAATTTTACATCTTCAAAGAACAAACAGCACAGTGAGCTGAAAACAGAGAACAGATCAGAGCCCAAAGACATGAGCAAGTAGAGCTGCTTCTGCCCTGGGCGGTGGGGGTGGTGGGAGTGTCATGGAGAAAGTGAGCTATATAAGGAGGCAGCTGTGAGAGGACACTTTGGGGGAACTATGAAGTGACAGCATCCTGATGCTTCTGCACCTGGCTGAGCTAAGAGGGGAGACTGAACTCTTGTTCGGCAGATGTCTGAAGAGCCTGCCAAAGGCTACACAGCTGTGTTTTGAAAATTGGAATATAGAGTACAGTCTGCTGTGACATACTGCTAGCATAGAAAACCCCTAAATGCTTATTATTAATTACTATCTAGGTAAAAGGTGAACCTAGCAATTTCAGCCAAAGCAAGCGTTCAGGGTTATGTTTCCTGATCATAAGGCAGCTGTGTTAGAAGTAAATTAATAAAACAACAATAAAATCCCCTCAAAACTTGCTGGTTGAAGGCAGCATGCTCAGTAACTTATCATCCAAGGAAAAGCTCATAATGATGATTAGAAAATATTTCTAAGATTCATAATAAAGTGTAGGTGTCAAAACATGTAAGATTGAGGTATTGGGCTAGGCACGGTTATGCACATCTTTAATCCCAGCATTCTAGAAGTGGAGGCAGTCAGGACTGCTGTCAGTTCTAGGCTAACCTAGTATAAATAGTTGAGCTATAGCACTACATTTTAATAACTTATCTCAGTGTAAGAAGACAATCCATGCAACACACACACACACACACACACACACACACACCCCTATTAACTTGGCCTTGGAGAAACTTTTCTTTAGTTGGCAAATTCATTGTTCATGGAAAAGTACATCAATAATCAACATAACCTTTCTGGGAGACAACTTTATAGTGTTTGTCAGACTCTTTAAAATATACATGTGTTCTTTGACTCAGTTAATTTTATTCTAAAGGGAAGAATTAGGGATATCTCCCAGTTTTAACAAGAATGGTTTATCATAGTTAGTAGTAATAGGAGTTGGAAAGTAACTGAAATTCCAGTGACAGAAGAATGCCTAATGAACTGGCTTTTTGGAGCCCATTCCCTGTGGACGGATACTCTCTCAGTCTAGATACACAAGGAGGGCCTCAGTCCTGCCCCAAATGATGTGATAGACTTTGATGATCCCCCATGGGAGGATTCACCCGCTCTGGGGAGTGGATGGGAGGGTGGGATGGGGAGATGGTGGGGGGACTGGGAAGACAGGAGGGAGAACTGGGATTGGCATGTAAAATAAAGTTGTTTTTAATTTAAATTAAAAAAAAAAAAAAAGGATGCCTATAAGCCAGGCAGTGCTGGTGAACGCCTTTACTTCCAAAACTCAGGAGGCAGAGGCAGGTGGGTCTCTGTGAGTTTGAGGCCAGCCTGGTCTACAAAGCAAGTTCCAGGGCAGGCTCAAAAGCTACAGAGAAAACCTGTTTCCAAAAAAGAAAAGAAGAGAATGCCTATATAAACTGGCAAACTCACAGTGGGGAATATAAATGATGTTTTATATTATTGACATCAAGAGTGGATTGGATGATGCCTGAAACACTTTGCTTCCTTTTACTTTTTCATTAACAGCCATTTATCACAAGAAATCAGTTCTAATAATTTAAAACTGTGAAATGATTCCTTCAGAACAGTGTTAAAATGGCCCTTACAAAACTGTTTGAATTCAATAATTTGTGACAATGATCTTATTTTGCTGTAATAAAACAATTAAGCTAGTAGTATTCAGTGCATAGTCATGTGATGGGCTTTTCTAGGTGTTTTCCATGCACTGGTTTAGTCACTGGCTCCAGGAAGGTAAGGTAGCACAAGCATATCCATTTTATTTAGGAGAAAACTGAGAAACAGCACATGGTAAGTGAAAGGTCATATGATGCTCTTTCTCTCTCTCTTTACACTTTCAGGTCAGAATCTTACTACATAGCCCTGGCTGGCTCTGACCTCTGATAAGTTCAGGATTCAAACTGAGGCAGCCTGACTTTGAGGTTCATGTAGTACCCCCAAAACTGGTTAGGTTTCAAAGAGGAAAACATCCAGATTCTGTGCATCATTCATTTTCATGCCAACTATGGAGGTCCCATGGTCTAGACCACTGTGCTCGGGAACACGAACATGTTGGGGGGGGTGCCTTCAAACTGCAGAGCTCCCCATCCTCACCCTTCTAAATGATACATGTAGATGCTATTATTTATTGTTTAAATGAAACTTCTGAATCTCTACATTTAATAAGTCTCTCTCTCTCTCTCTCTCTCTCTCTCTCTCTCTCTCTCTGTGTGTGTGTGTGTGTGTGTGTGTGTGTGTGTGTGTGTGTGTTGATCTTTTAAGACCAAGGTCTTATTTTGTAGTCCAGGCTGGCCTAGAACTCATAGGGCTTCCTCTGACTCAGTTTTTTTAAGTGCTGATATTATAGGTATATGCCATTATGCCTGTCCAGTACACTTGATGGTAAGCCCTGTAATGCCTGCATATACAAACTAATCTGCTGATTAAAAAGAATCTTCTTAATTTTGTTTTATTTTTCCTCAAAATTTACAACTTTGTGGTTTTGATTTGATATCATCACGAATGGTGCACTACCAGTATCTCTTCCTTATTTTTTGGTCCTTGTTATGCCTCTGTCTAATTTTATACATGTCTGACTCCTACACCTGCACCGATGCCCTTCATTAACTTCCTATGAACATTCCTGTCTATCAAAGCTCCCAACTCTTCTCCCTCCTGAATACGTAATGTGGGCTTTAAGAATCTGGGCCTACGATCATATAGACTGCCACTTACTGTTTATTTTACAGGCAAGCACCCATCTGGTCTATACAATTAGACTGTAGACAACTTTACCTTCATTATAAAATCCCATATACTGGTGATTATTTATGAACACTTATGAGAAATGAGTTCATTTCAGAAAGACAGAAATCACACTCAGAAGCCTTTCTTACTCTTCCTGCATCTATGTCATTCCATAACTGGGAGGGGGAATCTAGCCTCATTCAGTTAGTGAACACTCACTACCGGGTGGATACAAAGACCAGTTTCATGAGTAGTTTATCGTTTAAGAGCCTACATCATAGAAGAGGCGATGAAGAAACAAATGGAAGCAAAACAAAACCAAAGATGAGTGCATCTTCACATTCTGATGGAGGGAGATAGATGCTCTATCTTTGAAGGATTTGGAAAATTTCCATGAAGTAGGCAGCCTCTGAGATGGGCTCTGAAGAAAAGAGGTAGGAAGAGGATGCAAAAAAGAGCAGAAGTGCAAGAGCGGAGCTAAGGAGGTAGTTTAGAGGAAGGCAGTGTCTCAAGGTATTTCTTCTCTAAACGGAACAATCCAGCCTGGATGGGGTCCCAGAAGTGAGTCAGCATGTGAGGTAGGTTTGTGGTGGATAAAGAAACGTGTGAGGCTCTAATCTGAGAAAAGTTTTCCCTTCCTATGGATACTGTAAATAGGCCACAATCATATTCTTTCAGTGTGAATCTAGGCAAGGACCAGAGAAGTACTTAGGACTGTCAATGAAAAAACCACCATGTCAATGGAGAAAGGTCTCACTCACTAGAATGGGAATTTTATGGCTTAATAAAGCAATTATGATACATTGTCAAAACATTAAAATAAGTTGAATATAGCCCCAAGTGCCTATCTACTAATTGTATTTCTTTTGGTTAGAATCATCTATTTTTGTCCTCACCTACTTGTATATAAAGCTTAATATCTTCCCTTTCTTTTTAAAATGTTTCTCCCCAGTGTCTTTTATTGGTGTGAACTTTTATGCTCAATGGAATGTTACTCTTCTATTTTAATATCAAGTCAAATTATTTTTTTCAGCTTTTAAAAAATCTATTGATGTTTTCCTTTGTGAACCTTAGTCCTTTAAAGTTTTAAAGGCTAACCAAATATCTGTTAAACAATATTCTATCACTTGTTGGCTTTTCCTGATAAGCTACAAACTCAATTCAGTCTGTAGTATTCCTATTTGTGTTTAGGGGTAGGGCACACTTTTCTGAACTGCTAGTTTTCTCTACACTATTTAAAATTCTCTTTAATTTTCTGAACTTTATCACATGTATTGCTCAATGGGCTCCTACAGAAAGGGAATGCTGTTACTTTCCTGGCTGGGAGCTCTGGGACAGCTGATGCCCAGTATGGCCTTTCATAGCTTCATGGATCTGAATGTCTGGTAGAACCTAAAATGAAGACCCCTCTGAGTGGGTGCTGAAGGAGCGTCTTCTCAAAGTCATGGAAGGAATGACTATACCAATAAGAGCATCAAGTGAGGGTAAGTGGACATAAGTAGGCAGAACACCAAAGGAAGGGGGAAAAGCCATGGAAAGAAGGGGTTGCAAATCCAACACATTCTCCTTTGTACTTTGCTAGCTCATCAGGGTACAGATACCGTTTTAACGCATGTCACAGGCAGCCTTCCTTAGTTTAGGCCATCCCTAGCATGTTCTGTACATGGGAAGTGTGTGAAGGAAGCCTGTTACCCTGTGTCTGAGAATTTAAGACCTGGAGAGGCAATGTCTTGCTCACCCAAAGTATTCAAGAGCAGAGTGTTTCCGGTTTCAAAAGCTTTTCAATTTTTCAATAGCAAGGGAGCATGTACACACACACACACACACCATGGAGACAGGACTCCAGTTTAAACACAAAATTCATTTGTGTTTTATATATAAAGGCTATAAATAATCTGAAGGTAATTTTATCAAAATTTTCATGTGCCTGTGTTTTCACTGTCACCTATCACATAAGGTGAAGTATAGAATTTTCCACTTGTGGCTTTACTTTGCTACTCCAAACTTTAGGATTTGGGGGTATTTTGTATCTTTGGATCAGAGATACTGACTTATCCATCAGATTTACAAGTTGCTAAACATGTTCTACAAGGTCTAGTGTGGTAGCACCCAACTCTAATTCCAGAACTCAGAAGACAATTGGGTCTCTGAGTTCAAGGTCAGCCTGGCCTGGGCCACATACTACAACATCGTCTTAAAGAAAAAAAAAAAAAAAAAAAAAAAAAAAAGGAGAGTGCCACTAAACATGTTCTAGGTATCTCAACAAATTGCAAACAGATTTTCAAAAGTACTTCCAATTCTTGTGTTCCTCGCAACTCCTCACTAGAGCTTTGCTTGATAATGGTGCCTCCTAGTGGATAAAAGAGAAACAAAACAAAACAAAACAAAAACCAAACCAAACCAAAATTCACACTTCAAGGAACTGCAGAACATCTTAAAATAGCATAAGTTCTCTGAGTATTCGCTATTAGCTGTTCATGGTTCTATACCTCTCTGAAGTTCTGTGAATTTCCTAGTCAAAAAAAGGTGGCAGATGGAAACCACAGTCCCTGTTCTATCATATAGCAACTTAACTGTGTGCTCAGTGTTCTCAGTAATCCCCACAAGTGAATCCCCATCTCCCTAACCTCCAGATATCAGTGACAATAGTCATACCACAGAATTTATTTTTGAGACAAGTTCTCACTCTTCATGCCACGTTAGTCTGGAACTCAATAGGTAAGTCATGTTTCAAACCTGCTGTTATTTCCAAGCTATCTATAGATTTCACCTACAACACTCAGTGGCTTGAGTTAAACTTGCACATTACAGTGTCTGCAGTCCAAGGTCCTCAAGTCTCTTTTCTACCCAGCCTTCTCCCCTAAATGGCCTTTTAACCTTCATTAGTTCTAAATCATAATCATGTAAATACCTAAACACATTTCTTTTCAATTTTCTTATAAGTCTGATCTAGTCCTGCACATCCTTGTAGGTGAGAGCTGGGAGAGAACCCCTGCCATCCTAAATCAATCACAATCAATGCACCAGATTGCTTCTAAATTATTTGTGTGTGTGAGTGTACTCGTGCGCGTCTGCACATGCACATATGGAAGCCAGAGACCAATGTTCAATGTCTTTCCTGATAGCTTTTTACCCTGGTTTTTGAGACAGGGTCTGCCATTCAACCTGGAGCTCATAGACTACCTATCTCTACCTCCTGATCACTGTGCTTACAGACATATACAACCACACTGGCTTTTTCACATGGCTCCATGGCAGGCACTATCTCCCCAGGTCCCCGAATTCTTACATCTGACATATGTAAGGATAGTCTTAAAAAAATCATTCAGTTAATTATTGGTTTTCTGTTTTTTTTTAACTGTCATTTGCATATTGAAATCAAATCAGCTGGTTTAATTCTTACTTCCAAGAATTTAACTAAAATGAAATGTTAATGTTGGTACTTATAAACCTCTTATATGTCCTGAGGAGGATATCCTATATGCCTATAAATTAATTCTAAATTTCAGGAATTACAAGGCAAAAAAGAAAAAAAAATAAAAAAAATGTTCAAATAACATCATGGCCAATTTTTCAAACAGCAACAAAACTGTTTACATGGACAAGTAAAAGCCAGCAGTTAGCTAAACTGATCCTTTGAGTATTACAGGAACACAGAGAGACCTAAATTTATTATTCCCATTTACTATAACTTTGTTTTAGTCACTCCTCTGGGATTAAAATACTGGATGTTCCTGTTAAAAACAGGTATGTTAATAGCTAATACCAGAGATTTATGGAGCATTTAACTATTTGCCATACCATTTTAAGTGGCTTGTAAGTATTAATTTGATGCCTATAACAACACTAGGAGACAAATACTATTTTGCAGGTGAAGAAATTGAAGCTTAATACAAATGTTATGTAATTTGTTCAAAGTTACATTGTTACAAAGTAGTACAGCAAGGACTGGAATATAAGCAACAGGCTCTGGGGTTCTAAAACCCCTAATCCTGAAGCTCTATACTAAATAGCATTAATGACTATGGCAATGAATGTAATATTTAGTATAGTGATCAAACTACTCTTGCATTTCATTTCATTCTCAAGCAGGCAAAGTAGAAACTGAGGTGCCAAGATGTACAATGGACCCTATGTCAATGGTAGTGACTCCTACCTATAACTGGGAGCTAGACTCATAAGGTGGCTTGTATTGGACAACAATAGTTATGTGTTCTATTATCAGCACAAATGCAAATGACCTGAGTTGATGAGCATTAACTATCTATTCCCAAAACTTCTGAAAAGCTAGTGTTTCTTCAACTTGGGTCCATTTTTAGCTATTATTTCTTTAGTGAAGCCTCTCCTTTTCATCATTCTCTCTACACTCTACTTCTTGAATTCCTATTCAAAAAGTATGTTGGATATTGTCCAATTGGCCTTCATGGTTCTCAGTTTCTCTTTTATACTTAAGAGCTCTAGCTAATTGTTCTTTGTTCTCTACTGTTTCTTCCATGCTACCTTTCAACCGGCCCATATTAGTTCCAAAAGGAGAGACAGACTGCCAGATACATATACGTATGCATATATACCACATTCCCTAAGGCTTTTTCAAAATTTACCAAATTTACCTCTTGTTCTATGGTTGTTATTTCTTCAAAGTCCCCTTTCATATTATCTATATTTTATTGAGCTCAAACTTTTGGAGACTTAAAATTCCTTTTTCTATTATCTACATTTTCTTGAGTTCAAATTTTCCATACTGAGAGTTTTACAATGGTAGCTTTGTCTTGTATCTTGTTAAAAGATTTATATATATATATATATATATATATATATATATATATATATATACATAATTTTACATATTGATCCCAGTTGCCTCTCTTTAAGTAGAGATTTCTAGATTTCTTTTTCTTCTGACCCCTTGAACTATTCTTTTGTATCTGCTGGCCAGAGTCTTCCTCAGCCAATACAGCAGGTTCAGGATCACCATCCATCTCTTGGCTTCATTCATGGGCACGACTCCTGCTCCCTCTTCCCTGTAGGAGCTTTTGGTCCTTCTCTCAATAAAGAAGTTGAACTCCAAATTGTATTTTGCATGGATTTTTTTCACTAACTTTTGTTTTAACTGTCTTGTACTGCTTTTCATACTGAATTTAGAGGTCTCTCTCCCATGTACAAATCTGATTATATTATTACTTTGGTAAAATTATTCTAATGTGCTCTATCACCTATACAGTCACGCTTTACAAGTAATTAAAGGTCACTTCCTAAGACTGGGCTTTCATGAATATCCTATCTGAAGTGAGCAGTAGTCTTTAACACTCAGCATTCTCTACCCCCCACATGGTTCCACTCCTAATGGCACATTCAACACTCACTTTTAGTATTACATACCCGTTAATCTCTTCCATTACAATATTAAGTCGATGTATTTATGGACTTAGAATTACTCACTGCTAAATCTGTAGCACTTAGAACAATACCTTGTACACTGCAGGCATTCTATAAGTACTTGCTGAATATATGGATTAAAAACCTTGGTAACATGGAATCAAAAGCCATAGACATAGCATAGTAATTATGAGGGGGCCCTAGAATCAAACTGCCTAAGTTAGAATTCTGGCTACAGCACATACTGTTGTAGACTCGAACAAGCTGCAACTTTATAAGTATCATTTTTGATCTGCAAAATGGACATCGCAATTAAAATCAGTTGGTTACTAAGAAGATTTAAAAGACAATAAAATATAATGGGCAGCATGAAGTTGTAAACATTACTGATGGTTTTATTATGACATGTTCAAACTTATCTCTAGTCATGTTCTTGTCTCATACTTTACTTCAAAGCAAGACCTACCATTACTAGAAATGCCCCAAGCACACACTCTGACTCACATTTCTAGTCATTCCACATGCTTGTTCTCCTGCCTGTAATGCCTATCTCTTTTCCCCATTAATGTAATCAATCTGCCACCCACAGTCTATTAAATTTATCCATCCTGCCATGAAAACAACAGTGGGCTTTGATTTGCCCTGGTTTAACAAAGACAATGTTCTGGATTTAAAAGAAGTCTATCCACAGTAGACCAGCTAAATAACTTAGGACACTAAATGCTAGAAAAGCAGGTAGGAAGTGAGACAATAAGATGAAGCTATTCATATTTTCTCTCTGTATTTGGAATGAGAAGTAACAGACAAAGACACTCTTAACGATACTTATGCTTTGTTGGGCAGTGGTGGGGCACACCTTTAATCCCAGCACTTGGGAGGCCGAGGAAGGCAAACCTCTGTGAGTTCAAGGCCAGCCTGGTCTACAAAGCAAGTTTCAGGACAGCCAGAGCTGTTGCACAGAGAAACCCTGTCTCAGAAAACCAAAAAGCCAAAAAACAAAACAAAATAACAACAAAAAAACCACCCAAAAACCAAAAACCCAACCAAACAACCAAACAAAACAAAACAAAAACTCTTATGCTTCAAGGTTGTGCAAATCTGGAAACTAAGGAACCTGTTTGAGGGTAAAGTACAATCCCTTTAATGCAAACAGGCAAAGTTAGTCTTTCTAGAGCAAAGTTAATGTAAAGCTACCCCTCCCCACCTCCCAGAAGGGAATAGTAGCTTTGGATTCTGTGATCTTCCCTTGCCCCAATTTGCATCAGATCTAGCTTTATTCTGCTTACTTTCTCTAAATTTCATGAGATATCCATGTTTTAATATTTTTGCTTAGTTTGTCTAGTTCATCCCTACCTACCTACCATCATCACCTGGCAAACTCCAGGTTATCCTTCTAAGTGTCAGTATTACCTCTTTTATAACAGCCACTTGTAAACCTCTGTCTGTCCAAGATCACTATGCTCCTAATCTACATGTTCAATTTCCTGTTTAACACTGTCATTTGGACTTCAACATATCCAATTGTACTTTATCGCCTACTTCTAGGATTGCCAAGGTAGTCAGAGGCATCATCACATGCCAAGTGCTCAAGTCAGAGATGGAGAGTCAGCTTTGGCTTCTCCTCTTTCCTAACTGCCTGTATCCAACCCTCAAGCCCTGCTCCTTCTAATTTCTAAGTACTTAGCAGACTATATTCATTTCCTTTGCTGTCTATTGACATTCATCTACCTTGGTCACCAATATAATGTCCACACTTAATTACTTGGATTATTTCCTGATTCTGCCTACATCCAAATGTGTTCCTCTTAACCTCCCAGCCACACTACTTCTAAAACATCTTTTTAAAATTGTAATTTGAGAATATATACCTTATGATGGAATCACATCTTTAGGATAAAACCCTGAATCCTTGATATATCTTAAAAGACCTATCAAGATCTTGTGATTCCTTTGATCCCTGAATGGTGTGCTTGAGGATGATGAAGAATATGCTAAGGACAAGCAATATTCTTTTAGGATATACTTTTAAGAGTCTGGCAGAAAGTAAGAGGAGCACATCTTTTTTTTTACATTTTTTATGAAGATTCAATGATATTTATTATACAAAGGAAACAATGATATTGTGTAAAGTAAACATTGGCAAGTATTACAATTTTCTTGGATCCAGTGGTCATATAGTAAAAAGAAAACAATTATACTTAACAACATGCTGGTCAAGTCCACAGATACGAATGAGGTCCATAAAACACATCATAATTTATCTATAATCATCATAATCCAGACATTACACATAAGTACAACAGTTTTTATAATGAGTTAAATATATACTAGCTAATATGACTGAAATTTAGTTCAGGCCTTTAATCATTATGCAAAATCAAAGCTCACATTTTCCTACAATGCTGGTGGTATAATGTTTATGGAAGGAATTTGACATCAGCAACAATATGAAAGGAAGCCTGCACAATGTTATTTATGTGACAAAATTGGAAATAATCCAAATACCTAACACCAGAGGAAAGGTTAAATGATATTCTGTATCATAAATGGATCACTAAGCAGGTATATACAGGAATGAAAATGTCTCCCTTCTACTATGGAATCCTTCAGTGTTTTCTACACTCTTAAAATACAAAATCAAGGTATTATAAGAGAATAACAAAATAAATTTAGGTTTCTACTAGGGTAGGGAAACAAATGGACTGAAGGGATGATTCTGATTGAAGCCTATTCCTAAGTTTCATTTTGTAGCCATGTAGATGTTTTAATAACATAAGAACAGAATTTAAGTCAGAAGAAAAAAAAGGTAATCCCTCCAATTACAAACAAATGGATACAAATATTCGAATAAGATTGCTAGATTATATCAATGTCAGTAGTCTTGTTGTGGCATTATACTACTTTTTTAGAATGCTAAGTTTTGAAGAAAACTGGCAAATCTACAAGGCTATGTACTCTCTCTCTCCTTTCTATCCCCCTCCCTCTCCCTCCCCTCTCTCTCTGTGTGTAACAGCCTTAGCTGTCCTGGAACTCACATTGTAGACCAGGCTAGCCTGAAACTCAACTGCCTCTGCCTCATAATGTTGGAATTTAAAAGCACACACTACAATGCTTGGCAGGATCTGTCTTATCTCTTATACTGACATGTGAATCTACAATTATCTCAATAAAATTGTAACCAAACAACTGGCTGGGTGGGGTGGGGTGGGGGTACATGCCCTAAATCTCAGCATTTGGGATGTGGAAGCAAAAGTAGGCAGATCTCTGTGAGTTTGAGGCCAGCCTGGTCTACATACAGAGTTCTGGGCCAACCAGAGCTACATAGTAAGACCTTGTCTCAAAACCAAAACCAAACCAAACCAAACCAAACAAACAAACAAAAACCACAAATAAACCTAATCTGATCCACATCATGTCTGTGGCATAATGACAAAGAGGAGATATTTCAAATTACTTTAAAACTTGGCATTTTGATTGTGTACCTGTATAAGGCTACAATCAAAGGAAAAATAAGTACAATGAAATACCAACCTGCTTATAGTAGTCATACTTATAATATATATTTAAACTAGTGGGATGAAGCAAGTAAGTGTGTTAACATGGTAAGAACCAAAAATTCTTTAAGATACGATTTAGAGACATACAGTTTTAAAAGTTAAAAAAGTCTGTAATTTCTTTTACTAAAAAACATAACTACAGAACATTTCAGATGTTAAAAATATGAACCCTTCTGTAAAAAAATGTAACATACTAGCTAATTTTCTTTTATGTATAATCTTGGCATAGGCCTACCTTCAGCCTCATTCCCATAGGTCTTGAAGGAGGACCCAGTCACTGACCTCTCGAATTCTATTTTCCCAACTTCTTAACTCTCTTGAGGCTTTCTTTATCAACTGCTACCATGGATCCCAGGAACAACAAGTACGATTGATTGATGAACATCTAAATACTTAAGAATAGGGGTTTCTATAGTAGGTGTAGGTAAGCAACAGGGACTTTCTTGATACCAAGAGTTTTGCATGGTTGACTTTGAGGGCCAAAGTAATGATTATGCAGACTATACCAGACAGAGATGACTTGGACTGCTAATTGGCTGATTTTGAGACAAATACCAGATGTAACATGTAATACATAAATATTTCATTACTTATCTCCAGACAGAAAGAACTTTTTTGTAAAATAATTATAGTACTAAAATTACATATTAGAACTAATAATTTACTGTCTAATAAGAGTCATTATATAATAACTGTATTATCTAATGAATGAAAATCTTAACTACTAATTTAAGCTGGACATAATAAACTCATGGTTTATTTTTAGTTTATGTTTAGTTTTTATTAAAGAAAACTTAAAAAATTATGGTACTAAGTGCTATGCACTCAGGATTGGGGATGCATAGAAATGAAGCAACCGTTCTCCTTCAAGGAACACTGTGAAAGAGCATTTTTGTTTTACATTTACATATAAGTTACAAATATAAGAAATTATGCACACCTACCAGTAATTTCCCTCAAGATTAACATCAGGTTACAGTTTCTTAGTTTTTCCTTGTTTTTAATGACCTAGATAATTAAAAACAAAACAAAAAAACCCAACAAAACAAAACAAAAACACTGGCCAAGGATTTATAGCGTCCCTCAACTGGGTATTGCCTGATCATTTCTTCTTCCCTAGGCCAGGACTGTGCTTTTCTTGAGTGGTGGAGAGAAGAGTAGCAGAGGTGAAATGCCTTTTTTATCTCTTTTTTTTTCTGCCTTCTCATGCTTTAATTCCACACTCTGTGCTCCATTTCTGGAGCATCTCTCCCCAGTCCTTTCCAGACGGCCAGGCACCCGAGGTTCACACTTTTTCAGACTCCAGGGGATCTTGAACAGGTAAAAGACCCTTGGGTAACCAGGAGATACTACTTTTAAGTTCACAGTTACATGAAAATGAACACATGTCTAAAAAAAACCCCAAATAACCATAGACACATAAAAATCCGTTTACTTCTGGTGAATTCTAAGGGTCCAAAGTCATGTTCCCTGACATGTGAGAACTGAGGCAGGGATACCAAGGACTGGGTGTCGGAAGAGTACTAATGGTCTTGGCCAGTGGCAACAGCTGTTTCACACCTTCCAAAGTGGTATTATAGCTTCTCTAGTTTCCCTTATGAATGAAGTGACCTGGCCAACAGTGATTCTGCACTGGTTACAGTGCCTTTCTAAGCTGACTGTGCTTTTTTATCTCTTAATGGAAGGTACTCACGGGAAGGAGGACTGTTTCCAGAGTGCCCAGCATTGATGAGAGCTCTGCTGCTTCTTTTCCCTTTATTGTCTACTTCTTTGTAAGCTCTATCATCCACATTCTGGCACACTTTGTGTTATAATACAATTCTACTTTAGTTTGATGCTCCAATTGCTCTAGCTTTGGCTACCTGGGATGCTTTCAGATTGCTTTCTGTGTCTCTTTGACATGCATGTGTCCTTTTGAACACTTCAGTACTGTTAGGCACTCTAAGATGCTTCCAGTTTATCTTGTACTTTCTCTGTCTCAGCCCTAGAATTAATAAACATTTTTTTTTTCTCAAGAAGCCCTGGGCCCTTCTATTACAGATGCATATTTAGAAATGAAGGCTTGGGAGCGTGTGCACATTTAATAAATGATTTGAGTTGTCCTCAACCTCTAAACAGTAATATAGGGCCCGTCCTAGCCCATTTTCTTGCTTATTTTTAACTTCAGTGTGGACAGAATTTTAGCCGTCTGACTTATTTTTTCAAATAAAAAGCAAAATAATCAAGCACTATTAACACCCTTAAACATTTTTGGAAGAACATTTGGAAGAACATTAGAAAATAAAGAACTCTTTAGGGTTGGAAAGATGGCTCAATGGTTAAGAGCATCTGTTGCTCTTGCAGAGGACCTGGGATTGATTTCTAGCATCCATATGTTGTCTCACAACCATCAGTAACTCCAGTTCTATGTGCCACCTTCTGGTTTTCAAAGCCATCAAGCATGCACGTGGCACACATACACACATACAGTAGGAAGAGTAAATCTAATAAAAAAATTAAAAACAACAAAAAAGTGAATAGAATAGACAGAAACTAGTAACATGCTTTAAAGCATTTTATAGCACTAATGACAAAATAAATGCCATTTAACCCAAAACATCATTTTGGCCTATCCAAATGTAAACTTGGGGGCTGAGATGGCTCTGTTCTTAAAGTACTTGTTGCATAAGCATTAGGACTTGAGTTTGTATCTCCACCACCTACTTAAAACCCAGGCACAGTAGTGTGTGCCTGTAGTCCTAGCACTGGCAGGACAGATAGGCAAATCCTTGGGGTTTATAGGCCACTCAGTCTAACCAATCAGCAAGCTCCATGTATAGTGAAAGCCCTGTCTCAAAAAAGGGAGAGAGAAACTAAGGAAGACATTGGACATCAACCTCTGGTCTCTATATACACTTACACACACTTACACCCATATACACAAAGTAAGTATGGATCTGCTCATCCCAACTGGTGTGAATACAAACATTAATATTTATGAAAAGTAATGTGAAATCACATGAAGATGTAGCTGTGTGTTGTGAGTAATTAGCCAAGCCACAGATTTGAACTCTGACCTTATATCTAGGTATCCCACAGAACTTTAAGTCTTGAACTTTAAGACAGTTCAAACTGCTAGAGCCTGAGGGTATCTAGCAGAAGGGGGAAAACTCTCTATTGAGGAAGAAAAGTATCATTCTTAGGCTAATAAGCTTCAAGATAATTTCCAGCAGAAAGTCAAAATGAATCAGGTAGTTGACAAAGAGCCAGAAAAGAGAATGGAGAAAAATAAAACCATGTGGAGTGCTTGAGCACAAGGTTATAATCTTGAATTTTTGTAAAAATAATAAAAAGTAATATAGTAGATACTTAAAAAGAAATGGAAACTATAAAACTAAAAAGTGTAATTAAAAATCTAGAAGGCAGAGTGCCGCAATTCAACAGTACTGAAGAGAGAAACAGACCTGGAAGAGAGGGTCAGAAGAAACAAGGTAGGGGGTAGGGGGAGGCAGAGGGGAAAAGTATGAAAGAGATTACTGGAAAGGGGGGTGGGGTGGCATTTCATGATCAGGTGCAAGGCGATCTCCCAGGAATCTGGGAGGCTGACAGCAGCTAAGACTCCTAGTAATAGTGGATAAGTAGCCTGAACTGGCCATCTCCTGTGACTAGATTGGTACCTGGCCCAATTGTTGTCAGACAGGCATCATCCAGTAACTGGTGGAGGCAGATGGAGAGACCCACAGCCAAACATTAGGCAAAGTTTGGGAATCCTGCGGAGGAGGAGAAAAAAATGTAGGAACCAGAGGGGTCGAGGACACCACAGGAAGGCTCACACAATCAGCTAACCTGGGCTCACAGAGACTGAACTAACAACCAGAGGGCCTGCATGGGACTGACCTAAGCACTCTGCATGTTACAGTTCAGTAGCTTGGTCCTTTTGTAGAAATTCTAACAGTGGGAACAGGGGCTGTCTCTGACTCTTTTACTTTTGGGAACCTACTCCTGATATGGGGTTGCCTTGCCCAGCCTTAATACATGGAAAGGTGCTTAGTCTTACTGCAACTTTATATGCCATATTTTGTTGATATTCATGGGAGACCTGCCCTTTCCTAAATAGAAATGGAGGAGTGGGTGGGGGGGTGTAGAGAGGAATGGAGCAAGGAACTGGGAGGAAAGGAGGGAGGGGAAACTATCACAGAGAGGTAAAATAAATTTACAAAAGAGAAAAATGCAAAATATAAGAAAGAGTGTAGGACACAAATAGAATACCATAAGTTTTATCTCTAAGTATATTTAACTGGGTCATAAAAATGATGAAAGGGACAGACAGTATTCAAAGAAGATAATTGCAGAGAAATTTTCATAATCACATATAATATCAACACAGTGATTTAAGACACTTATAGAACTCAAGGCAAGGTTAAAACACACAGATAACAATTCTTAAGATATATCAGAAAGAAAGCAAAGGATGAGGGGAAATTTAATAGCCTTAGAAACAAGCACTACTGCCTTTAGAGAAATGTCAGATGGCTTGCTGAATTCTCAACATCAATGGAAGCTGGAAGAGTGAATGATATCTAATAGACAGAAAATGCCAGTCTAGAATTCTCTACACAGCAAACAGCCCCAAGATGAAAGCGAATACAAGAAAATTCTGAAACTAATAAAAATGGATGTTTGTACTTAGGAGACAGATACAAGGAAAACCAACCCAGATAAAACCATAGCTGTGCTCAAAGAATACAGAACAAAGATAGGTAAGTGTGGGGGTGAATCTTAATGACTAAAATAAAAGAAGCTAGGAATGATGTAAATACACATAACCCATTTTATCTATGTAAAATAGTTAAATGAAACATAGGTTATATGTCAAAGGAGGTATTAAGTGAAATTAATGGATTCTAAAGAACTATAATTACTTATAAATATTTGAATGTGATAGATTAGGGGGTATATATTGTAATTTTTAGGTTACATAATGAACTAATAGGAGAGTGTTTAAACTTCATAATTAATAAAAGGGAAATATAATGACAAAAAGATATTAAATTGATCTTAATAAACAAAATAAAGAGAAAGAAATATGCCAAAAAGTAGTATAAGTAGAACAGAACATGATCAAAAACCTCAAAGATAAAAGATCTAATAAAATGAATTTAATTAAATCAAAACAAACTGCAACAAAAGGAAGCACACAAGAAGACCATACATGTAAATCAAAAGGTATGAAATAGGGAGACAAGATGTCTAAGGTACTTGCCGCCATCCCTGATGACCTGAGATAAAACCCTAGGAGCCACACAGTGAGACAATCAACTCCTCCAAGTTGTCTTCTAATAATATAATAATATAATATAATAATAATAATAATAAATGAACACACACACACACAAGAGAAAAGATATGGCCACAGAACCCAAACAAAAACTACGAATAGCTTTATGCCCAAACTGTTGAGGATCCATTGCTAAACATATCATTCTGATGTCTAGAACTTCTGACTATTTCTGCAAATATTTAAGGAATTGAACCAAAACAAGAAACTCTCACAAGAAACTAGTTCAGATGAGCTTTGTGGATCATATATAGAAGGAAAAGTCAAACCAGATAAAGGGAGAAGCCTTTTCCTATTTTATAAAATGACAGTACAAGAAAGTTACAACAAAATTGTTCCATAAGCATAAATGTAGAAAGCTTAAACAAAATCTAGCAACATGTAAAAAGAATTATAAAGATTATATATACATCACAATCATGTTGCATTAACCCAAGAATCAATGCAATTAACAGGTTAAAGGCTAACAGTATCTGACTATTTCAAAATACATGGAAAAAAGTTGTGGTAGTTTGCAGGCTTTGAAGTTTCCTATGCTCAGGATACCACCCAATGTGTCTGTTGACTTTCTGTTGCCTGCAAGATGTAGGACTCATAGCTACTACTCCAGCACCATATCTGCCTGCATGCCACCATGCTCCACACCATGAAGATAACAGATGGAACCCCAATTAAATGTTTTCTGATAGGAGTTGTTGTGGTCATGGTGTCTCTTCACAGCAATAAAAACCCTAAGACAGAAGATGGTACCAGGGACTGGGGTATTGCTGTGATAAGCTGGCCATGTATTTGTTTGGAGGAATATGGACTTCGGTGCTTTGGGTTTGGAAAGCAGTGGAATGCTTTAAGTGTTGCTTAATGAGACATACTAGTATAGGAGCATGGAAGACTGGTGATGAGTGTGATTTGATGATCTGTGGGGATCAAGAGGTTTTATAGGCGAAGAATGTTAGTATGTGACCTAGAGATAGTTCTTGTGATATTTTGGTGAAGAAAGTGGCTGCCATTTGCCCTTGCCTGAAGAGTCTGCCTGAGACTAAAGGGAAGAGTTTTGAATTAACTTGCCAGAGGAAATCTCACATGGTATTAGTGTTAACTCTAATGAAGATACATAACGAAAATTATCAAGCGGAGCAGGGTAAATTACAAAATGTAAATTTTGAGGAGAAAAAGAGCACCAGGAAGCGGAATGGAGCCAAGTCCTGTGTTCAAAGACATAAATGGAATAAAAAATGGAATATAGGAGTGGAAACCTCAGGGCAAGTTAAGTTTCCAATTTGTGGAAAGAACTAAAAAAAAAAAAAAAAAAGCTTAGAGCTGGATGTGGTGGGGCACACCCTTAATCCCAGCACTGGAAAGATAGGGGCTCGTGAATCTTTGAGTTTAAGGCCAGCCTGGTTTACAGAACAAGATTCAGGGCAACCAAACTTAGTCAGCGAAGGACAGAAAGTTGTGAAGATGTAAACGATGAGGGGGCCAAGTTATAGCCCCATTAAAATGCAGCAGGACTTAGCAGCTTTGGCAATGTGATTCTGGCTTTAGAGTTAAGGATAGAAGAAACAGATTACGGAATTTGCTTCCACACCTAAAGAAAGCCTTTGAGACTAGACATGTTTCAGGGATGTTCCTGAATGGAGGACTGGAGAGGCCATTGTGTAAAGCTGAAAAGTTGAAGCCTGGATTGCCTTAGAGAATCCCTGATGTTAAGTGTCTTGACACTAGACATGGAGATGCAGAGTGTGGAGTTTGCCCAGCTGGTTTTTGGTCTTGCTTTGGTCCAGTATTTCCTCACTATGCTCCTTTCCCCATGTTTTGGAAAGACAATGTATATCCTGTGCCATTATATGTTGGAAGTATGTGATTTTTTTAAAATAGGGGATTACAGTTAGGAGATTCCATGAATCTCAGGAGATTTTAACTTTGGACTTTTAAACACTGTTGACACTGTGACAGATTATGGGGAGTTTTGAAGTTGAGTCAAACGTATTTTGCATTATGATACTGTGACATGCTTATGGGATCAGGAAGTGGAATGTAGAGTCACTCCTAAAGAGGTATGGCTTTGTTGGAGTGGGTGTGGCCTGTTGGAGGAAGTGTGGCACTATGGGGACAGGCTTCGAGGTTTCCTATGCTCAGGATACTTCCCAGTCTCAGTTGACTTCCTGTTGCTTGCAAGATGTAGGACTCACAGCTACTACCCCAGTACCAACCACTTCTGCCTGGATGCCACCATGTTCCCCACCATAATTATAATAGACTGAGGCTCTGAAACTATGTGAGCCACCCCAATTGTTTTCTTTATGAGGATTGCCATGGTCATGGTGTCTCTTTACAGCAAGAAAAACCCGAAGTAAGACAAAACCATTTGATAAAATCCATTTTCCATTTATACTTATTATATCCAATGCATTTCTGGATGCTTGATCTACCACAATACAAGCAAAAACGTGAAATAAATGCAAAAGAATTATTGGCTGGCAAGATGGCTCAATGAATAAAGGCATTTGTCAAGAAGCCTGGCAATTTGAGTTCTATCCCTGAAATCCATACAGTGCAGAGAACCAACTGCCCAAAGTTGTTCACTGACCTCCGTATGTGTGCCCCCAATAAAAAAACCAACAAATAAGTGCAATTTAAAAAACATAATTGGGACAGAATAAAACAAATAATCATATGCCAAGTAATGTGATCTGTATTCAGAAAATCCAAATGATTTTACTAATTAATCATTGGAATAAAAGCCTACTGAATTGAAATGGATACAGTTAGTATAAGGAAGAAGGAAAAGAGAGGATAATAAGAAAGGCTCATCCACCCTTAAAAACAAATACATGGGATCAAATCTAAAAAAAAAACTTAGTTAATTCAGATGTTGTTATTATCTAACATGTATTATATTAAAAAAACACAGCTAATATAGATGCATACAGTCTCCATAGAAAAAGCATTAAAGTTCACTGAAAGAAGTCAAATAGCTAAATGGCAAGCTACATATAACATTAATGAATTGAGGATTCAATATTAATATTGTAAGTAGGTCAAATATTCTCAAATAGTTATAAAGATCATTAATGTCAAAACTCTAGGTTTTTACTGGTGCAAACTGATAGCAACATTCTAAATTTCTTCTGGAAAATGCAGAGACAATTATGTCCTTCAAACATGCCTGAAAAGGAACATAGAACTCATAAGATAACAGAGTCCTGGCACAATGCCAGGCAAGCAAGCCAATGGGCCCAAACTGAGCTTGGAAACAATCACTCATATACTGATGCTTGATTTACAGTAAAGGCTCTACTGCATAGCAGGTTCTTTAATAACTGTGCTGGGACAATTGAATTTCCATATGGAAAGACATGAAATTGGACTGCTATTTCACAGTATATCTCAAACCAATTCCAGATGGATGATAAAGTATAGGAGAAAAATCTATATTTTTCTCAGGGTTGAGAAGTGGTTCTTAAACTTAAGACACAAAATGCTATCAAAAAAGCAAAATAATTGATATATTAGATTAAAACTACCAACCTTCTTTTCATTACAAAACTACATTAAAAGAATGGAGAAGACGCCAAGTGGCAAGTAGGAAGGACAATGAGGAAAAACTACTATGACATCCTAATGCATACCAATTGGCAAAATAAAACAAACAAACAAACAAAACCCCAAAACATTCTGATAACACTAAGTATCAGGAGGGATATGCAGTTCAGGAATACATAATTCTAAGTATAAAGAGGGAGTACTGTTAGTAAGGACTAACAATAGACCAAAATGAAGGCAGTTCCAGGAAAGCTAGGGCTTAGATCACCCTAGAGAGCCAGCATCCATAGATGGCTTGGAAAATGGCTTGGTATTTTCTAGAAAAACTGAAGTTGAACATATATAGAAGCTCACCAATCCTGCTCTAAAAAAATATATCACTGTGTACTTAAGTGCATCATAGCACATGTGTAAGGCAGTTTAGAAAGCACTGTTTGAAATAGCCAAATCTAGAAAGCTCCAAATACTCATTAACTTTAAAAAGAATAAATAGTAAGTTTTTGCATTGCAATACTATACAGTAACAAGGAAGAATAGATACACAAAGTAACTTGGATGGGTCTTACAGATCTAAAATACATACTATATGAGATTTCATATTAAAACAGTTGACACTGAGTTACATTACCCAAGGATGCTTATATGGTGACATAGCTATAGAAGCACAAAAATGACATACAGATTACAGTTATTTCTTACAGATAAAGGGGTTATGATCACAAAGGATTAGAATTAAGGCTATGGAAGTGCTGGCATTTATTTTTATTTCTTGATTTAGGTTGTATTTATGTGGATGTTCCTTTTACAGTAATTCCTTAGGGTTGTATTTATGTGCATACATTATTCTAAATATGATATATGCATTAACTTACATCTATGACTATTATGTTTGTTAATACTCATATACTGATTATAAAGTAATTCTGTTTAGGTAATTGTATACAAGAATATTAATTGTCAAGTGTCTGTGGTGTGCTCAGCCATAAATGGGACATCTATATCATACATGCACCTCCAAAGCTCAGGTACATTTGTGGAAAAGGGTGCAGAATGATTATAAAAGTCAGAGGTCAGGGAGGACTGGGACTAAACAGTGTTTTCTGCATGTGACTGAAGCACTCAGGATCTTATAGCAGCTGTGGTTGCATGTATATGACTTATATAGAATCAAGCCAGTCAACATTATAGAATGGAGGGGGAAGGGACTTAAGCACCTATTTCTAGCTGAGGAATAGTCACTGATGACTGAAGGCTGCTGGGAGAGGGACAGTTAATTTTCTTTAAGGCTGTGGCCCCTGGTGAGTTGACCTCAGATTCATCAATATATGGGCAGCACAAATTGGACCCAATGAGTTACTGAAGTTCTCAGGGACTTAATAAAATATTTATTAGGGGCTGGAGAGATGGCTTAGCAGTCAAGAGCACTGGCTGCTCTTCCACTGTCCCAGCATTGACACAGCAGCTCACAACCATCTGTAACTCCAGTTCCAGGGGATTTGATGGCCTCCATAGGCACCAGACATGTACACGGTGCAAAGACATACACTCATATAAAAATATAAGTAGAAAAAAAATCAGGAAACACAATTAGGCATGTAAAAGGAAATTTTGCAAAATATTTGCTGATTAAGTTTTGGGAATGGCATTATTTGTGTCATTATACTTTTCAGTCATTTGTCAATTGGTAAAATGTAGGTATATTACAAAGACTTTATATCTTGAAATTAATTATACTTTTAAATACCAGAAAAATTGACTGAATTTATTCTATTGTATAGGCATATATTTAATTAGAACTGTTTTATTGAATTGAAAATCAGATTTAATATGCTGTATAAAAATTACTGGAGTGACAACCCTAAGTATATTTCTCTAATAATAGTATCAATATAACTTATTTTCAAATGCAACTTCAAAGCTTAAAATCTACACGCCACACTGTAAAATCTTAATCAACAATTTGCTTCAGAGATTTGGCCACTCAAAAATTTTTTCTACTACACATTAAAATGATACTATAATTATACTTAAAAACAATCCCAAACCCAAAGCTTGTAATTATCTTCATAAGCAATTACATGTGGTTTGTGGAGTGAGTTAATCAACTCAAAAATCTACCTTCCTGTTCTCCGTGTTTTAGTTTATGCAGGATGAGCATATGGAAGTTCTGACAGGCCTGTTTTTGATGTTGACTGATGGGCAGGCATCTGAGGACTTGAACCCTAGGAGGTCTCACTAGCTGAAAAGAGTGGCTCCCTGCATCTAAACTGTACATATGATAACTAATGAGATTCTCTGGTTTGCAGCTTTCACAATTGATTGCTGGAAAAGATTATTGGAAGTTTGTCCCTAGGAACCTATGCACCATTTCTTTTTGCTGCAATAAATCATAGCTTTGGATGTCATCACATATAGCATTCTTTGAGTTTCTTAAGTAAACCACAAACCTGAGAGTAGTCTTCGGGACAATGAGATAGTATTTAGAACAAAAATCAACTGAACATTTTGATATAGTGAGTTTGAAAAATAGTAATTTGTGTCATCATACATAAGAAAAAAATCAAATAGATTAGAGAAGGCTATTTAAAATATGTATAGATCTTCAAATAAATTAAGACACTACAGGCCAGATTTTTGCTGTGTGACAGGAAACAAAGGCATTTATCACTTAAAAATGTCTTTCACAGCATTGCTGGCAAGTAATAATTAGTTCCACTTAGTGTAATGAATTTCACAAGTACTCCCTTCCCCATGCATCCATATCAGACAAAAATTAAAGTTAAAAATGCAGTTCCAGCCTATTATGTCCTTTGTAAGCGTCAAAAATACAAACTGAGAATGTTATTTTAAAAGATAAAAAAAAAAACTATTGTTTCCATGTCAGATGTGTTTTAAATCCATATTTAATTACTGTAAAATTCTCCCTGTGGTATATGTAATCATACTATAATAAGGTAATTAAAATTCCTTACCCAGCCAATTTAGGATTTACAGCTTAACTCAAGTACCAGACACTACTAAAAACAAGCCTGAATGTGCTGCTGAGAAACAAATATTTCAATTATTTTGGAGGAGAAACACAACTCAGCCCTATTTTCAAACTGAATCTGTATTTTAAAATAAGTTTGGCAAATCACTACAGACAGGTTCAAACTGAAGAATAATCCCAAAGCAATGGAACTAGTCTTAACAATCTGACCGCAGATGATGTCATGATGATAATATAATCTCTAAACATTAGCCTGGCTTTAGGAGTCCCTCCACTCACCTGGTCCCATGAAGACCTGTATCTGTTCAAACTGAACCCATGGATGGACCTGGTTATGTGCCTCACTAAGATACTCTACACAGGGTTTATTGATGAAAGATGTCATTCTGTAAATACGTTTCTCTTATTGGTTAATGAATAAAGCCCTGTTGGCCAATAGGAAAGCATGATAGGCAGGACTAGGAGACAAGGAGGTTTTGGAGGTAGAGGAGAAGATTCAACATGTAGGACTGAGAGAACAGAGGTCCGGGCCCTCTCTCTGGTGGAAATACTCAGATTAATAGAAATGGGTTGATATTTAAGACAGAGCTAGCTGATAAGAAAACACTAGTAACAGGCCAACAGCTTTATATCTAATACAGCATCTCCGTGTGTTATTTGGGGCTGGTGCAGCAGTGAAACCAGGCTGGCTGGTAGAAAATTATTCGTAACAGTGTAACAGTTTATTCTCTCTCTCTCTCTCTCTCTCTCTCTCTCTCTCTCTCTCTCTCTCTCTCTCTCTCTCTCTCTCCCTCCCTCCCTCCCTCCCTCCTTCCTTCCTTTCTTTCTTCCTGAGACAGTGTTCCTATGTGCAGTACTGGCTATCTTGGAACTCTCTCTGTAGACCAGGCTGGCCTCCATCTCAGAGATCTGCCTGTTCTTTGCCTCCCTTATGCTGGGATTAAAGGTGGGTGCTATCACAATTGGCTTGCAAAGGATTTTCTAAGATTTGGAATCTATTGCTCTAAATCTTTTCCAGTTCAACTCTGGCTCTGAGTCTGTATTTAAGGATAGTTTACATTTACAAACTATTTGGAATTATGTGGATACCATCTATTTCATGGGCTTTTCTAATACTCAAGGAACATAATTATGCCATATAATTTCATGAGCACAATTTAGAAAGAATATTGGTTACACATAGACTGCAGCAAAGACAGATATAGATACCAAATTTAAAAATGTGCTAGTAATCCAACAATGTAGTTCAGTCTAGCCTTTCCCTCTCATAGGCACTTCCAAGAAGCCATGAAACAACAAAATCAACTGGCGTAATTTCATTTGCTTCCCCTTTCCCTGCCTACTCTGTATTGATGCAAAATTGTAAAACTATGAGAAGGACCCAGATCCCTCATAACTTGATCAATGAGCCCTTGAATACCAGGGGAAATTACATTTATTGCCAGGAATATGAAACGAATTCTGGAGTAGTTTAATCCACACTGCAGCTGTAGATGCATTCTCTTTCTTTGCCAGTAGGTGGAGGCACATCCAAATGTACTGGCAATGGTGTGAGCCATAGGACCACAATTCTTTAGAATAATCTGTTTCTGGTTTTTTGGTTTGAAACCAAGAAATCAAGAGGTAGAAAAATGGGGCAAAGATCCCTGTGAAGGCTCATTTATAAAATAATGATAGAAAAGAAGGGTTTTCTATTTCTATTTTGGTTCTGGCCTTTTAAAGAAATCCCTGTTATTTTAGCTGTGAATTTATAATCTACTTTTGGATCCCTAGAGCTCATAAAAACGTTCTAAATTTAGATAGCTGTCATTTAAGATTCATGTTCAATTAGGAAAAACTGAAAGTCAAGTGAATATGATATGATGTTAAGTAATTATTGGTGATTTTGTTAGGCATGATAATAGTGTTATCATTTAAAACAGGAGTGTGTTTCTAGGTGAAATGGCAGTGCTTTAGCAGTCTCCAGGGGCAAATGATAACAGGAAAGGACAGCTTGAACAGGGACTAGCAAATGTTTTGATAACTGTTGAAGCTCAGTTCTGGCTTTCATGATATTAGTCTCCCCTTTTATTTGGAATTTTCCAAAATAAAAGGTGAAAAAAAGAGAGGAAAAATAAAAAGAAAAGAAAACAACCATATTCTATTAATTTAGGCTAACATTAGGATTAGGTCATTAGTAAACGTTTATCTTTAATGAGGCACAGCCACTGGATTATTTTAATCTCAGTCAAAACATCTCCCAAGGACCGCCTCAACAATAAGAAGCCCAAGCCCAGATTCTATGACAACAAAGGGCATCTTCTCTCCACTACACTGTTATTTTAGGACCTCCTGACACTAGCAGCATGACTGTCAAATTGCAGGTCAATTTTAAGATTTTACTGTCTGTGCTTGTTACTTTATAGCACACTATCAAAACTGCTTTTAGTTTCCTCAGAATAAAATATGGGCAGAGACAGAGTTCTTGAGTGAAGAATAAAATGAAACCAGAAACGTGATTTAAAAATCATTATACTCTTAAAATTGAGTGGGATGTCTGAGACCCTCTCTAGTTTCAAAGCAAAACCCTACCTTCAGCCCTCTTAGATGGATACAGATCCTCGAGTGTGAGGAGGTTAAGTGTGTGCCCTGTAAGAGAGCAACTTCATCCCTGGACTAAATCTTATCATTAAAGACCCTTCCTTACTTAAAAGTCACTTGTTGATTCTAGAGGTGGTCTGTAACACCACAGTGAAGCACATACTCTTACAGATAACAGTCTTTCAAATAACTGAAGAGGCTGATCATTCTCTCTATGGTGGACTCTTAGAATAAGAAAATCAATACATTCCTGGATGGCTATGACCTCAGGGTCTTTAAGAGCTCTTCCATCCCATAGCACTTCATTTGGGATTCATGTATGTCTAGAAACGCTCAAAATCTTTCCAAGGAACATGTGAACTAGATTTAAAAAAAACCTAACTTATTATCATTTGTGAGCACCACAGTATGCATGGAAGTCAGAGGATAACTTTCAAGAGTTGATTCTCACCTTCTTCTACTTTGTGAAGGCAGGGTTTCCCTTGTTTCTGTTGCACTGTGTACTTCAGACTAGCTTGTCTGAGAGCATCCAGGGTATTCTGGTTTGGGAATTTAACTCAGGTGATCAGGCCCATGGAACACAGCAAGAGCTTTTATCTATTGAAGTCACATTGCTGGGTTCCAGATGTAGGATGATTTAAAGCCATCCGTTTCCATCTCCTCACTTACCATAATATGGGCTGCCTGAAAACAAATGCTATGATCTACAAATGCTAGTTTTCCTTTCATATCTCTGGATCTAAAATCAGCCATCTCAAAAGAACAACTGTTACTCTATCCCAAAAAGTCTGTTTACCTTCCAAGGCAGTTGAGGAATGCAAAAGTGTCTGCAGAGGAAGGTGCCCTCATAGCAAAGTCAAGGCCTTGTGGAACAAAAGGAAATGCTACCCTTAAATCTAGGAAATGTTTTTATGGGAAAGCTTCATCTATTTTAGAATTTAAAATCAATAGTTATATATGAATGGCATCAATATGTCTATTAACATTTCAATTTTATAAAGAAAAAAGAAGTCAGATTTTTTATCTTTGACAGAAAGCAAGTCTGACTGGGCTCTGTGATTTGACAGAGGAGCAATACTGTTGGAAAGGAAATACATTTAAAAGAACATTCAAGGTGGTGATAGTAATGTTTTTACAATAAAATATTTTAAAATTTTATTTTATGTGTATGAGTGTTTTGCTTATATGTTCTTTGTCTGTTTACTACAGACATGTCTGGTGCCTGCACAGGCCAAAAGACGGCAATGGGCCTTCTGCAACTGGATTTATAGGTGGTTGTGAGCTGTCACGTGGGTGTCGGGAAGCTAACACAGGTCCTCTCCAAGAGCAGCCTTAAACTTGAGTCACCTCTCTTAACTTCTGAGTCACCTCTCAGCTAGCTCCACGATAAAAGATTTTATATATCAGCTTATAGCAGCTAGCTCACAGTTCTAGCCTATCTGCTAGCAAGTGTTTTGAAGGCTGCGACTCTAAGATAGAATTCGCAGGTTATCCTTTTCGACAAACACTGTGGTGTCCTGCTTACTATGAACACTACAGGGAGTAAGAGCAGTATGTAAGGGTGGGAGTATGGCTTGTCTTGAATTCTATATACTTTCTAATTAATGTAGCCTAAGAATCCATGTACTATTTCTAAGCTATTGCATATAACTAATCAAAACATTTATATCTTTTAAAGTAAATAGTCATAATTAAATCCACACTGATCTTGCACTTATGTAGCTTCAATTTTTCTTTGTTTCGGTTCTTTGGATACAAATTTCTATACAGACAGGCAGCATATTAGTTAGCCTTCTGTAGGGGGCAACTTATGAAATGCCCCCTAGACACTCCCACTTCTTGCTATGCAGGTCCAGTATGTGAGCTGGATCTAATGAATCATTTCCAGCTAATGAAATATGGTGTGCTACTTTTGGAATTAACTTGTAAACCTGATCTCTACCCTTGTTGCTTGCTCCGTCAAAGCTAGTAGCCATGTTAGTCTATGAAGAGGTCCATGTGACATGGGACCAAGGGATGCTTCAGGCCAATAGCTCTTAGGAAATGAATCCCTTTGTACATGATTACTGACAGTCCTAGTATTGACAAGGTCCAGAGTCATCTTATGAGAGATCTATAGCCAGAGGATTTGACTAAGTTGGGCCTCATTCCTGATGCACAGAGAGTGGGGTAATACATGGGTGTTGCTTAAAAGCCACTAAACTTAGGAGCATTGTGTTATGAAGCAATATATAATCTGATTTTGGTATCTTGAATACTGAAGCTAGAATATACTCCCTTTTCTATTTTCCTAATCAAAGTCATGGGTTAATTTTGAATAGAATAAGATTAAAGACAAAATACAGTATGACACCAGTCCATAAAGCTTTATATAATCACTTTGGACATTTATCCAGGTATCTATAGACTATTTAGTTGTACTTGGCTCACACTGCTCCATTTTAAACAAAATTATGTGAGAAACAAGTGAAGCAATTAGTATATTAAAATCAAGATACTGTAAGTTGCGAAGCTTCCTTTTATATGGCAATATGATTACATCAAAAGAGAAACTTCAGTATGTTATTACACATTCTGAGTTGCCAGAGAGACTTCCTACATGGAATCCTCTACTCTCACCTCTCTCTTCTTCACTAAGATACAAACTGAATATTTTGGGGTGTCTCATCCCTTTAAACTCTAAGTAATTTTGGAGCCTCTTCGTTGAAGTGTGCTGAAAATATGAGTACCTGATATGCCAGGCTATTGTTTCTTTGTCGCTTATAACCTTAAATGACAAAATCCTTTTTTACCAGTGACTTCAGGTCTCTCGAAAAAGATGAGTCCACGACTGTTGCTAAACTTGAAGAGAAAGGTGTTAAGATTTTCTACAACCAGAATCACTTAAAACTCTACTCAAGAAAGAAAATGTACACTCACAATTCAAAAACCATGTAAAGCATTCCATCTGAACTATATGTCTCCAATAACTCCACAATGTGTGGATGTTTCAGCATATGACAGATACTGGCTTCCCGCTTTAGATCTGCAAAATAAACATACAACATACTTCATTAGGTAGGAACAAAAGACAATTAGAGTGAAGGGTGAATGAATGAATGGACATGATCTATGGTAACATGACAACTTCTCTGACTAAAGAGATGAAATCCCCCATTTTAAACTAAGTTTATCTTCTTTCCCTTTCAAGACTGTGACAGTACAACTTCTTATACTTTTTGTCAGCTTCCATCTACATATGCGAGGAAGCTCCTACTAGCAAATGTTTTCATTTCTTAGAGCAAAGAAATACCTTGTTCCAAAGTAAAATAAGTACATGTATATTTCCCACAAACTCTTATAGTCACCTTTCTGCCTCCAAATTTATAACCTTTCCTTGATCTGTTGATAAGTAACTCGATTTACACTGTTGAATTTTACCTTTGTCTTAGTTTTCCTTAAGTCAGAAAAGAATAAAATGTAGCATTTACAGACATATCATAGGAGTTATGTGGAATACAAAAAGAAACAGTATGTTTTACACAGAAAAGACACTATTCCCAGAGCCTAAGTTAGAATTTATTAGTTCTTGCAATGATATGAATAGAATTCAGGGCCTTGTGAATTATAAGTAAGCACCTTGCTGCTAAATTACACCCCTAGCCTGGGAAACTTTTGTTTAATATCATATATAATGTCTGGTGAATGACTCAGGTTCTTTTAAGTACTTTGCAATGTCATTCTCAAGAACAAACAGACAATGCAGGTAGTACCTGCTGGGCATCATGATATGTGCCTGTAATCCTAGCACTTGGGAGGTAGAAGTAGCAGTTCAAGGCTATCTACTGTTAGATGGTGAGTTTAAGGCCAATCTGGACTACATGAAACTGTATCTCATAACAACAACAAAAAGCAGGCCTTATTTGGAAAACAAAATTAATATGAACATCCTCACACTACGTTTGGGCAGGGGCAGTCCACTCCTATTTAGTCTATACCTGTTTGGTGATATATAAAATTCAATATGGTGTTCTTATATTTGAACATAAAAGGGAGACAAGAAAGTAAGGAGCAAGGACACACTACATAATACAATAGATAACATGATCTCTTTTCTGGTTTATTAATTCAACTTAGTCCTGCCAACAAGAGAAATGGCTGCAGGTAGAAACTTACAAAAGCTACTCACATACAGGCAAATTAAGTAAAAGAAGGCACTACAGAATAGACACCATCAGAAAAGGATGGACCAATAATATAATACAATGTTAAGAAAGTCAGGGATATAGAGGAAATACATATACATACATACATACATACATACATACATACATATGTTGGAATCTGTGAAAATGCCATAAACATTCTGAGCTGGTAAAATTCCAAAGAGAGGTCAGTTACTGTATGTAACTAGTGACGCTTTGAGTGAATGTGTGCTAGTGACACAGGCACAGCCACATCAAGGACCCCAATGCCTTAGACCCATGGGAAACGGCAACACTTGCCCTGGCTCAGGCATAGGTAAATGACAAAGCTTTCCCTCTGGTCCAAATGTGAATGTGACAGTATATGCAGAAAATGTAGCTTTCTTCCTCCCTTCCCCCTTGTTTACAGCCTGATGACTGTTCCCCTACGGCCCCTGCTATGATTTGCTAAATGGGCCTCCTTGATTCAGCTGTATACCATAAACCCTGCCTCCTGGTTTGCCTATATACAATAACCATGCTGAGTGGAGGAGTAGTGCAGCTTCTCCATCCAAAAGCCCAGACTACCTGATCCCATCTTTCCTTGTGTCTACCATTTCTTCATTCCCTTGTTGCCCCTAGGCAGGGTCTTGGAACTCAAGCTATGAAAGGGTGTGGCAGGTCAGGGCTGAACTTAGTATACAAGAGATGGTTATTTAATGCTAGATTAAAATCAACCATTTCTCTTGCTGAGCTGAGCACTCCAACCATTCTGTGGTAGGTACATTCCTGATGAGGAAGCTCACTCAGGCCTAGAAACATGTTCATGATCACACAGCTATAGAGCTATCCCAGGAGTGAACTTTGAGTCCTGGCTCCAAACTCGGCAATCTTTCCATTAAGCTGTGTTATGGGTGTGAGTGTGATCACAGTTGAAGATTCTGGCAAAAAAGTAGAAATGGCTGGGCCAAAGCAGGTTTTGCTTGTTTGTGCACTGTGCTTGTTGAGGAAACCCTGTGTGTGGCTGTGAGCTGCAATGCATTGATAAGAAGCCCACAGAATCTAGAGTGTGAAACTGGGTGTGATGCCTGCCTTTGTCCCTGCCACCTGCGTACTCAGTACCAACTTCTACAAAGGGCTTCCTTTTAGTGATCAAGATGGGAATGGGGTTGGTTGATGCAGTACCTTCAGAGGCTACTGACTGACTTCAAAGGGCAGTGCTAAGACTGCAGCAAGAAGCCCCATGGGGCTCTAGGATGGCATATAAGTTAGTTATCAATCTCATTATCAGGGAAGGGCATTTAAGGTAGCCTCTCCACTGTTGATGTAAAATAAAAAAATAATAAATATACATACATATATGAGAAAGAGAGAAGGTTCGGGAGCCAGATTTAAAAAAAAAAAAAAAAAAAAAAAAAGCCCCATGGGGAAAGGACCATGTAGAGTACAGCATGTGGGGGAAGGCATAAAGGGAGCAAATGTGAGTATGGCTGTGTTCAGTGCGGACCTCAAAAGAAAAGATTGGAGGCCCAGAAAAAATGCCTCTCTGCTAAAAAGCAGTTGGGAAGACCTTTTCGGAGGAGAGAACGAAGCAGCTGCCTGGTTGCGCAGGAAGATGCCAACCATATGGAAAGTTTTGCTTTGTTTTGATGTTTTGGTTTTTCGAGACAGGGTTTCTCTGTATTGCTTTGGATCCTGTCATGGAACTCACTCACTCTGTAGACCAGGCTGGTCTCAAACTCACAGAGTTCTGCCTGCCTCTGCCTCCCGAGTGCCTGGATTGAAGGAATGCACCACCACCACATGGCCTGAGGAAGATATTTAACAAGCATGTTGGAGGGCCAAACTGAGCCACACATCAATCAGATGCTTGCATGGCTCTTTTCTAAGAATGTTCTGCTTCCCGACTCCAGGGAAGTTTTATTACTTCTTTTTGTTTTCCCTAGCTTCTCATTTTATCAGAAGTCACCCTTTCATGCCTCTGTTTTCCACATTAGTGACTCCTTCCCATTAGTTTCTGTTCTTATGAAACACAATTTTAACTGTCCTCCTGATACCGGAATCATAAAGCAAATACATTCAGTGTCTGCCACAATAAAAGCTGATCTTTCCTGCTCTTCAGTTTATTTTCCACTTTTTCCCTTTCATGTAACTACAACATGCTTCAGTCCCCATCACCTTTTGTTACATGACACTTTTGTTACAACGAGAGCTTTTAGTTGAAAAAGATCTGCCCAAGATCCCCTGCACATGGAATTGGTGAACAGCTGAATAAGCTCTTGGCCTAGTCTTAATCCCCACCACTCCAAACAAAGACAGAATTTCTGGGGCCCCTGCTTTTCTATAACAAAGTGGCATAAATGCCATTAGATCTGACATTTTGGAGACTAAAATCAAAGTGCTGCAGGACAGCACAAGTCTTACTATATGGAAATAAGTTTGACAGGATAGGGACAGCAATGTAAAAGATGCAGTTATTTTCCATGACATCAAGTATCAAGTAAATAGTGCAAACAGAAAAGCATTCTTTAAAAAACAAATACCAAAATAAAAATTTAAATTAAGTAATTCAGGAAGCACAAATACATTCTTTGTGCATTTTGACTGTAGACTGCCAAAACAGGAAATTCAAAATGGTCATTTTAAAATGTGAACATGCCCTAAGGAAATACACACCCATTGAATGCTGTTAAGTCTGTGATGACACGGTGGACTAAAACTATAATTTGCCTACATATTGATTCATGAGGCAAGGAAGAACTGGAACGCAGATGGTACTACTTTGATGTACAACTGTTTGACTGCTCACAGATACTAGCATAAAACACATCTGTGAACAACATGGCTTAGTGTGCCACCTCTGCCTGTAGTGACTGCTTTGTTCACTGACTAGTAACTGTCAACCTCTCCTTCTGCCTCTTCTCTTCCCATCATACTTTATAATTTCCTAGGAGAATTTGAAAGATACTTTCAATCCTCTGTTTGTATATTTAGTACCCTTACATTTAGCTATGTAACCATATTTAGTCAACTCATTTCCTTTTTTCTTTTCCTTCTATTTATTCATTGTGTCTTTCACATCACGCATCTCCATCCCATTCATTTAACTCATTTCCCGTTAAAAGAGGCACTCATGATATTTAATTTTATAGCTCAATTCAGCAACGTATTAAAATTAAATTAACATGCTATCCAATCTTAAAATTACTATTAATTTCCTAAGAATTTTGGGCTGTCCAAGAGCAATAAAGTGAGTACGGAACTAGGACTGGCTTATCAGTCTCTTAAATAAGGAATAGCTAGGGAAGCTGTTTCAGTAATAAGTTTAAAAACAATTTTGCTGAAAAATATCTTTACTATTCATTTTAGTTCCACTTAGAGTTCTTTCATAAAAATTGGTTACCACTTAGTGCTACAATTCTGCAGTAAGCTTATTCATCAATGGGTAAAAGCTAGGTTTAGTATTTATAAATATAGTCGAAGAAAGCAATTTCAAAAATGTTTACCTTTGAAAGAGTAATCTGAACTGTCGTATTGGAACTTAAAACACCTACATTTAAGAGTTAGTTTGCCCAGGAACATTCAATGAAGATTAGATCAGCTATTTTAATAATATCACATTCAACCCAATATATTAAAAGTATTATTTCAACACATACTTAAATTTTTTTTTTTGAAAAATGTTAGTTTTGTGCTCTTTGAGATCTGGTATGTGTCTTATACTTATAGTCTATATAAAATTAGTATAGTCACAATTTAAGTGTTTAACAGCAACATGGGAATAGTGGCTATAAATTAGAAAGGTACAGTTCTAGATAAGTTCATTTGCTTTCTTCTTTATTACATTTATTTATTTGTGTGTTCATGTGCTCGTGTGTGACAAAGTCATATGTGGCAGTCAGAGGACTGTGTTCCAGGAATGTTCTCAGTTCATCAGGCTTGATGGCAAGTGACTTTACCTGCTGAGCTTTAATTCTTGTCTTTTTCTGTGACCCCCTCCCCCATCAAATTCATACCTGTGCACGACAGATGGGTATTATACCCATAAGCTATATACCCCAAGCTCTCTTTGCAATTCTTAGGCATGCATTGCAGTCAGCCATTGAAAAAGAATCTAAATTCAATTATGTTCAACTCAAGATTATGTCTATAAAAGGAAACTGTATAGCTCATCTTAATAACCACATTTTATCAATTAATAACTAAATCTGGTTTTCCCACTATTGTTAATCTAAATCCTTAATTGTTCTGTCATTTAGAATTATTTTTATCTTGCTTAATTTACCAAACAAGAATTGTTTCTATAGAATGGCTTTATAGATTGAACAGTTGACCTTGAAATAAAATATTTGAGGATTTACTAAGTATCATTTGTGATTTTCAAGCACACATTCTTCAAGTACTTACTGAATAATTGTGACCACTCGTGTGTGTTTGTGTGTGCGTGCACGTGCACAAGCGTGTGTCCTCATTTTACAGAGAAAGAAACTGAGGTCCTAGGTTCAATGATGTAAGCTGCTGAAAAATCATGTAACCGGTCATTAGAGGACAAGACTAGTGACAAAAGCCCAATGCTCTTGATATTACACCATAATAGCTTGCGGGACTGTGTAGTTTACGTATGTCCCAAGATCCGACTGGGGAATGGTGCTAGCATGGTAATACAGGCTTGGTTGTGCAGCTAGCAAGGGTGCTACCCACCCAGCTTCTTCCTGCTTCACGGTCACCACAGAGGGCCAGAAGCCAGACAGTGACTTTCTGACAAAACACACAGAAATATTCTTATTCACTTCTAAATAATGTCTAACTTATATCACTAAGGGATGATTCAAGCTCCAAACTAAAACAGAATATCCTAATGTTGTCCTAGGAATAATTAAGGCCAGTAGTAATGTGTTTATTTGAACAAATGTTGATAACAAATTAAGTAAATGAAAATCAGTATTGATATTTTTCCTCGCTGTGATAAAACTAATGACCATGTGATATTTTACGACAGAAATCTAAGCAGAACCTTGGAGACGTTACAGTAGTAAAGTCATTTTCTGCTGCTGAGTTCCACCTTTATATAATAACCAATTTGAAGGATAAAGTACAGGTCAGATTTGTTTTAATAAGGCTATTTTTCTATAAATCAAAGAAGATCCATGTCCCTCCCTCCTTCACTCCCTCCCTCCATCCCTTTCTTTCTTCCTCCCCAAGACAGGGTTTCTCATAGCCCTGGCTGTCCTGGCACTCGCTCTGTAGACCAGGTTGGCCTTGAACTCACAGAGATCCTCTCCTGCCTCTGCCTCCTGAGTGCTGGGATTAAAGGTGTGTACCACCACCAAGGCTAAGAAAGACTTTTTCAATCAGTGGTGACCAAAGGCTCAGACAGATCCATGCAAACATTTTGGTTAACTGCAAACTCATTACTTCTTTGATCTTTTACACATTTTACTACTAAATTTATTATCTCTTTTCACACACTTGTAGAGTTCTATGCATTTTCTAATTTCTTTGTGTTCTTGTCTACCTTTTAACCCTATAAGCTAAAATCTCACCTGCCCTTTGGAAGAAGAAAAGGAATTGGAAATGATGGACTAACAAGGTTTTTATTTGTCTCTTGACTAGACAAATGTGCATTAATTTCAACTGTACTTAATATTTCAAACTTAATGAGTTTTGGTAATATTATTTCTCAAATTTTGATTCTGGTGAGTGAAACAAACACATTAAAGCATACTGCCCTATTTAACATTAAATTTAAACTAAAGGAAATATATATGTACAAATACCAATGGACTATAAAATAAAGCCAATTATTGTGACAACTACTTGTCTTTCATTGTGATGACTTGGAAAATAACTGCCTAAAATGTTACTTATTTACTTTGGATTTAAGTCATAAAAATGTCAGGTCATTCCTAATCCATATTTAAGAGCTAAAAATCATTGATCTTACTATCTAGATGTTCCAGGAGAAAAATTCAAAGCTCTTTATTAATATTAATCTTCAGAGACATTAAAGTATATTTAAAGAGAAGCATTTTCTTAAAAAACCATTTGGGGTTAAGAGTCAACATTAGATTAAAAAGAACCAAATTATCTCAGAAAATATACTCTCAGTCTTTTATACAAGGAGTTACTCAACCATGAATATGGCAAAAGTCTGTTTGGAGATGCAACTAATAAAACAGATGTTAAGCAGGCAGAGAGAGAGAGAGAGAGAGAGAGAGAGAGAGAGAGAGAGAGAGAGAGAGAGAGAGGAGGGAGGGAGGGAGAGAGAGAGCAGAGGCAACTGAAATCCAAACCAAATCAACTTTTCATTTTCTCATATATATGACTAGTGAGAGTATATTTTATGCAGTTACTAAATACAATGTTCCTAATGTCTCTAATAGGTACAGTTCTTTGCTTGCTTTTCTTTTGTGGAGGTATAAACCAAAGAGGCAAAGATCAGAGCATTTTATGACAAAAAAACAGACACCTGTTTTAACATGGTAGTCTCACTCTATAAAAGGAAACCGGAGAAACCCTAGTTTATGCTTCAATTGGTTCTCAATACTAAAGTCTTAAAAAGCATCATACATTTTGGGAGATGGTGGTACTTTGTAGGATGATGAAATGAATTTGTTAAAGTTCACTGAACTACAGACATAAAAGGATTTATTTATTATACATATATTATTCAATGAAGTTTAAACATCAAAAGAAAACATTATTACAGTATCAGTTCAACTAATTTGTCAAAATAACAATTATTAGGCACATATCTAGTGCATAATATTTCCTGATTATATTACCTAGATTATTTCCTATTTTTATTTATTTATTGATTGCTGTGATCTCCTAAATGACATATACCAAAACAGATTTCCTTACTATTTACTTCTCTATACCAATCCTTTCTCCATGAAGGAGCCACTGAAAGAAATAACGGCCAGTGAGGCCAAGAATTTCCCCAGAAAAAAACCTTTGATTTATTTTAATATACAAATGAGCAAATAACTAAGATCAGGAATCCCTACAGTACAGTGAAATTATTACCAAGGTTTTTAGTTATGTAGGTTTCTCCATCTAGTCATAAAATCCTTTTGTCAACAATATCTCACAGAATACTATAAAAGTTGTGCATAGCAGTTTGCACTTGGAATCCTAGCAATTTGAGTCAGAGGCAGAAAGACTGCTAGGCATGGGCTACAGAGTGAAACTATCTCAAAAAGTACAAAACAAATGTATATCAAAAAGTATCAATATCTAACATTTATTGTGGAAAACACTACAATGGGAAGAATAAAATAAGTGTTTTAATAAATACTGTAAAATCAGGGATAGAGATAATACATACAGATGTATACATATAATCACCGAATTATTTATGTTTTAGTTTGTTAGTCTATTGACATAAATCAAAGTATATTATCAAGAGAAACTTGCTAACAGGTGTGTGTAAGTAAATAGTCAACTATTTAGTCTAATTTTTTTTTGAAACATATGAAGCTGTTTAATTAGGTTGATAACAAGTTAGAAAACCAGTTTGTGAGGATACATCCCATTTGTCAGAGAGAACTGAGACCGCAGGTAGACCTGAAGCTGAGGAACAGCTTTGATCTTTGGCAAAAGCTGCGAGTCCACAGTTTTCTGATCAGCCTTGCGCTGCTCTGTAATCTCGTATTTCTCCTTCTCTGTGTCGAAGATCTCACCCTCCTGGTGCCTGGGCTTGCGTAGCTGCTTCTTCTTGAAGTAAGCATCAGTCAGGTGTTTGGGAATCTTAACTTGACTGATATCAACTTTTGTAGAGGTGGCGATGACAAATTTCTGGTGTGTTCTTCGCAGAGGAACTCTGTTGAGGGCAAGAGGTCCTGTCACAAGTAGCAAGCCGCTGCCCAGCTCCTTCAGGAAAACCACCCGTTGCCTCTGTGGCGCCCGGTGAGGATGATCAGGACTGTCCCGGGAGTGATGCTGGCACGAAGCTTTCTCACATGCTGACTGAAGGGCTTTTTGCCATGGCTCAGCAGCTTCCGGGGAACATCTTCAGTAGGGTAATACCGGGGCATTTTTTTGAAGCTTAACCACCCGGGTACCACCATTCTTGTCACCACCAACTGGTTTGGTGATGGTAGCGAGGACCTTCTCCTTTTTCTTCTTCTTTTCAACCTTAGTTTTTACAGCTGAGTATTTTCTTTTGTACAGGGCCTTTCTGGAATCCATGGCAGATCGGGAGTACCTGCCAATCCCTCTAACCAGGACAGGATTCCGGCTGCAATGCGGCTTCCCCTTCTTGGGATTTTTAACCTTAGGCTCACCCTTTTTGGCTGCATCGGCAGCAGGGGCACCTGCGGCATCACCGCCAGCCTTCTTGGCTGCAGGCTTTTTCACTTTTTTGTCAGGCTTCTCGGCTTTTTCACTCGCCATCTTGCAAGATGGGAAACTAGTCTAAATTTTTTAAACTAATCACATAGCTTTGAAAAATATTAGAAAAGTTTTAGTTCAAAGTAGAATTGCCCAACAGTTACTATAAAGTGCCAAAAAAAAAAAAAAGATGTTTTATACCCAATGAAACTCTGGCCCAAGGGAATAGCCTTCTGAAAGGGCTTCATTTTCCTAGTTTCCTAGTGTTTTAATAACTTTTAGGTATGTGTTATATTGTCCTGTCCTTGTAACAAACCTTTCATCTTTTTTAAAAAATAAGTATCAAAAAAGGAAGTATCTTGTATAGTACTCAAAATGTAGTAGCTATCCAAATATGCAATTCAAAATTTATTTGGAGTCAAAGATCATTCAGAAAGTCTGTTGAAGTAGCAGGTGTTCTGTCCCCAAACAGTCTGCAGTGGCATTTAAGGAAGGGAAGCAAGCACGGAAGCCTCAATGAGCGAGGTCAGGGTCAGGAAATTATTCGTCTAACCTACCTCCCGGCTGCTCCGAGAGCAATATACAAGCCCAGAAACTCAGGCTCCATCTTGTACACCTGCAATGATCAGTTCTGAGAATAATTCTTTAGGTTTGAAAAGGTATAAGTCATATCATTTCATCTGTTTACAGCGAAACCTAGCACTGTGCTATGTGAGATGTGAGATAAAACCACCATCAACTGTACTTCTCTGTGCTTCGAAAAATTATGAGAAGTTCCCTTGGGGACATTCTATGTGGTCCAATTTGCTGTTTCCCATCTTGATATCAAAATAATATGAAGTATGTACCAATTAGTGTATAAATGTTTACAAAATGAAAGAAATATATTTTAGAGTGTCTGCCAAATAATGACACTAAAGCTCTTCTCTAGTTTTTTTTTTTTTTTTTGTAGGCAGAGTGCCAGAATGTGCATTTCTTACTCCATAAAGAGCATACATTCATAATCAATCTTTCATCTTTGTTTTTCTTTTCTTTGAATAGCTCTTTTGCCAGTTCATCAAACTGGGGGTGAATACAATGAAAGTCTCTTTAACAATTGAGTTAGAGTGGCAGAGGCTTCTGGCATCTGATTCACACACAGCTGAGTGGAGCCACAGCAAGGCAGGCTTCTCAGAGCTAGGGAAAACAGACAGGCCAACCTCAACTTCTCTATATTTTAAGAGTCAGGGCTCACTCCATAGTAACAAAAGACCTAAGTCATCACATAGCATTATTATAAACAATTATAATGGACACATTATTTAGGTCATTATAGATAATGGCTCAACTCCTATAAAATTTCATACCAGCGTCTTTGGTTTGCTTTTCCTGGCTATAGTACTGAAAGTCCTGTGTCACAGCAAACCAGGCTGTTCACGCTATCCCACAGATCTGGCATGTATCCTTTCAAGCACTAACAGTTTCAGGAAGGTGGTTATGCTATGATAGTGTAACAGACTTCTAGTCAAAAGGTCCATTTTAAAATGCTGGTAGCTTTATCACCTGTAGAACCTCAGTTTCCTCATCTGTAAAATGGGAAGACAACAACATTCTCCCCAGGATTATGAAGAGGCCTAGAGAGTTCGTAAAGCATGTGAAAGCACTTTTTCTATGACCATTTTTGGTAGAAATCATTCCTTCCTATCTTTGTCAAAATCGTTTGAACTACCTGAAGACAAAAGGATGACCATGTGAAAACCCATTATCAAGCTGCCTGGTTACATAGTTTGATGTCCACTTTAACACCGTATGTTTTCATCTATAACTTTTTGGGAAATCACTCACCTAGTTACTTTCTGGAGTCATCCTTACACAAACCACTGCTTCTCCTCCACTTTGTAGTCACAGCTGCCAAAATCTGTCATTTTAATTTCTTCATTACTTTCCAAACTACCTTCGTCTTACTGCTCTTTCCCCAGTTTGAGTCTTCAGCAGCTCTTGTCTGGATCACAGCAAGGATCATCTAACAGGCTCCTTCACTGTCGGTTTCTTCTTTTTGATTCTACACACTGAAGTGTTCTCATAGTTTAAAGCAGATATTATCATATTACTCCAAACCCCTTCACTGCACTGTTCCATGCATTAAAATGTTAGAATTCTTCAGGATGGCTTTGATTTTTACCTCCAATGACTTAACTAGAGTCCACAGACCTATTTAGCAACATAACTGGAATCTAAAGGCTTTTTTCCCCCTAAGGAAAAAAAATCCACATCCCTACATTCTATTTCAGCTGCTTCCCCTTTGGCTTCTCTGACCCATGCTTATGTACTTTAAAAGGCACCTTCTTTTGAACTTCCACATTGATTCCCATAGAAAAGAAAGGGGACTAAGTGGGAAGGATCTGTGGAGAAACTGGGAGGTAGGGTAGGGTGAGTGTGGTCAAAGTACATGATGTACTTGAATAAAAGTATCTATGAAATGCATCACAATAGATGTTCCTTCCCCATTTAATACTTTATATGCCTCTTTACCCCGATGAAAGCAATTCATTCATCAAAATGCCATTTACACTTTGCCTCACAGTTGTCCCTAACAGTCTTCAGCAGAGGTAGGCACATGCTGCTGTGAGGACAAAGCAACTACTGCTTCCCGCTGCACGCCCATGCCTCAAGATCTCAGCATTACCAACTTTGCTACCGGTGATTAAGCTTTCCACCAATCTTGCTGGAAGGTAGCACTGAGTACACAGAACCCATTCAATCGAAGTCTATTATATATTGTTGTCACACAGAAATGTGTGCCTCATCAAAGTACAGACTGTTAAAAATGAACAACTGCAAGCCGTCATTGTAACACCCCTTTTAATGTTCATATCTTACTCAGAAAGAAAACGAGGCTCTGATAGGCATGTGCCATGCTCAAATTCACATGGCTAATTTATAACCCAAGTGAAAGATGAGCACAGGTGTTTGATTCCCAATCTAGCACTCTGTTATCCCATACTTTCCAAGGAAGATGATGCTAAATCATCCACATTTTGAGGCAATCTTTTCTCGATGTCATATTCACATTGATTAGATTTCTTAGAGACTGGTCAAGACACACAATTTATATGCAACAAAAAGGAATGGGTATTATCATGGACATTTTGTTACCATACTGAAAATGGAATACTTTCAAAGCACTACCATTACAGAATATGCCAGCTTTAGGCAAAGTAATGTATACCTAGCATTTCTATGCCACTATGTAGTTTGTATATTACATTATTTAATATTGTCATATGGCATTAAAGTTTTCTCGAAAAAAAACTTAAGATCAAAGGTTTCATGAAAAATTTAACACTTAAAGGCACACTATAGGTTACCTATTTAGGAGTAATTAGACTAAGTAATCACAATTCTGAAAGAAATGTGTTTTTAAAAAGAGTATATCTGATTTTCCTCCACTAGAGGGACCTAAAAGTCATCTATACTCAGAGAGGAAGGAGAATATCCCTAAAATCCGTGTACACATATAGTATTATCGAGTTGCTTGTGGAGACTCTCTTGTCACTAATTGGGTTCTTTACTTGCCCTTTCCAGGAATGAGATGGGCATACAGAAAAGAGTGTATGAAGGAGAGTTACTTTATTATCACAGGATCAACAGCCAGAAGTGAGATCAAACAACTATAAACTGGAAAAACAGGTCTCTGTGAAACTGCTAAGAATGGAATGGATTTGAACTCTTGGTAGCTTTAGGGTTAGTCAGGAGTGCTACAGCTATGAAAGTGCTATGACTCTTTCAGGTCTTTGGAGCAGAGGCAGGTCTTGAAGTTGGGATATATAGGTCTCTGAAGCAGTGAGTCTTAGAAGCTAGAAACAGCCATAGGAATGAGTTCCTGTTAGTTGCCGACTTCTTACAGAATGAGGCATTAATGAGTCACTCTGTAGCTGTGGATTCAGTTCTTTAGGTTGCCTCACTGAGTTCTTTGTTCCCAGTCTGTCTCTGATTGGTCTTGAAGTCTTAGGTATGACACACACCATTAGTTCTAATCCTTTAAAGAACTCTGGCTACTTTTTTTTTTGTGGTTTCAAAAATTAAGAGTTTAATGAGCTTGATCCTTAATTACAAAATCCAATGCATGCCTTTTTCTTATTTAAATTTTTTTTCTTATTTTACATATTGATCCCAGTTTCCTCTCCCTCTCTCCCTATGTCTCATACCCCCCAAGCCCCCTCCCATCCCATCCTCCCCATTCCACAGGGAGGGTGATGCCTTCCAGAAGGGATCAACAAATCTGTCAAGTCATTTGGAGTAGGGACTAGGCCCTCCCTCCTGCCTCTAGGCTAAGAGAGTATCCCTCCATGGGGAATGTGCTCCCAAAGTCCTTTCATGCATCAGGGATACATACATCCTGGATCCACTGACAGAGGTCCCTTATACTGCCCAGGCCTTCTGAGACCCATGTTCAGGGGGTCTGTGTCAGTCCAATGCTGGATTCCCAGGTATCAGTCTGGGGGCCCATTAGCTCCCCCTTGTTCAGGTCAGCTGTCTGTGGGTTTCTGTTGCCTGGTCTTGTCCTCCCTCTCTGCATCTGGATTCCAGTTCAGCTCAGTGTTTAGCTGTGGGTGTCTGCTTCTGTTTCCATCAGCTACTACATGAGGGCTCTATGATGACATATAAGTTAGTTATCTATCTCATTATCAGGGAAGGACATTTAAGGTAGCCTCTCCACTGTTGCTCAGATTGTTAGTTGGGGCCATTCTTGTAGGTCTCTGGACATTTCTCTAGAGTCAGTTTTCTCTTCAAGCCTATAATGGCTCCCTGTATTTGGTATCTCTCTTTTTTTTCTCTCGTCTATTTGTCCCCCGACTCAAACTTTTTTGGTCCCACATTTTCTCCTCTCCTCCCCTTCTCTTTCTCCTAACTCCCTCTCCACTCACTGCCCCCCAAACTCTCAATATGCTCAGGATATCTTGTTCCTTTCCCCTTCTGTGAGGGACCTTGTATGAATCTCTTAGGTCACTCCTTTTATCCCAGTTTCTCTGGTGGTGTGAATTGGAGGCTGGTGATCCTTTGCTCTATATCTAAAATCCATATATGAGTAAGTACATACCATATTCCTCTTTTTGTGACTAGGTTATCTCACTCAGGATGGTTTCTTCAAGTTCTATCCACTTGCCTGCGAATTTCAAGATTCCATTGTTTTTTTTCTGCAGAGCAGTATTCCATTGTGTAAACGTGCCACATTTTATTTATCCATTCTTCAGTTGAGGGGCATCTAGGTTGCTTCCAGGTTCTTGCTATTACAAATAGTGCTGCTATGAACATAGTTGAACACATGTCTTTGTTGCAGTCTGTCTCTGATTGGTCTTGAAGTAGTCTTCCTTTTCTTTTCCCTCAGAACAAGCACCTCAACAAGACTATTTCTTTAATGGTCATCCACTCAGTTACATTGAGCCATATGCTCTCTGATTGGCAGAATGTGTGTGCATAAAAATAAAGTGAAAAAATGGGACCAATCAGAGAACAGTTGTCCAGCCTGGAGTGGGAGGGAAAGAACATTGATTCCCACCAAAAGTACCAAATCAGGTTGTTAACTTTGCTTTCCACCACTACAGAGGTAGGTACACTTAGCTGTCAAAAGGAATCAGAACAGTTTCGGTTGCTATGGCAACGTGGGTCATCTTTGTACCAGGGGCTACTCCTGTGATGTCTTCCAGGTGCCATCCCATTGCTGTAGTCAGGAAGAACACTGGACAGCAGTTTGACTGTTGCAGGCTGCAGCCCATTCCTCACTCTGATCTACTCAAGAGCTCTTTCTGTTATCTTTCCTTCAGCCAAGGTTCTCCTCTTTGTTTGCTATTGCTGCTTCATTTGACAGTTTGGATCATGACAACAGGGGCTGTCAATTGGCAGTCTACAAGAAGCAATTCATTGCCCTCAGGGTTTGAGCATGGAGACCCCTCTTATCCCTGTCATTAGTGGTCTAGATAAGATAATACATAAATGATGAGGATTTGCCTTTAAGTCGTCTATCACAACAATAAACATTAGGTAACTTTTATTGGGTATCTAACTATGACTCAGGCTCTATTTTAAATGAGCTGTCCCACTTAATCCTCACGACTTTAAGGGGCAGACAATACTTATATGAGACAAAGGTAGAGAGCAATTCAGTAAATTACTGACAGATAAGCTGTAGAACAAAGATTTGAACCTAGGAAATTATCTCTCTCTCTCTCTCTCTCTCAGTGTGTGTGTGTGTGTGTGTGTATGTTCCTCACACATGTTATGTATGCACAGGTGCATCACCCATGGAGGGACATATGGATCTCAAAAGATGATGTTGGGAAGTCTTCCTCAATTGCCTTCCATCTTAGTTTTTGAGAGAGGGTTTCTCAGTGAACCTAGAGCTCACTGTTGTGCTAGACAGGCTAGTCAGGGAGACCCAGGGCTCTGCCACTTCCCAGGGCTCTGCCACTTCCCTGTAGGTGTTGTGGTTACCCGTGTTATTCCATAATCTTTTAGGTGGGTACTGGGGATACAAACTCAGCTGTTCACGTTTGCATAGCAAGCACTTTAACCACTGAGCCATCTCCCCACTCCTGAATCTATGTTCTTAATTCACTGACACAAAGCTTCTTAAATCTAGAACTGATCAACTCTCAGGTGGAAACTTACAGGTAAATTATTTGTCTGCATTATTTTTAAAAAGCTTAGTCAAAGGTTAGCGATGAAATCCTAATATCTTTTGAAAAAAAATCTTTGTTTTCTCAATTCAAGTCACATAATTAGAATTTTGAAAATTACTTTTAATTAAGATTCAGAATCATTAAAACACAATGCTAGGTGAAATTCCAGGACAGCTGTCTGAGGAGCTCAGGAAAAACTTGTCACCTGGAGAGACATACATAAATCCTCCTCCTATGGTATCTGAAGGAGATGGTTTCCAGAACCATACCCCCATACCAAAATCTGTGGCTGTAAAGTACCTTATAAAAAACAATGTAGTATTTGCATGTAACTTTTACTTTAAGTCCTCTATAGATTGCTTATAATACAATGTAAATGTTGTTCGAGTAGTTGTTACACTGTATTATTTAGAGAATAATGGCAAAAAATAAAAGTCTCTACTTGCAGGGTACACACAGAGTTTTGCCCAAATATTTTCAGCCAATAGTTGGGTGAGTCCCTGGATGCACACTCTGCAGGTACAGAGGTCTTACTGCATTTAGCTGGTTAGAACCAACAAATATAATCATTCAAAGTCTCTGGAGACAGATCAAAAGATGTACAACAATTAGAGAAGCATTTATTCAGTAAATCTACAAAAACTGGGTGAGAACAATGAAAAGCCTCCACAATGGACAGAGAATGTATAGGGAACTTACTTCCCCTGTGTGTCTTGCAAAAAGAACTGTTTAGGGGTTCCGCAGCTGGATTTCAGATTACCTTAAGGTAAAAGGATAGAGTAGATGACCAGTAGATATCATACTGTGGAAGGCCTACAGTGAATAACTGAAAACAGCTAATGGAGCAGCTGGTCATCTACCTGCACTTACATCTAAACTCAGAGGATTTCGGCGAAGAAGCTAGGTGGGTATAGTTACCCCTCTCCAAAGAGTTGTAAGAAAGCTTCACAGATGGATTTGATAGCTGACTGAGAACTGCCATCTTCAGCTTCTTGGGGTAGAAGGACTATTCCAAGTCCATTCAGCATATGGTGAACGCTCACAGATGTCATGCTCCCTGGCTTTATGTTATAGGGTATCTATGACACTTGATATAGTACCAGGATGGCATCAAGTTATGCTATACTCTCCCCTATTGCACAGAGCCCCCACTCCTACCAAAAAAGGGAGGATTTGCATGGAATGGCCAACAAGGTGTGAGTTACCTATTCCTTGCCATTATTCAAAATAACTAAGGTTAGTCACCACCAGGCCTTAGTGTGTGCTCACATAGGATTACTTTCTAGGAATAGGTAACTAGACAGCCATATAATACAACAAAATAGAATGCATATTATTCAGTAAATTATATTTGAGCTCTATGAGTACATGAACTAGTATTTCCATTTAAATGATGGTTTAAACAAATATTTCTCTACTTCTCTCTATAAATTCTTCATAGTTTTGTTTTATTATATGAGAACTTCAGACATGCATATATGATGTTTTGATTAAAAACCCACTGACTTACGGAAGGGGTTTAGAAGAGTCTGGAGATGTGGGCTACAGGAACTCTAGAATGGTATAAACATAACTTAATGATACTGGTGGGAACTAAGACCAAAATACTATTAGGAATGTGGAGAGCACATTGCATTCTAGCAAGAACCCTGCTTTGATATTTGCTGTGAAGCTGAATAGGAAAGTGGTGGAGGAGGTCTCAGGACAGCCCAGCTTTCAGGATGAAAAATGAACACCATTGACTGCTTTTAGTCAAACACATAATGAAATCATGAGCAAAAAGAGGAACAGAAATGTTGGAAAAATTTTCAATTTGCTTAGAAAAGAAATGTGTAAAGTTGGGGGTCAAGGAAAGTGTAAGTGCTAAAAAGATTAGAGTTATTAAGAGGAAGCCAAATTCTTTGCCTTAGGACAACAGGAAAGATGCCTTGAAAGAATCTCGAGTATTACCCAGACCCCACCACTGGAGGCTCAAGAGTGGAAAGTTTCTTTTTTTAAATAACAAGTAATTAAAAAAAAAAAGGCAAAAAGGGCCAGAAGTCTCTGCTTACACAGAGCTGCCTAAGAATGAATTTCCCTTTACTCTGTAATTCAGGCACCAGAGGCCATTGCAGCCAGGGCCTAAAGCATCCTGGCTCCTATTAGAACTGCGGTAGACTTTGGCATAATCTATGGGATGCTGGTTTTGTAGGCATGCAGGATACAAGGGTTGCAGGGTCTTGGAGGCATCAGAACAAGATTTCAGAGGTCAGACAATGTGTGACAGAGTCAGGTCCCCATAGACAGCTCCCAAGAGGGAAATTCAGGAAGCTGTAAGAGTAAAGCCAAAGATGCAAAGCAGACCCTAGGAAGTCAGATATCTGGAACAGACAATATCTGCTGAGGAAAGCTAATGGCAATGAACAAAGCCAGGCAGTGGATAAGTGGCCTGCAACTGCTAAGGTTATTGTGGCAGGGCCACCCAAGCCCTGTGGAACATATGACACCACCATTTATCCCGGAAGCTGCATATAGATTTGTAAGATTTAATGTTTTCCCTGTGGGTTTTCAGCAGTGTTTTTGTCCCACTCTTATTTTGCTACTTTCCTGCTTGCCTACTGTAGTACAAAATCTGTGCCACTGTAGCTTGGAAATATCTGATGTCTTCTTGATCTTATGGAGGTTCACTGGTAAGAGTTTGCATGGAGTCTCAAAATTTGAAACTGGGCTTTTGAAAAGAACTCTTGGAGGTAGAATGAATACATTTTTGCAATATGAAACTAGATAGGTTGGGGGGGGGACTAGGGGAAATGGGTAAAACACCACAGTTTCAGGAGACATGTTTGAGTGTTAAGTTGACCAGAGTGGACCAGTGATTATTGTTCTTGATTGTTAGCTTGATTGGGCTGAGAGTCATTTAGACTAGTAAGGCCATGCTTCTGGTTGTTCCCCCAAAGGTACTTCCAGAAATTAACTATGGAAAAAAGATCTTCATCTGATAGGCTGGTCTCCTAGATAAAACAAAGGGGAAAGGGAAGGAAGCCCTCTAGTAGAAGCACTCTCTTGTGTCTGCTTCTTGGCAACCATTATATATTGCTTATGCTGTCCCTGTCATGATGAGCTAAAACCCAGGCACTGTGTGCCCAAATAAACCTTCCTGCCGTAAAGGATTTTTTTCTCAGATGCGTTGTTGGAGCAATGAAAAAAGAAAAAAAAAACCTAATACAGTAGGTAAGAATGATATGAAACTATACAATACTGATAACTTAAAAGCAAAACAGAAAATAATGCCTTTGGAAATATTAAATTAGAGCAAAGATAGGAGAGTCAAATAGATGGTTAGAAGATCAAGTTGAAAAACTAAAACCAGGATAAAGGAACAAGAGATAGGAGTAGGAAAGAAAAGGTTAGAGATGGTGGCTAATTATATATGCCATGTTATTTAAATAACAGCAACTAGAAAGGAAAAACAGAGAAACTGGAGGGATACAGTCATTAGTTTTTTTTTCTCCTTCTCAACTAAAGAAGAATGAGTTTCTAGATACAAAAAATTCCTAAGCATAATGATTTTTCTAAGAGTCCACAGTAAAGCATATCACTGAGAAATTTCAGGGGTTACTGGAGCAAAGAGAATATCACTAAAGCTTTCAAAAGAGAGAAACGGGGCCAGATATCATTCTAAATGAGATATATAGCCCATTAAATCCTCTCAGCAATTTTGGAGACTGGCAAGATGTTGCACCTAACTTTTAGATGAAGAAATAGATACAGATGTTATAGGATATACTTATGTCACACAACTGGTAGGTTTGATGGAACAAGCTAATTGCAATGTATAAGTCTTCATATATATGCTATATTTTATTTTCCAAAACACTGTGAGGTTATATCTGACCAAGAATTCTACACCTAAATTACTGAGCAAAGAATAAAGCTAAATAAACACATTTTCACATATCTAAAAAAGTACCTTTTGTCAGGAAGTTACTACAGAGTATACTCTACTAAATGAAAAGCAAAACTAAGAAACATGGGAAAACTAGAAAATAGGGACACCAACACAGAGAAAACAAAGCAAAAAAAAAAAAAAAAATTCCTTCAATGAAAATCAAGTAGGCCAATATGTACCAAGAGGGGAACCTTATGTTATTTCTGTTATCATGAAAAACAATAAATGGACCGAAAGAAGTCACACAGTTCAGGGGACAGTCTATGGATAAATAATCAATAACACACACACACACACACACACACACACACACACACACACACAACCTCTCAGCAAAGAAGTAAGCTAAGTGTTGTGGAATAATCTTTTTGTACACAGTGAAGCTGCTGGGAAGAAGAAGACAGGGATGTCAGGAGACCCGGAGGAAGTAGGAAAGCAGGATGGACAGTAAACAGATGAGGTAAAAAGCCTCAGGACAGCACATAAATTAATAGAAATGGGTTAATTTAAGTTATAAGAGGTAGTTGGAAACTAGCCTAAGCTATCGGCCAATCTTTCATAATTAATAAGTCTCCACATGGTTATTTGGGAACTCACAGGAGGGACAGGGAAAGATTTACCACAGCCAAGAATTTACTTCAGGAGCAATAATTATAACAAATATCACATTATACAAATAACAAGTATGAATAATTAGAAATGGGAAAATAGAATAGATTTTGCAGGTGGGCTGGAGGTGTATGAGGACACGGTGGGAAGGATCAGGTGTGTGGGTGGAGACAGAATGGAGAAAAAAGAGATTTAAAAAGATAAAAAGTACCCCCCCCCCAACCTGGCTTCCAGATATCTACCTTTTTGCAATGTCTAAACATGTTTGTGGTACATACACGAGAGGTGAAATGGGGGGGGGGGGAGGGTAAAGAAACCAAGACAGAAGGAGAATCCCTGGCACTTCTGCTAAAGATCCTCGAATTTGGAAGATTGAAATTGACTTCAAAAGTATATATTTTAGGGTGACAATAATTTTATTATATTTTTCTACAATCTACAGAAATTTCTATCCATCTTTCAGGCAAAGTACATTTATACCATATCAATAAAACTCTACCCGAAAAAAAAAAAAAAAAGATAAAAAGTATACATAAAAAGAAATGGACAAAGACAAGTTAAGGGGAAGCAGGAAGATAGAGGCAATTAATAGATTAATTAATTAACTAATTTTGAAACAGTAAGGTAATAACTGATGATATTTAAAACTATAAAGTCAAAAATAGTGTATGTTGTTAGGTACAAAAGGATAAATGCTTAACACGGTTGTCTTGGATAACGGGCTGGGTGAGGTGGAGTGAATTAGGAGAGAAATGACTTCTGTATTGTTGCTGAAGTAGTATGGTGTGCTATTCCAATCTAAGTAGAGGGCTGTGGGTATAGTTCCTTTCTCAGAGAGATGGACTGAAATAATGATCCCCCACCCCACCCCACACAAATTGCTTTCGGTCAGAATGTTATCACAGCAACAGAAAAGCAAATTAGAACAGGCATAAAGGATAGAACAGGAGAACCCAGCTGTGAATGAACCTACCTAAGAAGTATCTTATTAATTTAATAATGTAACATCAGGGATCTTGAACAAAACTGACTGTAAGTAATTCAAAACTGGCCCTCTTTGGGGGGATATTATTTTACATATTACAAATTATAAAGTTTTGTTTTCAAGGGTAGCAAATTTGATATACTCTACTGAGGCTACAGAAATATACGAACAGCAATAACAAAAAGGCCTTTTTAGCTGTTTTATTTATTGTATAAGCTTTATTAGCCAAATTCAGTGCTTGCTCTCCTGTATGACATTTTTTAAAATCTTCTTGTCAAAATGGTAGAGATTTAAAAAACATTACCAAAATGATAATACTGCTTACTTAAGTCTAAGATACTCTGAAATAAAACCACACCTCTGTACTGACTATGGATGGCTCTCCCACTTAAACATAAGCACTCATTTTATACTGTCCCAATTCGCATAGAGTTTGATCCACTCTTAATGGAGTGCTAAAAACCACAATTAAAAAGGTCCTTTTCTCATTTTATTTCTTGGTTAATTACAATGTTCAAGCAGACCACTGGAAATAATTTCCTTTTAAAATTATCAGTTTTGCCTGTCTTATTCTCTTTCTGTCTTTTTAATATGGCATGGGTCTCATTAATGTCATTAGTTGCAGTGCCTGCTGAGAGAAAATGCTGACTTCATGCACATGGAATCAATTTCCTGAATTAAAAAAAGAGCTTTGTGAAGCCACTTCTTGTATAGTATTTATTTTCTTAGAAGCTTTCTCTGTAGGAACTGCTTTGACTAGTGTGGATTGCCAAATCTCATTTTTGCACTGAACATAGTCTTGAACTATGTTTTCCTTTTTTGTTTCCAGCTATTTAAGTATGCTGCAATTTATGATGTATGCGCTGGCATACTCTCTAGCTTTACATTTTGTGGCCAAGGTTACTCTTGAGTGATAAGATAGCAGGAAACCAGGAGGGCATATGAAGAAAGGTAGAGGCAGAGAGGAAAAAGGGAATCATATGCACAGTTCAAGAGTGATTACTATAGCAGGTTATGGACAGGAGAGCTAGCAGTAGGCAAACAATGCCAACGATAGGCTTTAGAGCCAAGATTAAAGAACAAAGAAAAGGAAAACCAAGGCATCAAGATAAAGAAGAGACACCAAACTTAAAAGATGAAAAATCAGAGTTAGGATCTTGAAGTCAGGTGAAGATACTCTCCCCAAACCTAATATAGAAATTGAAGGACAATGTCTACCTATAACAAAGGGTTATAGTTATTTATAATTCTGAACTAAATCCCCACAGATCTACTGCCTAAGTCTTTGAGGGAAAGTTCAAGTTTTTTTAAGGCAGGGCTTATTAAAGAAATGATACATAGAGTGGAGAGAAGTGATATTCAGAATAGAAAACAAAACAACAAAAGTTTATGAAGATAACTGTAAGAGTATCAGATATGGTAACATACACCTTTAACACTGTACTACCAATACCTGGGATGCTGAAGCTGGAGGATTATGAATTCCAAGGCTAGCCCAAGGTACACAGTGAGACCATGTCTCAAAATTCCAAGACCAAAAAAGCCAAAGGAAAATGGTAGGCCAGGAACTGGGATTGACATATAAAATAAGCTTGATTCAAATTTAAATTAAAAATTATATAAAAAAGAAAATGGCATGAGTAATATAGTCAATAGATGGATGCTGAGGCTTCAAAAGGATAGTGTACATATAGTAAGTCAGAATATGTGATATACTCTGAATTTACAAGAATAGAAAATATTTCAAAATTGCATACATTCACTAGTAAACATCTTTTGAGAACTCTCTCTCTCTCTCTCTCTCTCTCTCTGTGTGTGTGTGTGTGTGTGTGTGTGTGTGTGTGTGTCTCCTATGTCAGAGGACAATTTGTGGCGTTGATTCTCTCTTTTCATCTTTATGTGGATTCTGGGTTTCAAACTCAAGTGCTCAGGCTTGTATGGCAGGTGGTTTTACCTGTCAAGCCAATTTGCTGGTCCTTGTTGACATACTTCTAGCTTACATTTTACAACCAGCTATCCAAATATTTCAAACATTGGGGTATAGTCATTATTAGGTTTACAAATGATATTTGAACATTAAGCAGAGCAGAAACAAGTGCCATAAACAGTTCTAATACACCTTCAGTAAAAAAGGTGGCTGATTAAGAAGTAAATACTGATGAACCAGTACTGTATATTGGAGAAAGGAATATATTTACAAGTGTTTTAAACTCCCTAAGTTGAATGTAGGTGAGAATTCTATTAAGGCTATGCACTTATAAAATCTATCCGACAGATGGTACACATAGCAGACAGTTCATGTTTACCAAATGAGATTTTAAAGAATGTCATTTTAGGGCTACAAATGGGATTAAGAATAATCTACATATTCTGCTATGAAGCAATTCATAAATAACTATTCTTCTTCAAAAAGGAAGATGCAAAGTAGTATGTGAATCATGCCACTTTTCAATCAAGAAAGAGGGATGTGTTTGTGTGTGTTTACAGTATAGTACTTATAATTCTGAAACAAAACTACATAATCTGAAAGACAAAGAATAAAAGCTACTGAAAATTATTAAATATAAAGGAAACAGGAATAGAAAACATTTATGTGAATGCACCTACCTTACTTCACAGTTCACTTTTAGAACCATCAAATTGTTTTTTTTTTTATAATTCACAAACATTAAATAGAAATTAAAAATAGCTAGAAATAAAATCAGAGTGCAAAAAAATTTAATATAGTCAATCAGTGGCTGTATCAAAGCACAGTTATTTTAAGGGAAATTTTTATCTAAAACTTTTTACTTTGGAATAATTATAGACATAGAAAATTCCTGGAAGCTTTGTGATTATAAACACAATTACCATGTTTCTAGTAGTGTCCTCTGTTCCCATGCCACTTCCTCATTACTAAAAAATCGTCTTAACATAGTTACAATAAAAACGATAATCAGTGGAAAAAAAGATTTCCCATAGGTTCTCTTAGATTTCCAATCATATGTAGATGCCATCCATTGAAGAAGACTGCTCTATGAAACCTGGAAATGCAGCCCTCCAGCCCTCCCCAAGCGGTGGATCTGAGACTTCAAGTTGTGAAGGTGATTCCTCAGTTGTTAGAGCTGCCTATCCACTTAAAGGCAATACAATGTGGTGATTATGAAGAAGATCTTGGAGACTGACAATGCTGACCTGGACTTTGACAATACTGCATTAGAATCTAGGCCACTTACTTGATTGTTTTCTGAGTCTGAACAAGCCACTTAACCTCTGTCAAGCTTTAGTTCTTTTGCCTGCAAAACTGGCATAATTTGGAAACTATATAATAGAACTGTAATGAGAAAAATGAGACACCTTTTAGCAAGGCATTTTACACAACTAAAATGCTAAGTAAATGTTACCTGTTGTTAGCATCTTTTTGTATTATTAATTTTCATCACTGTAAGATCCTATTCATCCTAACAAATTTCTATTTTTAACCACATTGGAAGTGTAGTGATAATTTTCCAACTACAGCATCAATGAAAATAAGCTTGATCATATTTGACAGAATTCAACAACAGTATCTCCCTCTCTGGAAGTCATTAGAATTAAGATTCTTTGAAATCACATTAAAAACCATGATGAAGAATTTTTCTAAGCATGGAAGTTTAATTGGAAGAGAAATTTCTTTTCCCGCTGCACTAGAAAGCTGAACAGATGTATGAAACAAGTACTTTTCAGATACTGAATTCATTCTTTCTAGAAGCAATGCCCAATTCTAACATAGAAAGAGGAGACAAAGCAGAGCACAATAGTGTCTCTGAGTTGAGAAGACAGATTACTGTTCAAGAGGACGAGGGAGAAGGAATATTCTGGGCACTAGAAGAAAGAGCAAGGCACAAAAAAGGCTTAAAAAATCTACACAAGGAGCACTGTGCTTCCTCAACTTAGTAGTAATTTGGGTACTCACACCTTGAAACTACATGAAGCCAAGTGATGAGAGCAGGCACTAGAAGAAAAGTGTTCTGGACTAATAAAAGTACTTCTAAAGTACCGTATGTATGTATGTATGTATGAATGTATGTATGTATGTATAGACATATATACACACACATATATACAGACATATATATGTATACATATATATATATACAGACATATATATATATATTTTTTTCTTATTTTACATATTGATCCCAGTTCCCTCTCTCTCCCTTCCTCCCATGCCTCCGGATCGCCCCTCTCATCCCACTCAAGTTAAAACCATCCCTCAATGAAAATTCTAGACCCACATGGCATCATTAATTAATGCTATCAAATATATAATAAAGTCAATTCTACACAAATCTTCATCCTGAAAATGAAAAGGAACATGCCTCAACTTGATATATAAGATCAGCATAACCTTGTTATCAAAACCAGCTAGAGATATTACAAAAAAACTACAGACCAATCTGAATTTTTCAGAATTGATTTATCATTACAGAAATCAATATAGTTGATTATTAATAAACTTAAAATTAAAGTATATAATTATTTTAATAAATAAAGAAATAACATTTGACAAAATACAACATTCATTCCTGAAAACAGCAACAACAAAAAACTGAGTAAGGTAGGAATAGAAAGGAATTTCTTTGGTCTGAAAAAGGTCATTCACAAAAAATATCCCTGCAGCTGACATTATACATAATGGTAAAAGACCAAATGCTTTCTAGTGGAAAGATGACACATTTGTTCTCAACACCAGTTATAATTTTATACTGGAGTATAAAATTAGCTAGTGCACCACAAAAAAGTCAGATTAGAAAAGATGTGTATTTGAGATGGCACAGTTAACACATAAGCAGTCTCCCATGGGGGCTGGGTGGGGGGGAACATGAGGGAATCTATCACAAAATTCCAGCACTGAAGCAAGACTGCAGGATACAACACAACTAATATATCAAAATCCAATTGCATGCATGCATCCTAATATAAAAAAGTGGACACTAAGACTAAAAAAAGTATAATAGAATCAAATATATAAGAAATAAAGTTTATAGACTATGTCAAAAGATTTGCAATAATTTAAAATACTATTTAATATAATTAAGACAGTAAGTTGAGTTAGAGGACTTTCTATAAACTTCTAACAATCAATAAGAGATCATTTATTAGCATTAAAAATATAAGGTGCAGAGAAAAACTAAAATCATTTCCTCTACAATTAACAAGACAAAGATGTCCATTATTACCATTTTTACTCAAAATAATGCTTAAAATCATAGTCAAAACAATAAGGGAAGAGACTGATATAAAATAGATACAAACAACAAAAGAAGCAAAATTATCCTTGTTTGCAGACAATAAAACCCTATATTTCAAAGACCTAAAAGACTACTATTAGATCTTAGAGCCACTTTTTCAAAAGGAACAAGACACAAAAGTCAGTAGATTCTCTACACAACAATGAGCTCACTGAAGAACTCGAGGAAACATCACTCACCCACAATAGCTTAAAAATTGCCTATTCAGCTGGGTGTTGGTGGCACACACCTTTAATCCCAGCACTAGGGAGACAGAGGCAGGCAGATCTCTGTGAGTTCAAGGCCAGCCTCGTCTACAGAGCTAGTTCCAGGAGAGGCTCCAAAACAATAACAGAGAAACCCTGTCTCAAAAAATAAAAAATCTGAAAAAAAAAAAAAAAAAGATCCAGGCATAGGCAATGAGTTTCTAAATAAAATTCTGATAGTTTATCGAATAATAGCAGGAACTGAGAAATGGGATTGCATGAAATTAAACAATCAGCAGAGTGAAAAGACAATTTACAGAATTGGAGGAAGTCACTGCCAGCTGTTTATTTAATGAGGAATTAGTATCCAGAATATGTATGAACTCAAAAAAATTAAACAACAAAATAACAAATAATCACATCAATAAATGAACAGAAAAGACAATATTCAAAGGAAAAAACACAAGTAGCCAATAATATATAAACACTATTTTAGCATCTTGAGTAATCTGGAAAATGTAAAAACTACTTTGAGATTACTTCTCATTCCACTCAGAATGGCTATCTTTAAGGAAATAAACAAAGAAAAGACCAACAAATGTTGGCAGGATGTGGGGAAAAATGAAATGCAAGAAAATTTACTTTAGAAAGACAAAAATGTGTCTAAACTCAAGATAGCATGCAAAAGTCCTAAAAATAAAATAACTATTCGTGTGCTCTCTACTCTTCAGAGTACAAAAATATTTATATAAATAGGAAAAATGTTCATGGACTGAAGGACAACACAATTTAAGATGTCTCATTATTTTCAAATATGTATGTAGATTAAAAACAATCCTAATAAAAACGTCATGCCTTTTTAAAAGGAAATTATCTCTAAAGCTTTTTACAATAATGTAAAGAATTTAGAATGGACCAAGCATTTTTAGAAGTAATGACAGAATTTAAGTTAATATAACTTAAGAGTTAAATATACAGTAATCCAGACTGCATGGATCAGATATTAATAGAACAGAATAGAAAGTATGAGATAGAATAATATATTATTTTTGATAAAGATGTTAAAATACTCTGATAGATAAAGGTAACTTTTCCAGTAAGTACCAACAGAACAAGTAGCTATGCATGAATTTCAACATTAATCTCCCACTGAAAAATAAACTACAATCAAACAGCTTCATAAAGAGTAATGGTGAAAGCTACAATTACACTAGACTATACATAAAAATTTCATAAACCTGTTGCTGACAAAGTTTTCTTAAAATATAGAAGCCATAAAATAAATCAAACTGAATTTCCTCCAAATTAGAAACTAATCTTTTAAAGATTCCATCAAGTATATAAAATGTAATGTCACAAACTGTGAGAAAAAAGTTGCAATATATATACTTGATAAACAAGAAGTAACCAGAATATGAGTCATTGTAACTTAGTACAATGAAGATATCATATCCCCCTTCTTTCCCTCCCTCCATACTACTGCTACCACTAATGCTGCTGCTATAACAGCATACAGTACAGTGGCCCTTAAGCACAAAAGTATGTCATTGTCAGGTGAATACAAATTAAACTACCATGACACACCCACTAGAATGGCTAAAATGAAAAAGATGACAATGCCAAGCCCTGGCAATGATACCATGTAGCTTTAACTCTCACATATTGTTGGTATTATCATTGGTATCAAAGTAAAATAGAACAACAACCATGGGAAATAAATTGGCAGTTTCTTAATTACCAAAAGGTAAGAAGTTGGAGTGTCTCTCCCCTTGAGGAGGCCTAGCAATCTCCCCTCTTACTTCCTCCCTTCCACTTTCCTATTAAGAACCTTTCTATCTCTACTACCTACCACCATGCTCCCCACTTTACCAACACAATCATCCTGGCTCCTCCTGCCTTCAGCTTCTGTTCTAGTTTCTTCTCTGTTACTGTGATAATCAATAGCAATGAATGGAGGTTTATTTCAGTTTACAGGTTACAGTGCATCAGTGATGAAAGTGAGGGCAGGAACTTAAACCAGAAACCAGGGAGGAAGGCTGCTTGGTAGCTTGCTATGGTGTATCCTTACCTATCTTTCGTATATAACCCAGGACTATCTACCAAGGAAATGGCACTGTTCACAGAGAGGTGGGCCCTTTTACATCAACTAAAAATCAAGACAATACCCTACAGACATGCTGACAAGACCATGTGATCATGTAATCTCTCAACTGAAATGCCCTTCTTGGGTTACTGTAGGCCAGCAGTTCTCAACCTGTGGGTCACGACCCCTTTAGGGGTCATATATAAGATATCCTCCATGTCAGATATTTACATTACAATTTTTAACAGTAGCAAACTTACAGTTATGAAGTAGCCAAGAAAATAATTTTATGGTTGGGGGTAACCACCACATAAGAAACTGCATTAAAGGGTTGCAGCATTAGGGGGGTTGAGGACCACTGCTCTTGGCTATGTCAAACTGACAGTAAAAGCTAACAAGGCCAGCTTCTTGTTTATGTGAAGGGATGCTCCTCTCCAGGTGTTTCCTATCAAAAATCACTAGCATCAGTCATGCTTTCTTCCTCTTTCCTACTAACTTTTACACCACCCTCAATCTCTACCCCTACTCTACACACTGTTCCTCTTTCTAGAACAGAGCTTCTAAACCTTTTCTACTTGTAATGCCTTCTTGCTCAAGAAATTTGTATCCAACATCAGGTGTACATGGGTATATAAAAATTAAACATTTACTAATAACAAATCATAAAGAAGCTTTACAACAATTCTTTGGCACTCACATAATTTTACTATTGATTAAAGATTAAAGCAAATCACACAACTAATGAGATAGATGTGCTTGTTTATTTGCAAAGAACTAAATTTTGGCTGAATATTGGATACTGCAGGACAGAGAGCATCTTTGTTTTTCAGAGTTAATCAATATTTTGATTTTATAATTGCAAATGTTGAGATTGCCTGTTTGCATATGTATGTAGTGTAAAATGGCAGAAATATACTTAGACTCAGAAATTGCTGGGAATTCTATCCTAATTGAAAGCCAAATTTATTTAATGATTTTTAAAAAATGAAACCAAAGCCAGCAACTCAAACAGTAATTAAAAAAATCAAACATTTAAACATAATTAAATGATATACTTATTTGAAAATTACATGCTACAAAACAATGGTAGGGCAGTATTGCCTTTATTCTATAATCAAACTATTATTATGTTTCTATGTACAAGAAAAACAGTAAGTTGTAACATACCATAGTCTCGAACCTGAGCTGAGGTGTTTGTTAGTGTTACATCATGTGACTGATGAGGTGCAAATTGTATGCATTATGTGTTCAGAAGCAAGGCTGCAGTGAAGTCACATGTAACATGGGAGATTGCTGCTAGAAATATTACAAATTCAGTATGCATTTGGCTTTTAAATCAAATTCTGGTTGTTGCATGTTCAGAAACTGTTTCTGGTTACAAATTTTACATAGCTTCTATATTCTGTTAGTTGATGTCATATGGGGTTGCCACCCACAGGTTAAGAAGCCAGGATCTAGTGAAAACCCCTGTTACACATGTCTCTTTTCTTCCCACTCTAGAAAAATCTATGAAATATCTCCAGAACAAAAGCAATCCTGTATTTACTTCCTTTCTGCTTATTCCTTCCTCAGCCTACTGCAATCTGGCTTCTGGCTCTACAATAGCACTGAAAATGCTCTGGCCAGGGTTCCCACTTATTTCCCTGCTGACAGGTTCCATTGACATCACAGTTATGCTATCAATTGGTCTCTAAACCATTTCTGACACCAGAGAAATTATTATTATTTTTTTCTCTCAGCTTTGGTAGCAATGTTTCTCCAAATCTCTTTTCGTAACTGTGGCTCTGCCTACCCCTTTTTATAAAATGGAGGCATCCCCCAGGATCCTGGTAGCCTCCTTCCCTTGTTTCTTTCATCTTCTGTTCAGACCCTTGTCCTAACTTTTAGGTAAAAATAACAATTTATAGTTTAGAAATTCATCAGGAGCTAACAGCAATAAACCACTTGCATAACAAGTCTGCTAATTCACCACTCTGCACCTCTGCACATCCTTTCCCCTGCCTTCAGTGACCTAACACCAACAAATTCATTTACTCATTTACTGACTGTCATAGAAGAAGTTGTCGCTTTCCATTCTGCGCAGTAGTTGAGCTCTGCGCAGTAGTTGAGCAAGTGCCTAATAGTTGCCTGCTGCTTTGGCAGTATATAACTTCAACCTGTACGCTTTAAATAACACAGCAAAATAATTTTACAGTTTTAGAGGTCAGCCTCTACAATCTTTCCTACTAAACTAAAATCAAGGTGTTGGCAGGGCTGGTTCCTTTTGGAGGTTCGAAGGGAGAATCTTGTTTCGTGTCTCTTTAAACTTGTAGAAGCTGCCAACAATCTTTGGATCACAACAACATCACCCCAATCTCTAATTTGTCACACTACCTTCTCCTATAAGTTAAATCTCACTTTGCCTGTCTTGTTTTTTTTTTTTTTAAATCTAACCATTGTCATTAGATTGAGCCTACACAGATAATCCAGGATAATCTCCCATCTCTAGATCTTTAACCACATTTACACTTTCATTTTGCTATATGAGGTAACATAACCTTGAATTGTGGGATTTGGATATGAACATCTTTTAGGAGTCAATGAATATGACTAAGCTTCCTCATACTATAACAATAATCATATGAAATTTAGATTCTAAATGAATTTTTCTTTGGTGCCTCATGACATCCTTTAGAGTAGGTTGACTTCTGCTTCTTAGTATGTGACGTAGGAAGAAGGTAATAAAGATGTGTTAAATCAACCTAACAAAGCATTCCTGTTGGGAAGTGACATAAAACATGAATGTCCTGGAAATGCAAATGTGAGATAACTTAATGTCAGTGATTCAATTCAATCTTAAAGCAACGGGGCTACAGAGAAAGCCACTATTAACATTATGTTCTGAAGATTGAGGGAAATGAGGAAAGTAGTAATTAAGAAAGAAAAAGAAATCATAGTTAATTGACAGAACAAATTAGAGGTGGGGTGAAACTGAACAATAGCCTATAAAAAGAGTTTTGCAATGATTAAGCAATGAGTAAACTTGAGCCCCAACTTACTAGTTGGTAACTGGGGGAGAAAGGCAACAAAGGGATATGACTCCTGTTATTACAAGGATAGAATAAGTTAGTATCCAGTGTTGTGGAATATTAGTTTCAGATTAGTTACATTTGTTTATGCTGTGCAATATTTATTTAATGATAAAAAGATGGACTGCATTATGTTGCATTTGTTTAACTCTGTAAAGCTGTATTACTTTGCCTGCCTAAAACAACTTGATTGGTCTAATAAAGAACTGAATGGCCAACAGCTAGGCAGGAGAGAAAAATAGGTAGGGCTGCCAGGCAGAGAGAATAAGTAGGAGGAAAAATCTAGGCTCAGGGAGAGCAAAGAGCAAAGAGGAGGAGTAAAAGGAGGAGAGAATGATGGCAGGGGCCAGCCATGGAGCCACACAGCCAGTCATGGAGTAAGAAGGAAAGAAAGATATATAGAATAAAGAAAGGTAAAATGTAGTTAAAGAGAAACAGGATAATTTAAGTTAGAAAAGCAGGCTAGAAACAAACCAAGCTAAGGCCAGGCATTCCTAAATATGAATAAATCTCTGTGTATTTATTTGGGAGCTGAGTGATGGGCCCCCGAATAGGAAGAAAACAAAACAAACAAACAAACAAAAAACCCCTATACTCAAGGACAGCATTATTAGTGTCATCACTCCCCAATATCCCAATGTGTTGGTTGGCATTTATATGACACATTACTGAAGGAATCCATTTGATCACACCTATTTCTTCATATTCTTAAAGTACTTTAATTTTCAGAGAGAAATCCTGGCTTTTACTTTAATATACAAAGCAATAGCATTTTCACCAAAACTCACTAGAACACTAATACAAATTCTCTTGGTAATATTTATGAAATCCTACCATAACAAACCCAAATACACAAAATGGACTAACAGATAGTCTGAATCAAATCATGCATTTACTTCATTTATGTGGATGATGTTTTAGGTAAAATTTGATTTTAAAATCTGAATTTTCCCCAATTGATAAGAATCAATACTAACAAGTCTACTGTGGATATGTTATGGTATTGGCCATTAACCATTTAAGGGAAATAAGGAAAAGAAAGCAAAATAAAATGAAAGCACTGCCAAGTATTCTAAGATGGGGTAGCTAGATACAATATGGCATCAAGCTATGCCATCTGTGTTGGGTGCAAATCATGAAACTAGAAAGGAAACTCTTCCATGGGAAAATAATCTTAAGGGGAGATGGTGAAAACAGAAAAAGGAAGATAATGGCATAAAATTGGCACAAAAGAAGAAGAGAGGTCTACTGGTAGATGGGGCCATCCAGTGAGATACAAGGGGATGGGGAAGGGCAGCAGGGAGGAGAATGAACAACAAAGTATACAAGAAAACATCATACTGAAATTCAGTAATTTGTAGGCTAATGTCAAAGCAACAACAAACCACACTCTATTCAGCTAAGTATGGTAGCATATGCTACAAGGTAGAAGTTTAAGGCCAATCTGAGATGCAGATTGAGACTCTTTCTCAAAACAAAACAAAACAAAACAAAACCTCCACTATATTCATTGCTTGGTACAAAAGCTCCATGCCCCTACACTACTTACTGATTCACAGTCTCTGTATTTCCACCTTTCACTGACTGCTTTGCACTACTGAAGTTGGACTCGATGCCCCCCCACTCCCTACCTCGCTGGCACAACATTAAGGTTTGTCAATAGACTACACAGGAGGGACACCAGAGAAGTGTGTTGCTCTCTGGTTCCTGCATTTTTCTTCTCATAAGGCTTTGAAGTGCATGCAATTTAATTTTTGTCGCATAGCATGCAGCATCTGTCCATGAGCAGTTTCTCTCAGAACCCTCTTTAGGTGGCTTTTCAGCAGAGTGCTGCTAGTGGAGTACTCTCTCTGTGACCAGCTTCCTCAGGCACATCTTTAGTTAGTTTTTTGCACATTCCTAGGGATGGCTTCCAGTAGACCTTAGAAGGCAGATTTCCATTGTTTCCTACCACCATGATGTCTCAGCAAACCTGTGATCCAATTAGCTACCACATGCTCTCTTCAACAAGGCTTGAATCTCATTGCTATTGTGTGGTGATATATTATTTATGATTTAATACAGCTTGCTTGAGAGTTCAGGATGCAAAGCCAGCCACAAGCTATAGAGGTTGGGCAATGGTGATACAAACCTTTAATCCCAGCAGCTATACTAGCTAGCCATAGAAGCTGGGCAGTAGTAGCACACACCTTTAATCCCAGGATTCTTAAGACAAAGGCAGATGGATCTTTCTGAGTTCAAGGTCACCCTGGCCGACACAAGAGTGAATCAGTCTACAAGAGAATTAGAACTTACACCTTTAACCCCAGCACTAGAAAGGTATATAAAAGACAGGAGCCTGATGTCTCAGGCTGCATTCTGAGGCTTGCTGAGAGCTCGTGGAGACAGGATCAATCCTTTCAGTCTGAGGTAGAGAGGTAAGAGCTGGTGGCTGGCTGTTTTGCTTTTATCATCTTTAGCTTGAAGCTTGAACCCCAATACCAGTTTCTGGGTTTTTATTTTTTCATGTCACACTACTGGAGAGTGGCTATACCCTTGCCCAAGTGTTCCACTTCAGCTCTTGGAGTAGTGGCTATTCCTTAAGCCTGCTAGTCCTATATTTATTTTTCAGGGTCTATGTTCCTTACTAGCCCATACCACAGAGGGAAATAATTCTTTCGACTAAACTTTTCCTGTTCAAATAATTGCTATTTGGTTTCCATCTCTGGAAGGGACTATGAATGACACCCCTTAAGTACAAACAGATTATTTAAAATTATAAAACTATTCAGCAAACCCTCTGAATTCTCAAAACTATTGAAATTAAAGTGGTTACAAATAGAATTAAAGACAATGGCTTTAGAAAATTTCCCCTTATTTCAGAATCAAACACTTAAAAATACACTATGAAAGCAACAAGAGCAAGTACACTTCCTTTCATGATTTTTTTTTAGTGATACCATCCACCTTTGTCTATTGTGATCACACCAAACTAGCTTTGTGCTCAAATCTAAACAGTTTCTTTAAAAAAGAATTCCATGGTGTCTTCCAAGATATTCTACCACTGATGATGTGTCCTTACAGGATTTTGTTTTTTGTAGACCTAAGCCATTTAGCAAAAACCAGAACTGTTTTACAGTCCAAAAGGAAACTGTTATCTGTTTCCTTATAATATTCCTGAGAACCATGCTAAAAAGCATATAAAAACAATCGGCCTAAAATAATTTTCCCCTTAATTTAAAACTATTAAAAATTCAGTTTTAATGAATAGTGCTAGACTGGATTTTAGTGTCTAATTGCAGAACACAATATAGTCTTATTTTAGTCTTTGATTCAGAGACAAATTATGCACTGTTGTCATCTTTATCTTCAATTGAGGACATCTGCTTACTGCTTTAGGGTGGAATAAGGACCAAGATCAAGTATATACTCACTCAAACAATTAAGGTAATAGTCTGAGCTTAAAAATGTAAAGACAGCCACTGATTTCTTTTTTTTTTCTCATGCAGAGATGGGATCTATATCCTTTCTTCTTCAACACCAAAAGTTGTGACTATTCCAACCAATAAAGAAGAGGGGAATAGAAATTACCTGTGGATCATTTTCCTTATTAACTTAGGTAGCCCCGTCATCACACCACTTGGATTTCAGGTGGAGATTAGTTTTAAAATGTCACATTTTTGTGATGGGTAGTCTAACAGTTGCCAAATTTCACTCAAAATATATCTTTTCATTAAAATATATTACTATCACTTTTCTAAATAACACTATTATTACTAAATAACAGTAATTTAAATTATTATTATTTAATTGTGATGCTTAGTAGTAAGTGCTTTTACCCACTATCTCATTGGCCCCATACCAGAAAAACCTTAATATAAATTCACTTAGCTTTCACTTTGTACTCATCTCATGATCATAAGCAATTTTGCTTATTAAGATGACATGATTCAATAACTTTAAAATTTTTACCTTATTGAAGATTCCATATCATAATTATTTGAATATTTGTTTTTTATTTTGCTATCAATGCCCTAATTTTGTATTTTATGGTGTAATGATTTAAACTAGAGATTTTTAGAATAACATCTCACATTAAATTGTGTTTGTGTTTCAATTCTGGCATTATTATAATGCCAACTAAGTAAGTTATTTCCATTTTTCAAACTCCATTTTCATCTCAGTCATCTGTGCTCAAAAAAGTGGGCTGCTGTGAGAACTAAAGAGATAATGATAAAGCAATCTCTTAGCAAAATGCTTGGTATTTAGTGTGCTGTATTTATTCTTACCAATGCTATTACCTTATATAATTATATGTGATGTCCTAATTATTCTACACAATCACATTCTTACATCATCTTCACTTGACAAGTGAAGAAACTGAGTTTGGGGTCTCCTTAAAAGGACAGCAATCCTTTTCATGGGGGTTTCCGACTCTGTGATTTAATCACCTCTCAAAGCCCTGCCTCCTAATCCTTAGAGACTGGAATTCAACTGTGAATTCATTCATATGGTAGTAGACTCAAGCCCCCCACAAGTCAGCTGTCTTTAATATGTCAGACTTATGAAGTAGAAAATTAACTTTATTTGCCACTCTGGTGACAGGGAGTTTGAAAGGAAACAGTAATATCAATGATCATGTTTGATTTTTTTATTTAAAATATTTTTGGACACTTTGCTAACAGTATTAGAACACTTTTTGTCTTTTTATAGCTTGGAAAAACTACTGCTATTAGTCTTGCTTGGGAATAAAGAAAATAGGATAATTAAAATAATCAAACAAATTGTAAGAATGAGATTGATGTTGCTAAGATTAAGGTAACTCCAGAGCTAGTTGAAGATAGATTGTCACAACGGAGGATGAGGAAATTACACACTACTTGCCCTTACTCCTAATCTATTGCCAGCCCTGTGAGGACAGCATCATTGTCCTCATGAAAGCTGAGGTCAGGATGTACAGACGATTCAGAATGTCTGGCATGTCTGACTCGAGCTCTTCCTAGGCTTCTTCTGCTTTGATGGTTCTAGAAGAAAAACTAAAGCCTTTTTAAAGCTATAATCGACTTAGTACTTAACAACCTTAAACTTTCCTTGGATTTAGTAAGAACTCCACAGGACAGAAATGTCATTTACTTAATCGCCATGAATAAGAGAAGCATTCTCACATATCATGGGACAAAATGACCACATTAAAACTAAATGAACTTAGCAGTAGTCTCTATTTATATATACATATGTATAAGACTGATAGACAGAAAGACAGACAGACAGACACACACACACACACACACACACACACACACACACACCATGAACTAGAGAAATGGGGGGAACACCAGAGCTAGAGTGGTGAGAAAAATGACATAAACACAAGTATTCATGTATGAAATCTTTTAAAATATTTTTCAAAACAGTACAAAGTTAGGTTCTAAAGCTTAGCTAAACAACAGAACTGAATAAGTAATTATAGTGGAGACAGCAAAGACCCTTTGCAATGCTTTCATTCACATATTGAAAATGTTCAAAATATGTACACATTATAGAGGCAAACTGGCCAAGCTTCTCAGAAAGCCAGCACTGCTTACTGACTTTATACTCAATAATGAGCAATTTGGCAATCATTCCTCAAATAGTAGTGTTAAATCTGCTGGCAGTTATTTCTGGAGTAAAACAGAGAATAGATACAATTTACCACACTAATGGGGAAGAAATTTAGGCAAGCCAAAATAAAGGTTAAAGTACAGAAAATACAAGGCCAGTCCTAGTCAGGACAATTCTTTCCTAAACATTTCAGGAATGGCATTACATTATGATTTTAGATAGTTTTTAAAATAATTTTGAACCAAATGACTTTTCATCATTTTCTAAGTATCCGATGATGATAACAAATCAGATTTATGTGTCATGAATAATTTTTTTCTTTAATGTTTACTATTGAGGTGACATCCTTTTGTCTGGATTACCAGACCCACAGTTATCTATGTTGTCTACATATTTGTACTCACCCAGGTCATTAGTATTCTGCAGAATAGTTACCTAATAAGCTTTTCCCTGGCACAAAATTGAAAGAAAGCTTTTGAGAACAAATAAAACCTATTTATTTAAAATGTAAATATCTAACTAGCTCATCTTTACCACATGAGTGGACAAAATGACACACTAAAACTGTGCTAGCCTCTTGACCTTAGAACAATACAACTGTCTTAGCTTGGGTTTCTACTGCTGTGAAGAGATACCATGACTATGGCAACTCTTATACAGGGAAACATTTAATTGTGGCTCGATTACAGTTCATCATGGCAGTGTCCTGGCAGACACAGTGATGGAGAAGGAACTGAAAGTTCTGTATTTTGATCCATAGGCAACAAGAAGTAAGTTGGCCGTGGCCAGAGCATAGGAGACCTCAAAGCCCACCCACATAGTTACACACTTCCTCCAACAAGGCCACATGTTTTCAAACAAAGCCATACTTCCAAATAGTGCCACTCCCTATGAGGGACATTTATTATTATTTTTTCTTATTTTACATATTGATCCCAGTTCTCTCTTCCTCCCATGATCCCTCCTATCCCATTCCCCCCCCACTCCCCAGTGAGGGTGAGGCCTTCCTGGAGGGATCATCAAAATCTGTCAAGTCATTTGTAGCAGGGTCTAGGTCCCCTCCCCACCCCACCCCCCCGCCTCTAGGCTAAGGGAGTATCCCTCCATAGGGAATGTGTTCCCAAAGTCCTTTCGTGCACAAGGGATATATCCTGGTTCCACTATCAGAGGTGAGGGACATTTTATTTCAAACCATTACACATACCTATTCATTGTATGTGGCTTGCTCAATGTTCAGTAAATTTTTTACAATCAAGAAACAAGAGTACAACCAACAGCTTAATAGCTCTTCTGTCCCCCACTAGCCACTATCTTTTCTCAGAGGTAGCTACTACTTTAAACTCAAATATGAAATTCCCTATAGTGCTTTTGTATTTTAAATAAATTTAGTCATAGAGTGAGTAGTCTTATTTTATGTGTATATATGTGTATGCTGAGGGCAGGACATACCACAGCATGCATGTGAAAGTCAGAGAACTTTTGGGAACCATTCCATCTTGTTAATACAGGGCCTCCCTTTGTTTCTGGTACTGTGCTGCACACTCCAGTCTAGCCAGCATCTGAACTTCCAGGCAAGTACCCTGTCTGAGCCTCCCATCCTACTTACAGTATATTGGGATTATAGAAGCATGACACACCTGCTTTTCTATATGGGTTCAGGTGAAACTCAGGACATCAGGCTTGTGTAGCTGTCACTTTTATCTGCTGAGCCATTTCCTCAGCCCAAAGTGAGTAGTTCTTTATGCCTGGCTTCTGTTTTCCTATCCTCTTCTTTTTTTATTAATTTTTTCATTTATTTTACATCCTGACCGAAGTTTCCCCTCCCCGCTCTCCTCCCATTTCCTCCCCCACTTCAATCCACTCCTCCTCTGTTTCTGTTCAGAGAGGGACAGGTCTCCCATGTGTGTCAACAAAGCATGGCATATCAAGTTGAGGTAGGACTAAGCTCCTCCCCTTGTATTAAGACCAGACAAGGCAACCCAGTATGAGGAATAGGTTCCCAAAAGCCTGCTCCCACTGCTAGGAATCACATAAGCTAGGTAACTATCACATATACATAGAGGGCCTAGGTGGGTCCCATGCAGGCTTCCTAGCTGTCAGTCCAGCGTCTGTGAGCTCCTATTGAGCCTAGGTCAGTTGTTTCTGTGGGTTCCCTTGTGATGACCATGACTTCCCTTAGCTGGTACAATCCTTCCTCACTCTCTTCATCAGGACTCCCGGAGCTCCACCCAGTGCTTGGCTGTGGATGCCTGGCTTCTTTTACATAGCATGTTTGTGGGATTCATCTATATTTTTTATGTAAGAAAGATTCGTTCATTCTCTTTTTATTGCTTCACTATGAATACTCTATAATATACTGTGATATTCTTCTTGGAACATGGGGTGCTTCTAATTTAGACCATCATGAAGAATTATACTAACACCACACTTGTACACTTTCATTTTTTTGGTGGATATATGTTGAAATATTTCTATTGGGTGTACACCTAAGGAGTGGAAAAATTGTCAACATAAAAAAAAAACTGTCTTGAGACTTTGATCCCCCATGAAAGGCCTCAGCCTCCTTGGGGAGCGGAAAGCGGATGGGATGGGGGCTTGGTTGGGGGCATGAGAGGGAGAGGGAACTGGAATTGATATGTAAAACAAGATTGCTTCTAATTTAAATTTTAAAAAAGAGAAAAAAAAAACTGAAGCCCCTTCTAGGCTTAACAAGTAGATGCTACAAACTGGTAGTGAGGGAATTGGACAATAGGGAAGTGAGACAGGTGGTAAAAAGTTGATACAATGAAAAAAAGCAAGGAATCCACTTTAGGAAAATTTTAAATGTTCCTTAAAATTGGGCATTTCTCTTTAGGATCACTTGAAAGCTATGCATATTTAATTGTCATAAAATATAATCACTCTTATGTGTTATGGGTGTCTAAGCCAGGGCAATTCCCATAGTTGCTCAACAAGGAAGCCGCTTCCTCATACTAGTAGAATATGACAATGTTTAACTTAAATTTGAATCCTACTGTCATCTTTATATGTATACAGGCTGAGGAAGCTTGTTCTCACACACAAACACACACACACCAAAAAACAAAAAACAAGATGCTATCATATAACCTAGCAATACTATCATTTTATTTCTACTTTGTCTATAGTGGGAATGTAACCTAGAGCTAGTTGAAACTGCTACAACTGAGCTACATGCCCATGATACAATGCTACTCTTAAAACATACACTCAAGAGAACTTGAACATATATATCCAGAAAAATCATATACAATTGAGTTTTCATTATTCGTATTTGTATTCGTACATGGGTTAAATACTGAACTCTTACAAGAAACAGAGGGCCAGGTTCCTGTGAATTTCTGGTCACACCTTTTTTGGTCAACTGATCAATTAATATCCTCTATAGATGTTTGTGTAGACACATTTTTGTCATATATTGTTGATCTGCTAACTGGACTCATGGCCAGCAGTTCTGTAACTCATATCTGAAGGGTACATTTCCTTTGTTAAAGCACAAAATAGCATTCTTACATTTAAGAAATGTTAAGTAACACTTTGGCACTGTACTCGATGGCTACTTTAAAGAAGCCAAATCAACAGCAAAAAGCACAAAAATGTGAAGTGTGGAACTAAACAGACCTTGAAAAGGACACTCATTTATAAAATGAGAGCCAAAACAGGAAGAAAAGAGCTGCACTGTTTAACCTCAACTAGGAACCCAAGTGTTGAGCAATTCAAACATTTCACTGCTTTACAGGTCTGTAGGTGATCACAAAAGTGCCACTGAGTATTAGTTTAAGAGCTACAAAGAAATATTGCTGAATAGAGGAATGCATAATGTACAAAAACCACGAATGAAGACTGAGAGTATATTAATGTTAACAGCAACATTACACATGACAGCTAATAAAGTGGTCCAATACCAACCTTCAATTAATGAATGGATATATCCACACAATGGGAAAAAAAAAAGCAACCAGAGCACTGGTCCAATCTACAATGTGTAAATGCATTTTTTGAAACATGTTAAAAGTGAAAGATCTCCTATGGTATGATTCCATTAATGTCCAAAATGTGCAAATCCATTAGAGACAAAGTAGATTTAAGGTTTCAATGTGGTTGTGGGAGTGGAGTGGGGTTGGGGAGGGATTATGGGTCTACAAAAGGCCAAAAGTTCCTTTGGGGGTTTGATGAAATGTTCTTGAAATAAGAGTTGTACCAGGGAAAACCACTCGAATTATATAGGCTAAAGGACTGAATTTTATGGGGATATAAATTACATCTGAATAAGACATTTTAATATTTTATTTTTGAAGCCAGGTGTTCGTGGTGTATGCCTTTAATTCCAGCACTTGGTAGGCAGAGACTGGCGGATCTCTGTGAGTTTGAGGCCAGCTTGGTCTACAGAGTGAGTTCCAGGACAGGCTCCAAAGCAATAAAGAGAAAACCTGTCTCAACCCCTCCCCCCAAATTTATTTTTGATTAACCTGCATTAAGTTCTACTTATTTTTTGTTTTAAAATGACTTTTATTCCCAAAGGAAGTCAGTTAAGTTCTACTTATTAATAAGGCTTAGAATGGTATTTCACCACATGAAAATACTATATACTAATCAAATCCAGCCTGCTTTTAACTCCCTGCTTCTAACTACCTGAAAACCTGTAGCTCATCCTTCCCTGACTCCAGTAACACTATTCTGTTTTCAGTTTGACTTCTTTGTTTTAAAGAAGGGACATATTTCATTAAATAAAATGTCCTCCAATTCCAACCAGTTTGCTACAAACAACAGGATGATTCTTCTTTATAATTGAACAATGTGCCCATACATGCCTGCTCATAAGTGTGTGAGTGTGTATGTGCTACAATGCATGCCTTCAACTGGCAGAGTGCATTCTTCTCCTCCATCTCGTGTGTTCACAGTATTGAACTCAGGTCATCAGGCCAGAACCTTTACCTGATGAACCAGGTATGGCCTCGGCTTTTAGCCAACTATTAAAATTAGGTTTATTTGTTTATTTGGGGTATGTATTTTAGGTCACATATGTAATTGGGTTCTAATCCTTTACCAGGTATATAATATTAATCTTTTGCCAGATATAAAGTAAGCAAATATTTCTTCTGTTCTATATGTTTTTTCTCCTCTATTGATTCGATTTTATTATTGTGTGTGAGTGTGTGTGTTTTAAATAAGTAGATGGAAATGGCTGATGCTTTGCAAGAGAAATCTCTTTTTGGTTTATATAGCATGAATTCCATAATGATTTAATAAATAATTAGTTTCAGTGATTACCAGGTAGCAAGCTGATAGTGTTCCAGAGAACCAACCTAAGTAATTCCGTTTTTCAACCCTGATACCAATTTTCAACATTTCCCTTTATCTGTCATTCTAGAGGATTTATAGATATTACAATACACTACAATATTTTAGTTGGGAGAGAAGACTCATTGTAATGTGAGACAATAAAATATTATGAAAGGTAATATGAGAGAGAAAAACTGCATATCCATCATGAGCATTTTCTTAAGCATATCAACTTTAGAAACAATAAGAGAGATGAATTCAGAAAGTTGTTCCTTTGGAAGTACCTATGTCTGGTGCTGTGTGGAAGTCTTTGTGAACACTTAGGAACACTTGTAAACCCTAGTCTGAAGAATGTCTGTTACAGAGTAAAAATTCAAGTATCAAATCTCTAAATTCTTTTTTCACTGTCAAATTGAATTCTTTATCCTATTGAACAGTAATGCATGTTAACACTTAAAATATGTAACTCCCATTCTATCCCCAAGTGTTTCAAATTTCAACAAGAGAGACTGCTTCAGTTTCTTTGCATGCCCATCATATTGCTGAGAGTGGGACAATGTTAAGGGTCATCCAGTACTTGAAATCATCTCTGGGTTGTTTTCAAACCCCAAGTAGTTGTTGAATTATAATGTTTGGAGATTCGTGACAAGATCAAATCTGTACTTGTTTGGTATGATACATGCACCCCCCCCCCCAGTTCAAATCTGTGTTTGGATGGATCTAGTGCTCTGGAGCCTGTGAATAAGGCTGGACTGTACATATAAAAAATTGTTGACAACCAAGTCTAGTCCTTGCCAAAGAAAAGCAGGACTAATAATAGGTTCTTGTATAAATTAGGAATATAAAAACAATGCAGAGAATATTAATAACCTTTCAAAGACTTTACAGTTGAACATTTGTTAAATTTTATTTAAACCCCTTAATCTTGGAAAATGAGAAAAAGCTAATAAAAAAGTTAATAAATGTACCAACTTTGATGTTTTGGAAAACAGCTTACAGTGACTTTCGTTTATGACTCAGATGGGATTCATGGTGCTCCTTCACTTCCCTATGATAAGGTCAAACACGGACACTCTGAACTACCATTCTTTACCTTAGAATTGATGAGCTCAACTGCTTAATAAAAAAAGCCATAAAAATCTGTTTTGTCTAATCTTTGAGAAGTAAATAGATGATCAACAAACACAGAGTGCTCTGCTATAAAACAGACCCATTCCCTTTGTTTGGCATCCTGAAGATTTCTGTACATATTTCAGTGGATCATAAAAAGATTCTGGGTGGGTCTAATACACACTCTTATCCATAATATATTGAAAAAAACCTCTTTCTCTTTTGTGCAATAATCCTTTTGAATAGATGCTCTCCTTACTAAGTTAGAATTTGTTTTATTTTAAATATACATTCAATTACATAATGCAAACCTCTGTAGAACCACCACCTTAATAACAAAAGATGACTTCTTAGGTTATTTCAAATATCTATTCATTTAGCCATAACAGCAGCTCAAACATACAAGAATTACCTCATAGCTACTTAGACTTAAATATTATAATCACCAACTACACTGTAAAATTCTCATACTTATTTTATAGATTTTTTTTCCTCATTATAGATTTTTTCCCCATTTCCACCTAGCAAGGCTTATGCATCCACCAACCTACCAAAATATCTATCATTGTCTCTCTTCATGGCTTCCAAGGAATTCTCTAAATCACATAATGTAAAGAATAGTGAAATAAAGGTTTGAAAAGAAAGGTAGCTATTTGTATAAAAAAAAGGGACACGGAAAACTTTTTAAAAATGCACATATGGTGGGGATGAGAAAACCTTAAAATACTACTTTGTTTCAGAAAAAAAATTGAGCAGAGGCTCTCATTTTACAGTTTTTCATACTGTTATATTTCCTGAATGTGATATGAACATGAAATTGAGTATATAAACCAAAGGGCTTTGAGAGCACTAATATATAAACATGTAAACATGACAGCCTCTTTAGCAACACATCTATTATATGGGATGGGAAATACAAATTGAGACATTTATAACATTGACAACAGAAATTATAGTCAACATATTAAATGTTTCCATCTAGAATTATGGAGTCATTTTAGTTAGCAAACAACCATATACTTGTAGGAGCAGGTTATCTGAACCAAACTGTCTCCACATTCTTAAAGAGTAAACAAACAAACAAAAAAAGGTAAATCAGAGCTTTCTTTTTCCTCATGGATGATCTCAAGAATAGTCACTGTAAAATTACTCCACTTCAGAGACACATTAGCACTTTCTGACAGAACCAGTTGCAGGATATGATTAGCAAGACAATCAGAAACTTCACATTTAGAAAACATGCATCTTATTTTAAATGTAGTTACCCAGAAATAACTGGCACAGCATCATTAAAAATGGATGCATTTGTTTCAAAGTTGACTTTTTAACTCAACAGTGTTCAATACAGATAGACAGGTAGGCAGGAAGGCAGACAGAAATATACATACACAATCTCTCTCTCTTCCTCTTCCTCTCCTTCTCCCTCTCTCTCTGCCTCCCTCCCTCTCCCCTCCTCACCTCTCCTCTCCTCTCATCTCCTCTTCTCTCTTTCTCTCAATAGCCAAAGATGTACCATCAATGTAATTTGGCAAAAAAGCACTAATTCTATCACCTAAGATGTGTGAAATACAAAATTACATGAATTCCTTTTGCTTTTAATATATGCTTCAACAGTACAGAAAAAAAACTGATGGGAAATCTTCTTTTAGAATATACTACTTGGTTACCCATAGGAACTATGATCAGAAATGGTGAAAATATAAATTCTGTAGAAAATTATACCTCTATCTGGAAGCTAGTCTCCAACCAGTTTTGTTCAAATATTTCATTCAATACAAAATCCTTTGTTTTTACCACAGAACTAACAAAAAATAAAGTGATTAAAATATTAGTTATAGCTAATTATTTTATGATCCTCTGGAATCCATGTTTGCTTATAATGTCAATGTTAAAGACGATTATGTGATAACTCCACAATAAAATGGATTTATGCTTCACACACAATGGGTGAGGCACATACAGGATATCTCAATAATGTTTGAAAGAATGAATGTTTTCATATTAAATACTAATTTACTAACTACAATTTGATTCATTAAATCTGTGTCCAAGACTTCATAACGCATGATGAAATTGACGAGGAACTGCACTCTATAGTATTTCACATGACAAAATTAAGGTATAAACCTTAGGGCTGGAGAGATGGCTCAGCCGTTAAAGGCTAGGCTCACAACCAAAAACATAAAGTATAAACCTTAATATATTGTTAATTGCTGGGTTACTTCTATACCTGCCATAGCAGAGCATCACTGCAAAGAAAAGGTTTCTACATGCTTTGTGCATGTAGGAGGGGATATAGATTAATTAGCTAAACCAGTAATTATCCTACAAAACGGATATAAATTCATTATGTAAATTAGAGTTATTGAATATTCATGTTTCCTAGGGAAAGCAAGTAACAGCGTTTGATGATGTTCTTAGTTACATCAATCACGGTTTGCCTGTATGTACCAATTTGAGCTATTAGAAACCCAAACCTTTAGTTAACATGAATTTTCCTATACTCTTGAATATTTGACAAATAATTATTACTCTTGTAGAAGATTGTACAAACCACAAAGAACGCCTTTTATTCTATTAACAGAAATGTGCAAAAGTAATGCAAAGAGGCTTTGTATAACATTAACCTAGTCCTTCCTTACCTTGGTAACATCTTACAGAACCACTGTACAATATCAAATGCAGGAATGTGACATTGATACAAACAATAGACCTCATTTTGGTTTCACAGGTTTACATGCATTAATACATTATATGTAAAATTATTCAATATTATCATAATGTGCAAATTCTTGTCACCAACAAAGTGGGAATCAGTTGTGTTCCACAAAGAAGATACTCTACAATGAGCCCAATTCTACTCTTCTAAAATTACACTGATCATATTTCATGATTTTTACCCTAACATTGCAGTGCTTCATACCAGACAATTATTAATTTATCTTGCAGTTCTAAACTTTTACCACTTTGAAACTTCTATAAAGGAGTCCTATATAGTACATGATACAGGCAGTTTTTAAAATGAAGCACAAGTCTTTGAGATCCATTAAGCTGTTCAATGCATTGCCTTTTCCCTTTTTATTGTGTGGTAGTATTTCATATCCAGATGTACCACAATTTATTTAACTATTAACCCACTGTAAGGTATTTCAGTACTTTCCAAATTGTACCCAGTATGAATAGAACTACAATAAAAACTATGATCTTGTCATGAACATAGTTATCATTTCTCTGGGATTTATGTTTTCTTTGAATATAACGGCTGGACTGTATGGAAAGGGTTTGCTTAGAATTTTTAACTTTTTTATTTTCTAGGGTTACAATACCAGTTTATAGTCCCAGTAGCAATGTATGAAAGAGATACTTTCTCTGCATTGTTGCCAGTAAAAGGTGTCATTACTTTTTAATTCTAACTTTTATAGTAAGCATGCAGTATATGCCATTTTTACTTTGATTTCCCCTAATGAACAATGATATTGAATATACCACTGTGTACTTGGGTTAGGACTTACACTTTTTCTTAACCTGTAACCAAATTATTTTCTTACTGTTTTTTTAAATGTATGAATTGTGCACTTGCTATCATATCTAACAATTCTTCATCTAATGTACAGGCACAATGATTTTCTGGCATAATATATAAGTGATATAGTTTTAAATTTTACATTTAAATCTGTGAGCCACTTTGAATAAATCTTATACATGTTTAGATTGAAGTCCACTTTGGCCTATGGATGTCCAATTGCTTTACTGCCATTTGCTTAAATATATTATACTTTCTTCGTTGAACTGGGTTTAAATCTGTCAAAATTAAGTTGTGAGCTATTGTGGTGGCTCAACAGGTTCTTGATGCCATGCCTAATGACTTTTATCTCCAGAATGCATGTGGTAGAGTGTTTCAATCTAGTCATTGTCTGATTTTCACATGTACATATGTGCAAAACAAATATATAAATGTAGAAAATTAAAATAGTTCTATTTATGCGGTGGCTATTTCTGTAAAACCTATACTGTTCTATTAATGTTTGTGTCTAACTGCATCACTAACACACTGTTGGTCAACACACTCAACTGCATATCAAAAAATAGGAATAGACTGATTCTTCCCACTTTAGTATGTTTGTTTATAAGAAGCAATTGTTTTTGCTATTTTTGTTCTTTTCCCTTTCCATAAACATTTTACAATAAGGTTTTGTATACCTACAACAATTCTTTCTGAGAATTTAATTGAAATTGTATTAAATTGTGAGATCATTGGTGAGAACAGACATATATATATTCATATATATATATATATTCACATATATATATATATATATATATATATATATATATATTGCTATACTGAGTAGTCAATCCATGAACAGGGTACATGTCTTCATTTATTTATTGTATTAATACATGGTCTATTTTTACATCAAGGATAGACAAAACTGATCCATACACACAAAATTAGAGCAATGTTGCCTGTAATAGACACAACTCTACTAGACATAGCCACAGCAGACTTCCTGAGGAACAGAAATATTTTGTATCATTCCCTCCATTCTGTCCTATGTCACTATCCAGCCTCTACCATCCCCTCTCATTCTCAAATTTATAGCCTCCTTTTTCTTTATTATTAGCCTCCATTTATTTAGAGATTGCTTCTTTTCATTAGAGTATTATAGTCGTTTACAATGCTTTGTGTGGTTTATAGAAGAGTTTGGTTTTGTGTTAGCTAATTCTAAATGGTTTTGCATTTTTAACTACGGTTCCTAGGATACAGTATATAATTGTTCAGTATATTTGTTCCAACATCATTTTCACTAGTTATAGGGTTTTCCCCCTAGAGATTTTGTACACAGACTCACGTTATCTGCAACTAAAACTTCATTTCTTCCTTTCCTATCTATATGTGTATATTAGCTTTTCCTAACTTGCTATGGTTGTTTCCAGCAACATGTTAACTAGGAATGATGAGTATAGACAACTTGCCTGATTCCTGTTCTGATCTCTACCCAGAGTCCTTGTTTTGCATGAGGATGGGCCACTTGGTACAGTTCTACTTATTGAAAAGATTGCCTTTCTCCCGGTAGATTGACTCTTCAATGCTGTCAAAGATCAGATCTTTGTGTGGCTCTATTTCTGAGCTCTAGTCTACCCATCTATAATTTCACTGCAGTTGAGTATTGATCTTGTTTTTCTGGAATAATATGGTAGCTATCCTAGATATTTTACCTTTTTATATAACTTTAGAATCACTTTGTCAATATGCAAAAAAGTAGTTAGCTGGAATCTGGTATCACAATTTGAAATGAAATGAATCTATAGATTAACTTGTGAAGAACTGACCTTTAACAATATTGTCTTCTTATCCACAAATTTGAGAATAACCCATTTATTTCAATCTTTTAAAAAAGTCATAAGTTTCAAGCTTTTTTATGTAACTCTTGTTAAGTATTTATGTCAATATAATATGTAATTTTTAATTTTAAATTTCAAAAGCTCATTGCTAGTATATATCAAAGCAATTGACATCTGTAAAACCTTGCTATAATCTTCTTTCTCCAACTTGTTCTTGCTCTCTCTCTCTTTCTCTCTTTCTCTCTCTTCCTCCCTCTCTCTCCCTCATTCCCTTCTTCCATGCCTGCCTCTTCTTTCTTCATGTGTATGTGGGTACATGATGTAAAAGGTCAGTGGCCAACCTTGAGTGTTGCTCCTCAGGCATTATCTGCCTTGCTTTTTGAGACAGGGTCCTCCCACCTACCTGATGCTCACCAGCTGGTCAGAGCACCCTGAAATGTTTCTGCTACATCCTGTACCAATACTAGGATTACAAGCAGAAGCCACCATGCTGACCTTTTAACATGGTTCTGAGGACTGATTTTAAATCCATTGACTGAACTTTCTCTTTAGCCTTGAAATAAAGTATCGCTCAAATACAAATTTCTGTTTTATGTAGAGGTATTTTATATTTCTTTTGGTATGGTTTGAATGATAAAATTTTCCTACCATTTCAACAAATGCCTTTTGAATCTAAAATGTGACTCAAGCAAAAACAATGGCTCAACAGGTAAGGGTGTGTGCTGCCAAGCATCACGATCTGAGATTCATCACTGGGATTCATATGATGGATGAAGAGAACCAACTCTTCTAAGTTGTCCTCTGATCACCAAATGCATGTTTACATGTATACCTAAACACACACATTAGATAAATGGAATAAAAACAAAATAAAATGTGCCTCTTGTAGATAATATATTATAGGATATGTTTTTCATTCATCGTGCAGATCTCTGCTTTGAAATTAGTTTTAATTCATTTATATTTAATACTGTTACCAACAAGGTAGGACTTTTGCTGTACCTTTTGTTCTTGTATTTCTATACCAGTGATTTCTTTGACGTTGTACAGATATTATCAGCTATGCCATTTATATTATCTTGTCATTTCTTCTATTATATTGAGTACTTTTATTAGTTAATCTGGGAAATATAATATTGCATAATTATTGTAGTAACATAAGTTTTATAATGCTACTTTATGCAGTTATCTTTTAAGTCAGTTAGGAGAAATGTAGGTACAATAAAAATTTATTTATAGCACATGCCTTTAATCTTTCTTGGAAGGAAAAGGCTGGCAGATCTCTGTGAATTCAAGACTAGGCTAGTCTTCATAATGAGTTTCAGATCAGCCAATGCTACATCTTGGTACCATGCAGCAGAAAAATGTGTTTATACTCTCTTTTATACTTACATATGGGGTTTTCTTTTTGAGCATGGTCTTTATTTCTATATGGATTCATGGATTCACGATATTAACAAATACTTTCTGTTGAGACTATAGAACCTACTCTGAGAATTTATTGTAGGGCAAATTTCTCATTATTCCCAGTAGGCAGGCAGACAGGTTTCCTCAAATTTTGTTTATCTGGGAATATCTTACTTTATACTTCATTTTTGAAGTATGTTCTCTCTATATAAAGGATTCTCAATACATGTTTTCCTTCAGCATATTGAAAACTGCCATCTAGTCTTCATGATTTCAGATGAAATCTGAAATCTTCTGGTAGTTATTGCAGATCCCTTGTCTATGACGAATTGCTTCTTTCTTGCTATTTCTTTCTGTAGTTTTACTTTTCTTGTCTATAATTTTTGACAGTTTGATTATGGTATGTATTTTTGGTTTGATTATGGTATGTATTTTTGGTTTATCTATGTAGAGTTTACTAAACTCTGTGCCATTATGTCCTCAGGGATTTCTTCAAACATGTTATCCCATCTTTTCCTATGATCTTAACACTCCTATTATAATTATTTTGGTATGCCTGATGGTCTTCAGGAAGGGTCCTCTATTTTGCTCCCCCCCCTTTTCCTCAACTATATAATGTTAATGAGCCTATCTTCAAGCCTCAAGTAAATAATGTTAATGATCCTATCTTCAAGTCTTCTGATTGGAACTCTTCTGTCTGTTCAAATCTGCTGTTTTTTCATTTGGATGATTTGCTTTTCAACTTCAAATTTTCTACTCTGTACCTTTTCTTTTTGCTTGTGTAGTTTCTATCTCATTGCTTAGATTTTTGATTTGTCGGACTATTGTTCTCATGCCTTCTTTCACTCACTTTGTTTTGGCTTCCTCTACTTTTCTGAGCACATTAAAATATCTACATTTGTTCATGGATAATTCGTGTTGCTTGCTCCTTCCAAATACTTGCGCATGAATTGTATTTTTGTTGCTATAGCTTCATTCCACGCAAACCTCCTAATTGGCTATTTTTAATAACTGGAGGTTTTGTAACCACAATATTATCTGTAAAACCAGAATACTCTACCCAAGATTAATCATTATTCTTTAATATTTAGTAATTTTTTGCCAGACAGGGTTTCTCTGTGTAGCCCTGGCTGTCCTGGAACTCACAGTGTAGACCAGGACTGGCCTTGAGCTAACAGAGATCCACCTGCCTCTGCCTCCCAAGTGTTGGAATTAAATTGTGCACCACCATTGCCTATCTCTTTCTTATATGTGGTCAGTGGATCCTTATTGGTTTGCTTAGACTTATGCTTTGCAGGCAGTTTTTTGTTTTGTTTGTTTTGTTTTTAAATCAGTTTTTGTTTCCCAGAAATTGCTTACTTCTTCTAGAATCCTGGGAAGAGACTCTTACAACTTTCTGAGCTTCCTAAGCCTTGTGAGTTTCATTGGTCTTCTCTTTCCTCTAGGAGAGAATGTTGAAACTTGTAGGAAATGCCTACACAAAGATATCAATCTTTATTCAAACTGTGGTTATGGACAGGGAGTCGAGTTCATTGGTACATAATATACTTAGCATGCTCAAGGTTCTGGTTTCAACCCCTGGCCCCAAAATAAATAAAAGTAAAAGTAATCAGAACTTCAGATACTCAGTTTCTAATTCTAAATTCTATCTCTTTTATATCTTTTAATATCCTTATTTGCCTGAATTAATTTGGATACTATTTTTAAAACAAAATCTAATTAGTGGCTTAGCAGAATAAGAGACAAAAAGTGAATTAATTAAAAGTTCAAAGATAATAATGTGGGAAGTTCACTAATGGATAAATCTATGTGTCTTTGTACACACACATGTGGATGAAAATATCTCCCAATCAGGGGCTGGTGAGATGGCTCAATGGTTAGGAATACTTCCTGCTTTTCCACAGGACCCAAGTTTGGTCCTCAGCAACTATATCAGGTGGCTTACAACTATCTGTAACTCCAGCCCCAGTGTGTCTGACACCTTCTGGCTTCCACAGAAACCTATATATACATTCACATAGACATGTACATATAAAAAAGTAAAATTTCAGAAATTTTATTACATGTATTGTTCATTCTGTGTGTTAGTGTGTACGTGAAGGTCAGAACATGACTTTCAGGAGACAAATCCCTCCAACCATGTTGGTTCCTAGGATCAAACTAAAGCTGTTATGCTTAGAGGCAAGTGACTTTACCTTTTGGGCTATCTAACCGGCCCCATGTCAGAAATACCTTAATATAAATTCACTTAGCTTTCATTTAGTAGACACCTTTTACTCATCTCATAAGCAATCTTTATACATACAAAGGAAGAAATTCTAAACCATTTAAGAGTGATATGTCTCAGAATTTTCTAAACTTAAAATGAACACATACATAGAAACCTGTTTTTATTTTCAAGGATCTATTGAATTTTTTGTAATATGAAAATCCTATTGAACAAAACAATTAGAATATTGATTGCAAAAGTAAAGAATAAATATCCAAATTATAATAAGGACTCTTCAGTAAGGCAATATAATTTAAAATTTAAAATTTATTGAACCACATAGTAATCTTTGATTAATAAATATTTTGTTTCAAAGTTAAATTTGTATGCTACTTATTTAGAATTTACTACATATCTTTCTAGTAAAATCATATTATAAGCTCCCAGGTGAGAATCATGAGACATATATACTCATATTTGTTATTTTCTTTCTTGAGACAGAGTTTCATGTAGCACAGGTTGACCTCAAACTTACTAAGTTGCCAAGGATGACCTTTAACTCCTGATCTTCAAGCCTCCATCTAATTTTTGGACTATAGTCCTGTTCAACCACATCTAGCTCACAATATAGTTTTAAAACAGATACAGTGGCAGGAAAAAAAGGGGCAATGACAAGGGTCAAATAAACCACAAGCCGAAAGTGAGGAAAGGTATGTTTAAGGTAAGAATAAGTGATAGGCTGGAGTTTTAAATGGTATTGCTTAAGAAACTGTCTTAAATAGCTGGATATCAAAGATATTTCTAGATTGTCTTACTTGAATTTATGGGTTCTGCTTTACTGTGCTAAATGTCACTTCAAAAATTGTTTCTTTTTAATAGAGTATGTCTTATATGCTTTGCCATGGAACAGGTTATTTTTGGAATAGAAGAGAAGGAAGTAGACTTTTTTGCTTATAGTAACTAGAAAAGGGATAAAAGAAGTTGGGCAGAAAGGTCATAAAGGTGTCAATATTCAGATATTTTATATAATAATTTACTATTTATCACATTTATTACATATCTTATAAAATGTGACAAAGCCAATATGAAGTAAACTAGTGTGAATAAGAGCAATAGAGGGTATGGGCATTCCATTACAAAAAAAAAAAAAAAATGAGACTGCACTAGTTGTGAAATTTGATTCTGTTTCTTGGTTAACTCACAGTAAGTCACTGTGCTGATAAAGACAGGAAAAACTAAAGGATAATGCCATGAATATGCCAATGGCATAGTTTCACTAGAATATCACTGAATTCTCACTCAAACCAGATAAAGCCATGGGTAATATGAAGAATACAAATGGGTATCATTTAAAGTTTGTAGGTGGATAACATCGATATAAAAATAGTGCAAGATTCCAATTTGCTCAAAGAGATATAGAGTATAAAAGATCAACTGAATTACTTTTTTTGCTTCCAGGACAAAACTTAACTTTTTTTTAAACCACCAAAGAACTGAAGGTGTGAACTACGTATATGTCATATTAAGTAGAGACAGAACTTCAAACCAGGGATACAAATAAATTATATGTAATACTGTCTTCCTTTTAAAATTTGGTGTTTGACCCTCTGACTAAATGGGTCAAACTGGCCTTGTCTTGACTGGCCAGGATGTCCTTGAACTCACAGAGATCTACCTGTCTCTGCCTCTGCCTCCTAAATTCTAGAATTAAGGGTGTAAATCACCATGCTTCGCTGTAAGTGGTAATACAGATTCACTCTCATATTATGGGTCTAGAGTTCCAGAGATCTGGCTAAAGAAATCGGTCAATAATTCACTATAGACAAATGAGCAAGTAGTTGTCGCCTTTAAAAATACCTTTATCCTGGAAAGACACATAACTAGGTATAATGTTAAGAAAAATCAAGTCTTTGATATTAAAATTTTGGGGTGAAGAAATAAGCTACAAGTATTCATTTTAATTATCTGTAATATATAAGAAGATCTCACTTATGTTACTGTAATTTAATATAGGTAATTTAATAACTGGTTTAATATTTGTAATTTTAAATTAGAACCAATCTGTTTGTAAGCAATATCAGAGCTTTTTAAGGTTTCAGAACATCTACTTGTTTAATAATCAGATTTGAACAAAATTATCTCAGTGCTCAGGAAGGTTTCCCTTAATCGATTACTGACAAATTAAAAGTTAAGAGAAACAGTACTTGCCTAGCTTGCCCAAGGCCCTGGGTTTGATCCCCAGCACTACAAAGAAAACAACACACCCAAACATAAAACAAAATAGTTTTAAAAAACCTAACTGTAAAGTCTACTGACAGGCAAACTTTACACTTTGTTAAGCATATAAAATAACCTATATTTAAAAGTAGTTAATGGTCAATTCTGACAATGAAATCATCAATTATAAAACATCCAAATTTTGCTATAAGATTTTCCCTCCTGCAGTATGGTCAGTTTATTTAATCTAAATAGATGCATACCGTTTGACCAGAAAACAAATCAATATGGGAGTTTTTCTTAGTAATAACTTAAAGGCAACAGTTTGTTAAAAGATTTATTTATTTTTATTTTATTTACATGGGGGTTTTGCCTGCTTGCATATTTGTGTATTTAAGTGCATGACTAGTGTTGACAAGGGCCAGAAGAAGGCATTGGATCCCCTAGAACTGGAATTACAGATGGTTTGTGAGCCCTCATGTGGGTAATGGGATCAAACCCAAGTCCTCTGGAAGAGCAGCTAGTGTTTTTAATCACTGAGCCATTTCTCCAGCCTTTTGGTAGTAATTTTTAAGAAACTTCTAAAACATTATATTGGTAATAATGACTTAAAGAGTGTTGGGGGATATTATTTTAAGGTGTGTGACTTTTGTTTATGCTGCATTTGTTTAAGTCTGTGAAGCTGTGCCTGTCTGAAACACCTGGTGGTCCTAATGAAGAGCTGAATGGCCAATAGTGAGGCAGGAGCAAGGATAGGCTGGGCTGGCAGGCAGAAAGTGTAAATAGAAGGAGAGGTGGACATCAGGGGTCAGCCAGCTACCCAGAAATCCACAGAGTAAGAGTAAAATTTACAGAAGAGCACAGGAAAGGCCCAGAGGCAAAATGTATACGGGATAATTTAAGAGAACCTGGCTAGAAACAAGCCAGGCTAAGGCTAGACATTCATAACTAAGAATAAGCCTCCATGTGTGACTCATTTGGGAGCTGGAAAGAGAAAAAAAACTTTTTTATAAAAGAGTCACAAAAATATTTAAAAGTAATCAACCTGAATAAAAATTCTATAGGAATAGATTAAGTAGGAGCTCACAGTGTGTGAGATGAGATTTTACTTTCCAAACTAGCTAATTGGATAAAACACAAATGAGATACTGCACCTTGACTTTTCTAATCTAAGCTCTCAATTGCACTGCTTTAAGATTAAAAAGCAAAAGACTAAAGAAGGCTGTGGAAGTCTAAAGTTAGTAGACAGGCTAATTAGAAAGTCAATATAACAATCAGCTTTGTTACCTTTAGTGTAACTCATGGCATCTATTTTTAAAAATAAATAACTTCAAATGCACATTTATATATATATAACAATATCTTAAAACATAATTCAAACTTTTCAACTTTCACAAATACTATGTGACTAAATCACATGTGAATCAAATATAAATCTTCTAGTTATACTAGATAGTAATCCTAAAGGCAGTAAATTATATTTAGAAGAACCTTGGATGCTTTTAAATCCTCAATTATCATGTTTGTAATTACTTCCCTTTCATCCTACATCTCATACAACAGGACTCAAATTAAACCCTAAAAAATATATGATCATATTTCATTCTTTCTAGTAAAAATCAGAACAAAACAAGCTCATAAAGATCCCAGGTGACTAAAACCCTTCCCTATTTCAAATGCTATATTTTAGATTTCTGAGCAACTGTTTCAACTGGAGTTCATACTGTCTCCACCCACTTCCCCTCTACATCACACCCTGATTCCCCACCCCCAGATGAGGATAGGTTGATAAATGGATTTTGGAGATGGAATAAAGCCAGACATCAAATAACTTACTTGAAATCCATCTCTTACCTTCTGTACTTAACCCTGGACTTGATGTGAACTTGGCTACATCAACAATTTTTACAGCAAATTGTTGCCCAGTTTCTCTGTTGATACATCGCCGTACAACACTGAAGGGACCCCTAGAAAACAAAAAGTCAATTTTAATTCACTGATTTTAAGTTCCTCTTTTTGATCAATATCTTACGGTGTTTCTTTATTTACCACAGCCAAACCAAATAACCAGTGACCTATCATATTTTAATCTTCATATAGAGCTTTACAATAAAATTATCTAATTCAAAGGTAACTCATCATTTTAAGATAGTTAAAACAAAAGCATGGAAGCCAAATAATTAGGGTTTTGATTCAAGGTAATTTAAAAAAATTCAATAGTATCCTTATATTCAAGGCAAACAATAACTGTAGTAATTACATATAAATATAAACATTTTACACATAGGGAAGCTTGTTGAAGTGGTAGTACACAGAGAAATAGTCCTTTTTGTTTAATTTGAGATTGTATTTTACTTACAACAGCTCTCCCTTCCCTTTTCTCCCTCCAAATCCTTCCACATATACACCTCCCCACTATTGTTCAAATTAATGGCCTCTTTTTTCACCAATTGTTATTGCATGCATATAAGACATACTCTTTTGAAGCAGAAAGTTAAAACACTGTTAACATTTCCCTCTTATCGTGCCCACAAACCTAATCTTTACTACCATATCCCACTGAGTTTCTATTACTTCTCGCCATGTCAGAACTTTCAAGCTACCTTTTTTCTTTCTGTGACTACTGAAAAACCTTTCTCACTCATTCTTGAAGGGTTTTTAAAAAAGAAAATCCGATATTATGTTCTCACTTATAATCCCAGAGAAAAAGTTTTACACACACGCACGCACACACACATACACGAGTTATTTGAGATGAATTAGATAGATGTCACAATTCAAGTTAACCCAAAGAGAGATTTGTGTGAAACTGGCACTTCAACTATGAGATAACCAAACAATTGAATACAAAAGCATATGTGAATATACACATTTTCACTTTCTAATGGTGGAAGATAGAGAAAAGAACACTCTCTCTGGCTTTTATAGAATACTTGTATGTGTGTTCAGGGTACACACAGGAAGAAAGTAATCTACATATTGCTTCTTTGACTTGTGATAGTGTTTCTTCTTCTTCTTCTTCTTCTTCTTCTTCTTTTTTTTTTTTTTTGTCACTTAGAGAACCAGAAAATGACTTTAATCTAATAGGAACATAAACTTTTCTCTGAAATCACATTAATGACATCATCACAGCCATTGGTTACATCCAGCCTCATGTCTTTCTCCAAACAGCAAAGCTAACATGGAAGGGTTAATAATATTAACTTCCAGATCATAAATCTACAGAAAACCTTTTCCATAATCACTCAAAACTATTAAAAAATATTCTTCTGTAACGGCACAACGTGAGGCAGGGTTCCCACAAATGTTTTCATTTTTCACCTGGATGTCTTACTTGTGATTATTTGGTCTAACAATAGCATGCAATTTCAGGAAATATTTAACGTAATCAGCTTTTATCCACACAAAATTCCTCAGTATATACATTTGTGTGGTGATTTAACTCACTGCATCATTTTGGAAATTTTCCAAGTTTTGTTTGTTGAATTATTTGTTGTCAATCCATTCAATTTTAAAACCCTTTTCCTGCTTGAATAAAGGTAAGGAAGAAAGCTACCCTTTTATACAATTAAGATAGGTAAGAAGAAAGAAGAGAAAAAGCAATGAGACAACAAACTACCCTTTAAAAATAGGAGCATGCACATACATGCAAACAACAATAAAGAAAAAAAGAGGCCATGAATTTGAAAGAGAGCAGGGCAGGAGGACGTGGAAGAAAGTGAAAGGAGAAACCATGTCAATAAAAATTACGCTAAATCCAATAATTCGCTAAGGTAATTTAATGAGGTTGAAAGGAGTGTATTTATGAATTCTTCAAGACCTGAGCACAAGTCATAAGTAAGGCACATTAAAGGTTTTTCCTTAATGACATGCAGAGCTAACAAAGGTGTGCTGAGCCAATTTAATAACCTTAAAAGACATCAAACCACACTAAGACTGCGTGTGATTCTGTTCACAACTTGAAACATTCACAACTTGAAACTCAGAAGATACTAATAAAAGATAGAAAATGGAAAGGGTAATGAACAGTGTCAACACATAACCATATTATATTTATTAGTTGCATTTGGTTGGCAGCTTAGGGAACAATCAAAATTCAGGCAGAACCCTTATTGACACTTGACATTTCTAAAAATGTACTGTATAGTCAATTCTTCAGTATTGATGTGAAAGAAAATAAGTCATCTTTCTCTACCACGGTATTGACCACAATAGAATGGTAACTGATGCTATTTCAGATTTGATTAAATATTGCTGGGGGAAAGAATTTATTTATTTGTTTATTCATTTGTTTGTTTGTTTACTTATTTTGGGTGATGTGGCCACTGGTGGGTTCCCTATGCTCCAGGGACTGGGAGGTCCCCTATGCTCCTGTGGCTGGGGTGTTCCCTATACTTCAGTGACTGGGGGATTCCTCATACTCCAGTGACTAGTGGTTCCCCATGATCCAGTGACAGCCTCATACCCATGCACACATGAGCAGTACTAACTGGACTTAATGGGTCATTAAACAAAAAAATGGCATGAAGTTGGGAGGGGCTGTGTTGCAGATATTGAGGGGACTAGAGAAGGAAGTTAGGAGTAAATACGATCATATTTTATTCTGTATATGTATGAGATTCTCAAAAATAAAAAAAAAGCATAACAAGACAAAACACACATACACACACACACACTTTCTATTTATGGGCCCAGCATGCTTCCACTGTGTGACTCTGCTCACACTTTCTATATAACTTCTTACATATATCAAATAGTGACTGGACAAAGTTCTTATTGAGGCAGATGGCTACTTACATAATTCTATGGGCTTTAAAAATTTTTAAATAAAATTTACTATTTGACAATTTAATTCATGCACACCATGCATACTAACCACTCTTAATTTCAACCTATCCCATCTCACTACTATTCCTTTATACATGCACTCCCTCTTTCCAACAACTTTCTCATATTCATGTCTATTCGTTTAACTCTGGGACCCACTGTGTTTAATCAGGGTTGTACAAGTGACTGTGGGTTTGGAACTATCTGTTGGAGCTTGGTAGGCTCAGCAGTGGATATATAACTAGAGACAATTATTGCCCTATTCCCAGAGACTGTCAATATTCAATAGTGCAACAGTAAGATGTATGAGTCCCTTCCCTTTCCATAACTATTAACATGGCCTGTCTTATGTGGGCCAGTGAGGGTAACTGCAATTGCTGAATTCATGATTGTGACACTTGTATTGAGTTCAGAAGATGGCATCTCACAGGCTTATCTTCTGGTTTTTCTTATACTTCCTACACCCATTTTCCACAGTGCTCTCTGATCCTCAGAGGGAGGAGTGTTATGTCTTGTTTAGTACTGAGCTTTCAACCAACACCTATTCTTAGAGTAATACGGATATGAGCCTGGTCTCTATATTCACTACTGTTCATTGTAAAAAGAGGCTGAATCAATTTAGTTACCTCCGTTGGGCCTACAACCTCCTCAGGCATAGGTTGTGAAGTGGGCTTATTGTACTAAATGTAAGTTCCCCTTTTGGGAACAAGCCTCAAATCATGTAAGATGTCAGTTGGTTACCCCCACAACAATTGTGCCACTATTGTATAGGTAGACACATCTTGACAGGCAGGGTTTTTAAAAACTGTTTGTAGGTTACACAGATGGGTAAGACCCATCCTTTTCTCTCCCAGAAGCCTGCAGAGAGTAGCACCTTCTGGGACTGTGAGGGTAGCCAAGGAGAAATTTTTCCAGCTCAGATTCAGCTTACTTTCTCTCTATCTTGCAACCAGGGTATGCAGTGTCTTTAGCAAAGAGGCCATAACCTCTAATGGTGGATAACTAAAAGTACTGACAGAATCTATGTTGTGTTGGGGAAGCCTGGGGTTATCCTATACCTGGGATTAGAAATTTTGCTTTAGTGATACACTGCTTCTAGGAGTATCATTATCTAGGCATACAGGTGCACCTCAATCTTAGAAAAGCAAAAAAAAAAAAAACCAAACCCAAAAAACAAAAACAAAACAAACAAACAAAAACAACCCCCAAACCAACCAAGAAACAAAGACTGAAAACACTAGACAATGAGAAATAAGATAAGGGGAGGGCATAGGGGAGGCAGAGGTAGGCAGATTTCTTTGAGTTTTAGGCTAGCCTGCTCTATATAGATAGTTCTAGGCCAGCACCAAATTTACACAGTGAGACCTGATCTCAAAAATTTAATATCAGAGCAGATATTAATGAACTAGATATAATACAAAGAATCAATGAAAGAAAGTGTTGATTCTTTGGAAAGATAAGCAAGATTGGCATGGCAAACCCTTTACCAACTTAACCAAAAGAAAAAACATTGAAGACCCAAATCAATAAAATTAGATATGAAAAGTGAATTGTTACCACAGATACCAATGAAATCCAGAGTATCTTCAGGAAATTCCTTAAACTTATATTTTACTAACTTGGAAAATCTAAAAGAAACAGATGAATTTTTAGATGCATATGACCTACCAAAATTAAACCAAGATAAAAATTTAAACACACACACACACACACACACACACACACACACACACACACACACACCAAGATTGAAACAGTAATAAAGTCTCCCAACTAAAACCATCTCAAAAGGATAGATGAAATGCAGAATTCTACTAGATCTTCAAAGAAGAACTAATACTTGATACCATTCAGATTATTCCACAAAATAGAAAAGAAAGGAATGCTTCCAAATTCTTTTTTATGAAGCCACTATTACCCAGTTACCAAAGCCAGACAAACAACAAAACCTGTTGAGTAACAGATCAATTACACTGGAATATAATGAGTACTGTGTTGCCTCTTAGAGTCCTGGAAAGATTATAACCACTCTATGTAGACACAGAATAATCTCCTTCACTTTCCATTTATAAGAATAAATATAGACAATAGATATCTGATATAAAAGCTAAATATATTTGAAGAGAGACTAGAATTGCATGAAACTATGCTACAAATTATGCTAGTATGCTGCTTTCTAGAATACCAAGAGTACAGTGCATCTAATTTATTTCCCAAATCTACTGAAAGAAGTTTAAGGAAAGGACTGGGAGAAAAAGAGAGATGAAATAGTAATAACCAAATTTGAGGAATAAGAGCATATATAGATGCAGTGATGTTAACTAATCCAGCAAACTTGGAAGAAATGATTTGGAGAACATAAGGAAGGCTATTTGAATCCAAACCCATTTAAATTACATAATAGTCAAGAATCTCATACAGTATGTACCTACTCATAAGTAGACATTAAACATAAAGCAAAGGATAACCAGACTACAATCCAAAGCTCTAGAGAAACTAGGTAACAGGAGGGCCCGAAGAGAGATGCATAGATCACCCTGGGAAGGAGAATTAGATGAGCTCTCCTGGGAGGGGGCAGAAGGGAGGGGATGGAAGATGGGAAAATGGGAAATCGAAAAGGCAAAGTTGGGGAAGGGATAGAGGAGGAGAGCAATGAAAGAGATATCTTAACAGAGGGAGACTTTAATGGGGTTAGGGAGAAACCTGGTTGCTAAGGAAATGTCTAGGAATCCACAAGGATGACTTGGCTAAGATTCCTAGCAATAGTGGAGAGGGGGCCTGAACAGGCCTTCCCCTGTAATCAGATTGATGACTATCCTAATTGTAATCATAGAACCTTCATCCAGTAACTGATAGAAGCAGATGCAGAAATCCCCAGCCAAGCACTGGGTGAACTACTGGAGTTCAGTTGAAGAGAGGAAGGAGGGATATGAATGGGGTACGGGGGGAGGAGTGGTCAAGACCATGATGAGAAAAACCAGAGACAGCTGATCTGAGCTAATGGGAGCTCACAGACTAAGGACTAACAGCTGGAGAACCTGCATGGAACTGAACTAGGTTCTCTGAATGTGGGTGAGTTATGTGACTTGATATGTTGATGGGGAGTGGTAGTAGGACCAGGACCTATCCTGGGTGCATGAACTGACTTTTTGGAGCCCATTCCTTAGGGTGGGATATCTTGCTCAACCTTGATACAGGGTAAAGGGGCTTGGTTCTGCCTCAACTTGGTATACCAGACTTTGTTGACTCCCCAAGGGAGGCTTTATGGCCTCTGAGTGGGGAGTGGGGAGAGGGATAAGTGGGGGCAGAAGAAGGGGAGGGGGGAAACTGGGGTTGGTATGTAAGATGAAGTAAATTTTTTAAACAAAAAAAATCTCATGAAGCTGGAACTAGAAGAAATGTGTTATGGACAGTCTCAGTCCTTTTCTCTATCACAGGGAATGTAGAAAGTTGGATCTTAACCTTAAGACAAGAGATGAAAATATTTTCCCATTGAATATCTGACCAGTCCAGTGGAAAAGATGAAAGATAACATGAAGTTCTCTATATCATTCAGCTATATCCCAGCTTCTTACAAGATGAGATGTGACCCTATGAAAGCACAAAAAAAAAAATATATATATATATAAATGGTGAAAAGTTTCACATGCCCAACAACCCCCAATAAAGATTAATTACCAAACATGTAATAAATCTGAGATGTTGTGGCAGTAGTCACAGGTATTGTGTCACAGCTTTGGCTTTGAAACACACAGCATGGCCATTTTGTACTGCACATGTCACTATGCCACTCAACACCAATGAATGCTTCCTAAAAACTCTTAGCTCAGATTTGAGACTGATGCTATGAACTACAGTGCATTTATTGTACAAAGAATGTTTTCTGCTCTTATGGAAACATAATGTTTTGATTATGAAAAACAGACATTTAATACATTTTCCTACTATGACTCCTGAGCATGTAGTAAATTAGTGTACCTTTGGATTGGACTGGGTTAGAATGACCAACTCTTAAAATTGCTGGTTGAGTTTCTGACTTGGGTTTCATTTAAAAAAATCATTAAATGCATGGTTTGGTATCAAGACAGAATTTTTAACAATTTCTGAAAATGGTTCATTTTCAGATTTCAGAATACATTTCTATCATTGTATTTATGCAAAACAATGATCTCAGCACTGACAATTGTAAGATCAGTATCAATCAACTCTGAAAAATATTTAATATGCTCTAAGCTCTTTGGTTTCAAACATTCAGCCAAAATGTAATTCATGTAAAAATAAACACAACCACTTAGTGTGGAAATTCGCTTTCCTTTTTAACAAATGCTAAAACTATATATACACAAAGGAATTGCTTTAAAATAAATTTATTTATGACTTATAAAGTAAGTGATTGATTTGTATACTGCTTTTACCTGAAGTTATATAAAACTTTCTCAGGTGAAAAGGTGAATAGAAAATGTTCAAGATGCCCTGAGTTAATTTGATCACCTTCTAGAGAGACTCATGGTCTCAATCAGCTTTTAGCAGAAGCTGTGGGATTTCTCGAGTTAGCATTATTACCATTTGGGGCTAAATTTTTGTCTAGGAACATAATGTGCATTGCATTCACTGAAGACCAGTAGTAACCCCCCCCCCAGGGTTTGATAACCAAAAATGTCTCCAAGTGTTGCCTGCAGGGAAGGGTAATACACCCGCCAACTTAAAGCAATGTTTGATGTATAATAATAACCAGAAAATCATGGCTCTCAAGACTTCTGGAGAAGAGTCAGAAAACAAAGGTAAATAAGAACAGAAAGAATAATTTAGAGGAAACAGACCAAACAAAACAAACATTAAAATTAGCATTAGTATTCTTTAGGAAAGTTTGATAACTATGAGGCAAAACCATAAATTTTAGAAAACAAAAAAGGGCTTTGAGAAAATAAACACACAAAGAACCCTAAAACTCAACATAAAGGTTGGCAGGCAGTGCTGAGGAAATGTCCCAAAAAGCAAAGTAAAAATAATAAAGAAAGTAGAAAGAAAAAAATCCCTCTTAAAAGGCCTTGGCAAAGACTCAGCAAAATAAATAAGCCAAGTCTATATACACACCAGTGTGAGGTCAAATGCTCACATTTCCAGATATGGAGGTAAGAGTGCACAGAAGGCAAAGATGAGCACACTTCACATATTGTGCTCCAGGCAGGTCATTCAACAGCAACACTAGAACACAGTAGGGGAAATCCTTCATAATGAAGGAAAATGACCTTTAATTCTGCATCCAGCCAGAGCATCAAAAACCATAAAGGTATTCTCAAGACACTAGAAAGTCAACAATTTACTTACCTTGCTTACATTACGGGAAACTTATTATAGAGTCTATTTATACACAAGAGTGTACCATTAAAAAGACACTGAAAGGATTTTAAATAGCTTCACACAGAAGACACATGAAGGAAATCCCTAGGGATGTAAAGAAGGGAAGTTTTGGGCTGACTGTTAGGCACCAAATATAGAGGGAACCTAATTCAGGCTGTGATCCAGGTTGTGTGGCAGTGGGTTCCCACAACTACTGACTAACCCTTTTAAGCCTGGAAACACAATGACCAGGTGTGTTGGATCCAGAGCCTGTTTGGCGTTTTCTGGCCATGGACTGATGAGATTTCCTGTTCTTTTCTGCTGCATTCTGCTTTCAAGTGTCCCTGAGTGCTAGAGGCAAGTGTTAGTGGGCTCAAGAGCAGGAAATGAGGTATGACCTATGCTCTGGACTACATTCCTGTTGAACTTTCACAACAGCTTACTTTCACAACAGCTCCAATCTCCTTCCTTCCTGGCAAAAGCCCCAAATTCTAGGATTTACAAGTGAACGTGTCAACTGATTTGTCAGAATGGAGTTCTAAACAGTTCCAGGACATCTAAAGCCACACTATAAGAAAGATTCTGTTTCACCATTCCACTCTTGTCCTTTGCTTACATAGCTAAATTTGTGTATGCAACACAATATATACTGTTAAGGGACACACACATTTTCAAGTAAAGCTACAACAAAAATTACAAAAGAATAATGTCAATAAAGGCCAAGATGGTGGTTTAAACGGGGGAGGGGGTTGTAAAGAAAAGTACAGACTTTTGAAAGCAATAGTGATACTCTACTTTCTACTATTACATTAGATTAGTCACTTGTCATTTTATCATCATTCTTGGTTTTGTTGTTGTTGTTGTTGAGACAGGGTTTTCCTGACTGTCCTGGAACTCACTATGTAGACTAGGCTGGCCTTGAACTCAGAGATCTACCTGCCTGAGCCTTCTGATTACTGGGATTAAAGGCATGTGCCACCACTACCCAGCTTATTTCCATTCTTTATAGACACACATTATAAATTCCTTCATATGATGCTTTCTTTACTTTTATAGCTTTAAAATATTTTAATGGCTGAATGTAAATTTCTAAGATTTTACTAATCAAAAAAATCTGTATAATACAAATTACGTCAAATAGCCTGATACATATTAATCAAGAAAACAATGGTAATTTAAACACAATAAAATCAATACAGTTAATTATAACTTTGTATCTAACCGAAATAAATTTAGAGTATTATTTTAAGTTTCAATATGCAAATTTTTATGTTACATCTGTAATATAAATTTTTACCCTATGAAAGGTTTACAAGTAAAAAAATGATATTAGGAAGCTTTTAATAAATGGGGTAAACTTGCCCATATTGAAGGCCTAGAAACTTTGTTATATTTATAATGATTTGTGAAAACAATGAATAATAATTTTGAAAAGGAAAGAAAACACTAAAGAAAGTGAAGGCCAGATAACTACAAAGGCTTATACATACATTTACTGCACATGTAAATGAAACAACAGTTCCTATATTGTTAATCTTGATTAGTCACATTCCATATCTGTCAGTTTTCCTACTTGCTTCAACTTAGTTGTAACCTTTAAAATCAGTACTTGAAGCATCTTTATAGTTCATGGTCACACAAGCATCAAAAATTGGGTCTCCTGATGAACTTGTTGTCAGCTGAGGTCAAATGAGATAATATTCTCCCTTCTTGTCACTTTACAAACAAATTACTTTTGTGAAGTCTATTTGATTCATGTTTTCCATTTTGTGCTTTTTGTTGGTTTCACTACTCAAGATGGTCCCTAAGCATAGTTATGAAGTGCTTTCTAATATCTTAGGCACTGGAAGGCTTCGTGTGGAAAATATGTGTTAGATGACATTCCTCAAGGAAAGAATACACATTTCTTGGTGTCTAAAGAGGATTGTTTGTAGGAATCCTGCATGAATACTAAATTTCACTGATATTTTTGTTCCTTACATAAAATGGCAACTATCAGAGGATAATACACACATAAATTTCTGTATACTTAAAAACCATCTCTAAATTATTTATTAAACTTGTTACATTTAGATATGTGTGTTTCCCTTAGAATACCCACAGAGGTCAGGAACTTAGTAAAGGGCCATAAGAAGTGGTTTTTGAGTGAGAAGAGATAGAATGAATTGTTATTAAAGGTTAAAGGGGACTTATGGTAAGGAAGGGATAAATTGGATTGGGGTAGGGGAGGACGGGTTAGAAGAGGGAAACTGGAAGAGATAAATCACACTAAAAAGTGTCATATGAAAATCTACTACTGTAGAAGCTTCCTAAGCTATATCTATAAATAAATATAAAACATTAAAATGGAGTTATCTTAACAAAGCAACAATAAACAATGCTCTACCAGACACCAAAGGCTAACAAACAAAAGGCATAGTTTCAGGAATGAGTTGCTGGTCAGGTCCCAAATCTTACAAGCCATTAATAATGCTCTTAGCTTCCCTCCAGAACCTGATAGTAAGACCCTACTATTGAAGATGCCATAAACTTGAGTCACAGAACATAAAAAAAAAAAAAAAAACACAAGCTACTGGCTAGCTTTCATGGAAAGTGTATGCACACTGACAGAGGAGAAAAGTAATCATGAATCTTACCCTGCTGTTAACAACCTGGTAAGTTACAATAATGAGTGGCGAGCCAAAAATGCTCAATAGTGGTACAAGAATGGCACAAATGTGGAGGTAACCAACCACTTCCTGATTAGATTATGGACCCCTCCACAAGATGAACCTCATCCCTGGCATCAGGTCAAGAACCTATGGCTAGACAGATCACAGACCCTAGGAATATTACTACTATATTTTGCAAAATGACACAGTATTAAGTAAACTCTTAATGACTTATCATTACACCCATATACTAAGGCCCCCCTCAGTCCTCATTAGAGAACCTTCTGATTCCTATAGATGATCAACACAGCAAAACTCAACTAGCCAATGTGCAGAGAATAAGAGAATATAGAAGGTTCAGCCATAAATGGAACATACATACTGTACTTCTCTCTAAAGGATTAGGGATCATTGCAGAAGTGGAGGTGTTAAGAGTGTAAGAGCCACAAGTGGTGAATCTACAAGGAAGCAGCGTCTTCTAGGCACAGCAGGGGCATTGTACATATGAACTCACGGCATGTGTGACAGCATGCAAGAGATCTGGGCAAGCGCAATCGAGACCAAGTCCCAGCAATGAAGAGGAGAGATGGGCACAAAGTACTGCCCCTAGGCAAGGAGTTAATGGATTTATGCTTCACACACAACAGGTGAGGCACATATAGGATATCTCAATAATGTTTGAAATAATGGGTGTTTCATTTTAAATACTAATTTACTAATTACAATTTGATTCATTAAATCTGTGTCCAGGACTTCATAATGCATGATGAAATTGATGAGGAACTGCACTCTATAGGTTGCATAAACACATAGAGATAGCTGACCTGAACAAGGAGGAGCTAATGGGCCCCCAGAATGATAGCTGGGAATCCAGCATGGGAATACTCAGACCCCCTGAACATGGGTCTCAGCTAGAAGGACTGAGCAGTCTAAGGGACCTCAGACAGTGGAACTAGAATGTATTCCTGATGCACAAAAGGGCCTTGTGAACACATCCCCCATGGAGGGATACTCCCTTAACCTAGAGACAGGAGAGAAGTCCTGGTCCCTGCTTCAAATGACTTGACAGATTTAGATGACCCCTCCTGGATGGCATAGCCCTACATGTGGAGTGGGGAGGATGGGAGGGGAGGGTGGTCAGGGTGCATGTGAGGGTAGAGAGAAGGTAAGAGGGAGGGAAGGGGGGAGGGAGAAGGAACTGGGATCGACATGTAAAATTAAAAAAATTAATAAATAAATTAAAAAAAAAGAAAAAAGAATCAGAGCCAACTAATGTTAAAGGCCATTCGAGAACCCACATGGAAACCTCGTACTATAGAAGTGTAAAATTTATACATATATGAAAGTAATCTAAATAATAGGGGAGGCAATACCATCAAGTAAAACCTCCAGTGTTAGGAAAGGGTTATAACTTGTTGAATTGTTGATCAATGGGGTCCCTTGGAGCCTCTCCAAGTACATCACAGGCTATTGCCAAGGGTATTGGCTGTTCTCCACAACTAATGATAAGGCCCTACTGCAGAATACAGCACACACACACACACACACACACACACACACACACACACACACACACATCATCATCATCATCATCATCATCATCATCATCATCATCAAATACAGGGAAGTTGAGCTGGTACCTTACTAGAAGCTTCACTCCTATTGATTAGCTTTCATAGTAAGGGAGCTAGATACCCTATACACTACTGGAAGAGAAAGATGATCATCAGCATCACCCAACTATAAACCCTATGGCTTACAAAAATGACTGGCTTGCAAGATATACTAATGCAATAGTGGCACAAATGTTATATGAATAGCCAACCACTTTTTGGTTGGATTTAAAGTCCATTTCATGAGATGGAACCTATAGCTGATACTAAGAACCTGAGACTAGATAGGTCATGGGCCTAGGAGAAAGCCAAATACTAGTATTTTGCTAAAGGAACGTGGCAATAAAATGACTCCTCATGATATAATACTGTACCATGTAGATCAGCGTTTCCCTCAGCCACATCACAGACACTACCTGCAGTAGTTGGGAATTAACAGAGATCCACAACTAAACAATGTGCAGAGTGAAAGCCTTTGGAGCACTCAGTCCTAAATGGGGTGTCTTCATCAAAGTTCTCCTTTCAAATCTCAAGGATCTATGTAGAAGAGGAGACAGGAAGACTGTAAGAGCCATAGGTAATGGATGACTCCAAGGAAACAGTGTCTTTCAGAATATCACCCACATAGCAGGGTAGGTCCCATATCCAAGAGTAGTTGGCCACCACCAAACAAATTCCCTAGTTCAATTTTTTGTTTGTTTTGTGTATGTATGTTATATAATGTTGGCGTTCTTGTCTTGTTGCTTGTTTTGATCTGGGTTTTATTTGGTTTTGGTTTTGTAAGAGAGAATGAGAACATAAAGTTGGGGAGGTAGGGGGACCTGGACCTGGGAGGATTTGGGAAGAGAGAAGGAACATGATCAAAATATATTGTATAAAAATTTTTTTTTATTTTGGAGACAGGGCCTCTCTATATAGCCCTGGTTGTCCTGAAACTCACTCTGAAGACCAGGCTATCCTTGAACTCACAGAGACCCACCTGCCTCTGAATGCTGGGACTAAAGGTGAGTATCACCATCCCAAAGACAAGCTCCTAGATTTTGGTATCTTGCAGAAATATAGCACCAAGTCCAAATATCAAAGTCTGCCCTACACAGTAACACACCATAAACTGGCCCACTGGAGAGACAATATTTTTGTCTTCACATTTTGTCTTTCTTTACTAATTTCCTACTAGTGTTCATGAATAAAATTACTTATAATTAGTGCTAGCATTATCACAATTGCCAATTTTTCTGTTCATAATCCAATCCTTATCAACTGAAACTAATAATTATTGAAGTCTGAGAGTGTGAAATTACATTGTAAATCAAATTATCAAAGTGATATATTTTGTTGCTATGTCACTAACATAGATTGTTTTCAAGATGGCACATTATCATATAATAGTGTTGTTGGAAGCCATTATCACAACTGCACCTAAGAGTGAAGTGGGAATAATACTTAGGCTTAGAAGCTACCTTTAATGGTCTGCTTTTCAGTGATATCTCTGTGGAATAGTGGAATGTTATTAACCTCTTCCTGTTCAGAACCATGCTTTAAAGATCCCTACTTAAACCTCCTAGAAACTAATGTGTCTAATTTAAATTAAGTTAGTAATTTGAGGCCAACAACACTCCTTCCTTCCCCTAATATTCATTTTAGCTGCTTAAGGTTATACAATGTTGATATTATAACAAAACAAACAAAATTTAATTAGGTAACACTCTAAATTGAGGGTTTCTGAATTGGTATCCTGTGGAGCTCTTTGTTCGTTTGTTTGAGACAAGGTTTCTCTGTGTAGTCCTGGCTGTCCTGTAACTCACTCTATAGGCCAGGCTGGCCTGGAACTCACAGAGATCCTCCTGACTCTGCCTCCTGGGTACTGGAATTAAAGGTGTGTACCACCACTGCTCTGCTATATGGAGGTTTTTTTTTGTTTTGTTTTGTGTGTGTGTGTGTGTGTGTGTGTGTTATTAAGAAAGAAATCTGTGTCAAGTGAGATTGGGAAATATCGCATGAAGACCTATCTAATATCCCCCTCATATCCTGTGACGTTAGTGACCCAGTCTTGTGGCTGGGGACAAGTATACTTCCCTTGCTGTGCTCTACCCCTATCACCCATGTAGAAACTACTAATCATTGGTGTTCTCTAGAAAAAGCTGACGCTACAGTGATATGAATCTTTCTTCTAAGGATTAAGTTTGTTCCTTGATGTTTAGAATAACATAAATTTTGATGTTATAATGTCATAGAAGCCATTCAAATGCCATTTTTCTGTACTAAATACCCAAATATGGCATATAAACTGTTGATTAAATAACTTTGGGGGTGTTAATCCAATTGTTTGCTTAATAAAGAATGGAAAAGATTTAGCTATGTAATTTAAATATCTATTCATTAATATTCCCCAAAGTAATTTACTTTCTTTTACAATTGTTAATATAAGCATATTCAGCAGGCAACCTCTAGTCTTTTGACCAAAAACCCACTTAACACAATGGCAAAGCATGCAAAGGAAATCACCATTTCCACTCAATTACCCAGCTCAGTGCAGGGCAGCAGAAAATAGGTTTTGAATTATAATTGTAGTAATCAGTTTGTAGGTCTAAAGAAGTAAAGTAGATGATCTGGAAAATAATTGCTTTGGGGAAAGAATTCTAAAAATAAGAGTATAGTGGATATAATTGTTTAAGCAAGATAGTGAAATATCAAAACATTTAGGAGAAAAAATTAAGTTATGTAAGAAACCAAAGTCCCTCAATGCAACAATAGAACATGCTAGTCAGTAATGCTCACTGTAACCAGTCCAAAGAAGAGAACTTCTCAGTACTCAAATGACTTCGTGTTAGTAAATAAGGCACACAACAGAACATGGAGAAAAGGAAAGAACAACCAACCATATCCCTCACAACAAGTGAAGGTGAACTCCTGAGTGCTCTCTTCCCTCCTCTCCTGTAACGAGTATGATTTTTCTGCCTAGATGATGGGAGATGTCATTCTGTATATGTTTCTCATACTGGTTAATAATAAAGCACTGTTGGCCAATAGGAAAGAAAGATAGGAGGGACTCGGAGATAAAGAGGAAATAAAAAGTAGTAAGGAGGAGTCAAGATGAGAGTCTGGAGAAAGCAGTATGCGGCCACAGACTCCCGGTAAGAAAAACGCGTGGACATACATAGATTAACACAAATGGGTTAATAACTAAGGCAGAGCTAGCCAATAAAAAACTAGTACCTGGCCAATAACATTGTAACAAATACAGAGTCTCTCTGTGTTATTTGGGGCTGGCGCAGTGGCAAGACAAGACCGGACAACAGGCGGAAAAACCGTACTCGTTACACTCTCCCTTTTGCCATTGAAGGTAACTCCTAATAGCTTAGCCAAAAATTATGATACTATTCTGACCATTTTCTTGTACATGCTAATGTTAATTAATGAGGCAATGTTCTGGCTGCACTTTGCAAATCTTTTCACTGAGGTGATTGTTGGAACAACTTTAAGACTCCTGAACAAAAATTTTCATCAGATCATTCCAATATCTGCTTCATCTCAGTCTTGGAGTCAGTTGAATGCTTATTCTTATTTAAATTGTTTTATCTGGTACTAGTTGTGCTGATAGCATCTGGTAAGTGTGCATATTATTCAGGGAGCAGGGGTTATAGAATCCTTTAGTCTGGCAGGTAGCCACCCTGTTTAGGTTTAGTGTATATAATGTATAGTAAATAGTGTATATAGTGTACATTTTGTATGCTTCAGCTTCAATGAAGTTTAGTTTTCTCCACACTCACAAGGCTATTCTGGCTTATTCTTCTGGGGCTCTGTGATAGCTAGTATTCATTGTCAACTTGACAGAGTCTAGAGTCACCTGGAAGATGGGACTCTGGACATGCCTATAGGAACTGTCAATTATTTCTGGTTGGAAGGCCCATCCTCTGAAAATGGCACCATTCCCTGGCTCAGATCTTGGACTACATAGGTGGAGAAAGGGAGCTGGGCAGCAGCAAGGGTTCAGTGTTCTCTGATTGCTGACTAGATGTGATGTGGCCAGCTCCTTCTAGCTTCCACCATCCTGACTGCCTCACCATAACACCCCTAAACTTTAAGCCAGAACAAATCCTTTCTCCTTTATGTTACTTGTGCCAGCATATTTTGCAAAGCAACAGGAAAAGAAACTAAGGCTGGCTCCAATTTAATCTCTACTGATGTATCATCTGTAGGGACAAAAGGTATTTCCCAGGGCCACATATTATTTATCATTGGGCAGTTCTCAGGAAGAAAGCTCAGAAGCTATTGGGCCTTGGTCTCCTTAAGACACAGGGTAAAGGGAAGGTGCATGCATGACTGCAACCTATGAAACATACCCCTTGTCAATATCAGCAAGGAGAAGAGATGGGTATAACCTAAGTTTTGCTCAGTCATTTCTGACCACATGTTCCAGAGTTGTAGCACAGAAAATGAAATGACCAGGTATTGTAGTTGCTGTCAGATCAGACTACCTGCTAGGGTCCAACTGTGGCACAAGGGATTAGAGGAACTGGATATTTTGGCTCTAATAGGAGTCCAGTGTGGAGATGCAGGGTTGAGTAAGTCTGACTAGGTCTCTGTTGGGCTTCCTACTTCCTGGTCCTTTTGTCAAAGAAAGTGAGCTTTAGAGATTTTTGTCTTCTATGGCCATTGATGATGATATGTGTTGTAGATCTCTCTGGTGTTCGCTCTAGGAGCAAATAGAAGGTAAACTGAAAATCTAGGGGACTAATTAATGCTTGCTATTTTTTTACTGAAAATCTAGGGTTCCTAACTACTCTCTACATTTTTTAAATACCTAATTTCAGGAAGCATTTTACTGTTTTTACATGACCCCATTTTCAGGACAGTTAGCTGTATTTATAAGGGAGAGGTGCTATGGCTTAGATCTGAAATGGTCCCTTTTGGTTTGTGTTTTGAACAGTTGTTCCTCAGCTGTTGGGGAAGTTGTGGAAACTTCATGAAAAGGATTCTCATTTGAGGAAGGCCACTGGGGGCAGTTTGTGCTTAAATACTTTATTATTCTAATGTGTGAAAACTGGCCTTGTAAACTTAAGATGTTTTCCAAAATAGCACCTTGTAATGACAGAGAACCAAACATAGCTCTTTTAAAGCTCAGAAAGTTTCCCATCCTAAAGTTTCATCAAAAGTTATGACAGTAATTTGTTACATGTTTCAATAATTCACTAAAAACAATTCGGTTTGATGATTAAATATGAGTTTCAGCTACTCTAATAATTAACCAACTTAAGATGTGCTAAGTGGAAAGAAAAACTATATTATCCATATAATCACTTTTACAGGCAGAAAGAGACTTTAAAAAGTCATGGTTCCGAATTAACGCTGAGCATGAGTTTAAATTGGTAGACAGCCATGAGACAGGCAAAATCCAAACCACCCCCCAAAACTCCCATTAACAGTTTAGCCAATAACCATTCACCAGTTCATTTAAAAACTAACCCTTAAGTCAAATCCTTTCTCTCATCTCACCCAACAGGAAAACATATAGAATAAGTCATGAAAGGTATAGTATAGACAAAAGAAATGGAGTAATCATAGCAAAGAACATGTTTCAAATATAAGGTTTCTTTTGGGATGATAGGTGTGTATGTGTGTGTGTTATATGTGTATACATGTGAAAGCTAAAGAGGATGGTAGGCGCATGGCTTTATCATGTTCTACCTTATTTACTGGAGGCATGGTCTCTTAATGAATCTACAGCTTACCATTTTAACTATACTGGAAGCCAGCAAGCCCCAACTATCCTCCCATTTCTACCCAACAGCACAGAGGTTATGCACAACCACACTAGGCTTCTTACGTGGATACTGGGGATTTGAACTCAGGTCCTCATAATTACATAGCAAGCACTCTTATCCACTGAGCTCAGCATGTGAGGTTTTTAGACACCTTCATTGACTGACCACTGACCTAATGAAAAACAAATTCATTATACTAGCCAAGAATCCTCGTACATTAACATTTCACAATGAATTTACAGCTTCCTTTTAGCATGCCCAGGTAACTTGGTAGTACAAGCACTACAATTCCAAACATCTTTTAATTAGAAAATTGTCTTCTTTAAAGAAACCATTCTTGATAGACTTCAACATTTTCTTCTTTGAATCAAATCTATTATGGAGTAATTGAGAGTTCAAAAGACCAGGAGTTGAATCCTGGCTATAATTACTAATTATGATGATATGAGCCCAGTTATTTAATATTTTAGAGACCACCTTATTTGAACTGTGAAACAGAGATGGAAGATACTTCAGAAGATCCTGAAAATTACAGAAGATAACAGATATATCTAGTACATATACACAAGACAGGACATCTTCACTACTTTCTCCCTAAAATATGCTATTACTTACACTACAAGAGTGTCATTTAACTAAAACTAAGAACCAAGAAATAACTAGGGAGTGCTATTTTCAACAACAGTGAAACAGGTAGACAGACAGACAGATAGACAGACAGACACACACACACACACACACACACACACACACACTGTGTATAAAAACAGAGAGACTGTTTTTGAAAGTGCCAACTATCTTACAAGATATTTCAGTTTTTCTGGTTGAAAATCTAGGTAAGGGGCCGTAGATGTTGCTTGGTTGTTAGAATACTTGCCTAGGATGCATGAAGTCCTGTGTTTGATCCCTAGTACCACATAAAACAAGGTGTGGTGGCACTAGGGAAGTAAAGGCAGTAAGTAAAAGAAGTAAAGGATTAGAAGTGTAAGATCATTCTTGGCTATACACCAAGTGCAAGACCAACCAAGAATATACAAGACCCTGCCTCAAAAAGAGAAAAATATCTAGGCAGGGCTGAGGACATATAGTGTTAATTTCAGCCACACAGAGCTGCTTTTGCTTAGTGGACTTTTTTTAACCCTTTGTAATCAATCATCTTCTTGAACTCGGAGGGCCTAAGAAGAATGAATGACGAAAAAGGCATTTAGCCAACATGACAGAATTATACCACTCATTTTCAGTTTCTCTTGAATCAGTCCCAGACTGGAGGTAAATCAAAAGCAAACATGGCCTTACATGAATTTAGGGATGTGGTTCCCTCTCACCTGGTAGTCCATAGTATCTCAAAGAAGTTAGATTTGGGCAGTCCTAACTGTGAGCAACGCAACCCCTCCCAACATGTAGACAAAGCTCATGAAAATAAATAGTTATCTTAGAATGAGCAAGAGTTAGAATAAAACACGAAAGCAAAGGCATATGACACCAAAATAGTATTTTGGCAGGCAAAGCCGAAATGTAAACATTAATCAATAGATTTTAGTGCAACTGAGACCTTAAGGAGGAACTATGAAGAATAGTCCATGTTAGAATAAATTATCCAGAATATACTATGAAGAAACAAGGGATGGATTCCTGTCATAGGTGACGGGAAAATAAAGATGAGTGAAATAAGAAGCTTTAATATATGTTGATTGTAAGCACAGCAAGAGAGCACAGAGAGAATGAATGAGCTAGGACAATATTTGAGGAAATGGTTCAGAATTTCTCATAAAATATTGTTAGAGAATTCTATTAAACATATCTATCCACAAGCTTGAGATTCTTAGTGAATTATAGGATCATTAAAAATAAATTTGTACCTGGGCACAGAATAAGAAATAATGAAAAAGAGAAAAATATTATTAACCCAAGGTTAAAAACAGAATTATTTTTAAAGATAGTATGACAGCTGATAAAAGAAATCAGAAGACAATTAAATAATTATGTATTTTATGTGCTGAAATAAAATGTCATTCAACCTTTCTGAACCAAGGGAAATTACTTGATGATGGAAGGAAACTAAAGATAAACACGCACAAGTAGTTTGTCATAGTAGACAAATTTCTCAACAAATTTCTGAAGCAGAAATTTCAAATTTCAAACAGAAATACAACAGAATGATGTTGTGTACCCATGTACACACAAGGGTAAACCTAAACAAAAACCATCTGTAAAAACAATAAATTCTTGTGTTTTCAAATATAGAAAACATTAAAATATATGATAGATATTATATGTTAGGGAGAATTGAAGTTAAATGTGTGAATAACCTTGTAATATCTGAGATTTTAAAAAATGAGACTAGTTAGTATTGCTTTGACAACTGTATGGTACAGGATATTTTAAGGCTAATCACTAAAATGGTTAAAAGAGGTGTCTGCTTTTCAAACTGGGGGGGGTTAAAATAGTAGATTGGTGAGTGATTTCAGAAAAATTGCAAAAAAATCAAATGAAAATAATATAATACAGGATATGCAGAGACTTAAATTTATTACTGCTATGTGTCCAAACAGGAAGAAATATACAAATAATAAAACAAAACAAATTATAACATGCAATGAAATATACAAATAATAAACAAAACAAATTATAAAGTGCAATAAGAAAAATGAGTCTACAAGGGAAAACGCAGAATATGGCAAGGGGGTTGAAGTACTAAAGTGGAGTTGTGATGGATTTTAGTATCCCATAAGGCAGCCAGGGAAGTCTCATTATGAAAGTAGTCTAGACCAGTTGTGGACACATATTTTTAATCCTAGTACTCGAGTATTTTTAATAGATTTTATCCTTCCCACATCTGTGAATCCCTCCATTTTGTTAGTGCTCCTAAGTTCAATAAATATCTTGGACATGTACAGAGAATGACAATAGCAGTACTGCTAGTATTTTTTGGATACTTGCTGACTGCCAGGTACTCTTAATAAATGTTGCAAAAGGTTTCATGCAGTATAATCAACACTTACAAAAGATAAAACCATCAAGACTTAATTTTAAAATGTTACACAATGCTCTACACTGCAGAGCTAGAATTCTAACACAAACTCTACGTAGCTGTAAGGTCTATGCGATTTCCACTTATCTGAACTATATCTGGTGCCAACCACTAAGGCCAAGAAAAAGGAAAAGTAAATTTAAAGGATGGGGATCCCTCTGCCTCCCAACCCCCTCAAAGGTTGGTAGATGCTCTTGGGCCTATTAAGAATAGTCATCAAGCAACTGGCTGGATGAGAAGTACAAAGGAGAAAACTGTATATTAAATAATGCACAAAGAATTGAGTTTTCAGACTGGAGTGCAAACCTACTTCTGAGCCATTTTCAATACCTTCACAACATAATTCATTGCTAGCCACCCTCCGTTGCTTTGATTTCTAAGGGTTCTCTTTGATTGTATCATCCTAATAACTCACAGAATCTTAGCTGCTCTTAATCTCCAGACCACATTGTGGTTTAGTCTTACTACCCTTCTCTAGTCTGAAATGTTACGATTTCACTTTTTAAATCACATGCTGGGTGATTTCTCCCAAATAAGGAAAACTTAAAATCCAATAGACAAAAAAGCTAACTTTTCCAAGTGCTCTGAAGAAATTCCTAATATTTTATTCTATTATGTCAGTCACACCACAATTAGAGGAAAGAGATCTCCCTGTCACCATATCACAAGTACCCCCAAGACTTATAATGGCATAAGTATTGAACAGAGTACTTTCCCCAAAACCCTTCAGTCTCTCCATTTTTGGGGAGTGGCATTGGGTAGAAGGGCATAACCTGTGATAGTGTAATGAGAGTAAGAATGTAACTAGCCTGGCAAGTGTGAAGATGCCCTAAAGTACCAGTTCTCAACCTGTGGGTTGCAACCCTTTGGGGGTTGAGCAACCCTTTCATAGGGATTACTTAAGACCATCAAAAAACAAATATTTATATTACAATTCATAACAGTAGCAAAAAATACAGCTATGAATTAGCAACAAAAATAATTTTATGGTTGGAAGTCACCACAACACAACATGAGGAATTGTATTAAAGGGATGTAGCATTAAGCAAATTGAGAGCCAGGCACTTGCTCCTTATTTCTTTTAGTGTCCCATCTATTTCATGGTTAGAAAATAAAACAAAAGAAAACCTTATAGAAAAGTGTTTTTTTTTCCAGTATAACAATCAAGAAGATGGAAAAGACCACTTCAATACTACTTGAAAGGCATACTTACACAAAAGCTTTTCATCCAAAATATTTAGTTATTATATTATTAATATTAAATTTCAGGCAAAAAGAAATGATTACTTTTGACTTTGACTTAACCAACTCCAACTGCATTCAAAGAACACCCCAAGAAGATGCAAAGTCAATGCTGACCTTGCTTTTTCTTCCATTGGAGAAAAATTATGAGAATCCAATTATCTTCTAGGAAGACACACTTACACCACTTAACATTAAGTGGTCTAAATGAAAGGCTAATATGGAAGGAAAAGGTAAAAAAAAAAAAAATGCCAAGACCCAAAACTTTCCAACTGCATTTATTGTGCAATTCACTGCAGGACGTAGACAATTAGTGTTTCCTCAAACCTCTTTTTTTTTTAAAGCCAGCTATAACAGAAGAAGTGAGTTCTACTGCACAGACTTATTTTACTTTGGTTGTAATATTATTAGGAAAATACTAGAAGCACTAATAACAAAGAGTTTATTATGTGGCAAAATTATAATTCACCATTCTTTCCAGGGAACCCATCCAAAAAAAAAAAAAAAAAAAAAAAAAAAGCCATTACCACTTCACTTACAAAGCTTCTTGTACTTCCACAGTGCACAAATTCAGAGTTACTATCCTTAATGAGACTGTAGTTTGTAACTTCCATATAACATACTGCATTTTTAAAGCTTGTTTTATGCCTTTGGTTTTCCATAAACACTTATCTGATCTGTAATACAAATAAGCCAAAGTACTATACATCTGCTGCTTTCCTTTATTACATAGATAAAATGGATCTTGATACTAGGTAAGCAAATCAAATGATAGTAAAAATATCATATACAGGTAATATATTACTGATAAAAATTAGTTGTTTTTAAGACATCATTCAGATTAACCCTTAAATGTCATAAAAAATATTTCGGGGTAAACAGAAAATATGCATGTGATCAGCAGCATTAGTGAAGGCTACTTCGATCCCAGCTCCATACTCCTTAGCCTTGCCATAATACTGTTTTCCACAGAACAGAGACAGACAAGCATGAATAGTAACAGATGCTTACTAATTTGGATTAGTACTTGATTTGAATGTACAATGCTTTAAAATTAAATAAACTATTAACCACAGCACATAATGCTAAAGCCATTAAAGCAAATCTGTCTTCATTGCTTTAGCTAAAATCTTGGGAGCGTTCTACCCAGAATGAAAACGTCATTTTGTAAGAGAATGGTCTCAATAATGCGTTCTTTAAAGAGAGAAATTTGGTGTCTGTATCTTTGATAGAAGTGGAACTGATCTGGAACAATGAATATTTGAAAAGCACCACACTAGTACTTCTTGGGTCTCTAAGTTTCTGTGAGTCTTCTTTACCACCAAACTAAACAATGTGGCCTTCTTTCTCAGCTGCAGGTTCTGTGACTTTGTTTCTTTATTGTACTTGTAAGGTCTTTTAGCCTTTTCCCACTGGGCTACAGCACTGCTACAGGGATATCTGACTCATATCCTCTGTACCAAATTCTGTCCTTGCTTAAGCTCTCTGGCTCTATGGTTAACGGGATGTTAGAAGATAGGGCAGTGGAAGGAGGTTGATAGAAACAACTGCAAGGGAAACAAGAATGTATTTTAAATGAAGCATGACAATCATAAAGGCATAATAATGCTTCCTTTGAAATGTTATATTGGCTTTCTGCTGTGCACCTGCTGACTGCTGTAGAACACTGATGATAGCACCTCAGGCCACTGCTAGGAATGTACTCTGGTGGCTGGAATTCTCTGATACATGTAACAGATGAGTATACTTCTAATAAAGGAGTTAAAGACCCTTTAAAGTAGAAGCCCAATGTCGGATAAATTATTTTTTTGACCATTTATTATAAAAAGCAAAACATTCTTATGTTAAATGTCTCTATTACACGGACACAACATTTTTCAAAGGATAAGATTTTGACACATTAGAGGCAGATTTCAAAATATATGCTATCTCTACTCCAAAGAACAAGCGTTTTTAAAATTGACATTCTCCCACATGGTTTGGGGAGAAGTCTTTCTGTTCGAGTGATTATAAAGATGTAATGGCAACCTGAAGAAGCTATGTAGGTTTTCTGCTAATCTAAAGGTAGCAGGGATGGCTAAACCTACACTAAACAATCAGAACAGCATTTAGTTAAAGTCTATAAGCAATGAATTTTGGAAATTTATATGAAATGTAATTACGTACATCCCATGTTACTTGAAATGTTCTATCTAGTTGTATTAACAAAAATAGCAAACTATGGGATATGAGTTACAAATGTTTCCAAACTTTTATCAATTGTGCAATAGATGGCAGGAACAAGCCCCACCCCTTACTGAATATACAATTTATTTCTGTAAGAAGCTTTTGTTTGCATGGGAAACACTCCAATGTAGTATTTTTTCCAGTGAGGGGGGGAGTTTACCTTTATGTGCAGGCGAATGGGGTAACCATTCCCTTCTGCCTAAACAGCTATAATAAATTCAAATACATGAGACAACTACATCAGTGTTTCCCTAAATGGGCTTGAATTTAAATTACCTTATATTATGTTCATATTTAAGATACCCTCTCTATATTCTGTCTTCTAACTAGTGTCTAGGTTTCTCTATAATGACTCAACATCAACTTCTTGAAGCCCAAAAGTATCCAGTCAATTCAAGACTTGTTCTATGCTTGACTTGTTTTTCATTTCAGGGAGCTACACTATTTCTTAGACAATCAATGAGAATGGTTGAACATATGTTGGCTGTGAAAAACTATACATGTTGTGGGTTATAGGAACTATAAAAGGCATGAACTATGCCCACAGAAATATGATTTAAAAACTTATCACATTTATGTATTTCCTTGTGTGTTTGTGAAGGGAGGCATGTACATGGGGGCCCGAGAATAACTTACGGGAGTCGGCTCTTCTTCCACTGTGTGGGGATGGACCCTAGGATCGCACAGGTGCCCGTGAGACTTGACTGCAAGTGACTAACCATAGAAACATCTTGCTGATCCTTATATGATCAGTTTTAGACAGACAACTTTTTCATCCTTTGCTTGGCAGTAATGCTGCAAATAAGCTGTTTTGGGGAAACTGATCTATGTCTTTGTAATGTTAGAGGGGTTATTTTCTTTCTTTTTGCTTTGTTTTTGTTGCTTCTTGATACTCCTAAAAAGTGAAAAATATCATTTTCCCCATTATCAGATAAAATGATGGAACTAAAAGTAATAAAGAACAGAGCTTTTGGTAATGTTCTGATTTCTTTACTTGGGTGCTAGTTTACAGGAGTAAACTACATACTTTTGACTTTCTGCTGTACTTACCATGTGTCATGGTGTACATCACGAGGAAACTTTGAAAAGTAAAATACTGATGCACACTCCAGAATGCTCAGCAGTTAGTGCCAAAGATTAGTAGTGTTCAGCTCCGATGCAGAGCATGTAATTCATGGGTAGTTCTCAATATCATACAACCCCCATGTGCTGTTTTTACTGTTTATTACATCTAGTTAATCTCTTATTTCTTCCCATGTTCATTAATAAAACACTGCTCCATCAACGGAAAATATTTGGAACATCATGGTTGAAAACTTATCTTCAAGGTTAGGAGAGATAACCAGTTGTTAAAAGCACTGGCTACTCTTGAAGAGGACCCGGGTTCAGTTCAAGTACCCATCTCACTTGGCTCACAACCACCTGTAAAACTCCAGTCCCAATTATCTGATGCCTCTTCTGGCCTTTATGGTGCCTGCATGTACATGGTAAACACACATATACTAAAGCATGCTCATGTACATAAAATAAAATAAGTCATTCCAACTTTCTCTTCAGGGGCTATAGATGAACGTCAGTGGAGAGCACTTGGCCTGGCCTGCATAAAGCTTTAAATTCAATCCCAGCACTGGAAAAATAAAGCAATGCTGATTCTTGGGACTGGATTTGTAGCTCAGGGTTAGAGCACTCGCTCAGCTTGAGAGTCTGGGTTCCATCTCTCTCTCTCTCTCTCTCTCTCTCTCTCTCTCTCTCTCTCTCACACACACACACACACACACACACACACACACACACAAACACACTCATCTTCCTAAGCTTCTTCTCTTTCCCAGTGCTTCTGTGAAAACTTTATACAAACCTTCCCTCAGTCTAAAATACCCCTCTATTACCACAGTATCTACTTATAATCCATCAAGACCCACCTCAAAGAACTGTTTTTCATTCCCCTCAGATCAAGTTAGGCTCATTCTTCCCAGTACAGGTCTGTAGTATACTTGCATAAAGAACAAGGAATCATGAGTCATAAAACTCAGTGATAAAATATTAGGTTGTGGAAATTGAGAGATCTCGCCTCAGAAAATGGACCATTCCATTAATTCTCACTTCTGAAATGTGTTTAATTTCCTTTTTAATGTCTATCATAGAACCTCTGTGGCTTTCCTTCAGAGCATTAAGCATCAATGAATTTTAGAATATTGTTTATAGAATTATTTAACATATTTCTCTCTCTGAATTGTGATTGCTATGATAGATACAGAATCTCATGTATTACTCAGCACTGTACCCTTAAGGCCAAAAAGAACCCAGAACATAATAACTTCTCAACCAATTTTGTTGAATGAATATTTCCTGAAAATTCCACACAATTTGGGATTGAATCCTATTTTAGTTCATTAAGTATTCCAAAGATCTTTTGCATATAGTTTTCAGACACTGCAAAGGAACACAGCAACTATGTCTAAACCAAGAATATGATATAATTCAATTGGCTATTTCTGTTTACTTCTCCCTATTAAAATGAATTCTCAAATGGCAAGGACTACACATAATTATAGCTAAAGAGTTCAGACTTCAGAATCAGATTAATTTAGACTGCCAACTTTATGGCTTATATCTCTCCGAGCCTCAGTTTACAAATTTCTATAAAGAAAGGAAACACTTTAGATCTTAAATATCTTTCATGTGCTGGGCTAGGGAAATGGCTCAGGTGGAAAAGTACTTACCATGAAGGTATAAGGGTAAGATAAAAGGAGATTTCACTTGACTTGGTTTATGGGAAAGTTTATTCAAGAGGACTCATGCAGCTGGCAGGCACCATCTTGTTCTGTCTTTCAACATGACCAGAGACTTGGGGACTATTTTGTAACCATAAGTACATTAATAAGGATAGTAGATAGGAAGGCTAGAAGGTGTCAGGTCCCAAATACCTTATACACATCATGCCAACCATGGAATATACTTTGGAATTCTAATTTTCTGGGAAAAATGGACACAACTTTACTTAGGCTATTGTTTAGATTTTCTGTAACAGAAAGGAAAATTTAACTCCTAATGATATATACAAAATCACTTACTGTGATATTGTCCATACCTTTCCCTAATATACTCAATAAAACAGAATCTGCAAGAAAAACCTCTATGGAATACTTTTAAAACGTTTTAACAGGTTTAGTCAGATCACTACGAATTTATCATTCCCATGTTACCATATGTCCAGTTCAGGCATGGGTAACTGACCAGGACGGTCACTGCCAATATTCCCTTCAAGGGTCTCAAAAGCTACAATTGCTTTGACTCAATGTTTTAGAATCTATTTTCTGTTTGTATAAATTTTAGTTTCTTCTCAACTCTAGATCTCAGAGATTCAAAGACAAACTTTAGACCTCAGAATGGAGAAAGTGTGTTAAGATTTCTCTACATATTAAATAACACTGATCTAATTAAATCACCAAATTCTTCAACTTTGGATAAATCACATTAAAAAAAGAAAGAAAAAAAAAACAGCTGTTTATCCATCCAAAGATGAAAAAGTTAGGAAAACTGACTAATCTCTTCTAACTGACATGAAGAACATATACAAAAGGAGTGTTTTTAAAAAGCTCTGAACACAGAGGACTCATGCAGTAGCTTAGCAGATAGAGTACTTGCCAATAAGGCATGGAAAACTGAGTTCAATCCCCAGAAACCATATAGAAGTGGAAGAGAACCAAGTCCCAAAAGTAGTCTTCTAACCTCCACACACATACCATGACATGCATAAACATATCATAGACACACACAATAATAAAACAATAAAATCCTAAACCCTTGTGTACCATGAATACAAATTTTAATTAAATCTATAATATGTAATTTATTCTTCACCTCTAGTGTAATAACTTGCTGCCTTTAGATATACCCAATACCTTTTTTAGGTCTTATGTTCATTTAAAGGACACAGCTATGCTGTCCCATGTAGAACTATACTGAGAGTTCATGGTTCTGATTTTATACCAAAGAAAATAATGACCTGGGATAGAGAGAAGATAAAAAAGATCAAAGGGTACATTGCAATTGTCTCTATTGCTTTGGTTTCACCAGAAAGAACACAGTTGACTGCTGACTAAACATAATCACCTGTTGTTATGATAATAGTACATATCACAGCTCCCTCTGATCTCAAGGAGAACAGTGAAACAACACAAGATAAAAATAAAACCGAAATTTCAGTAATATTAAAATCCATTAAAATCTCGCTACCCATGTCTTTAAAACAGGTATTATTACAATACATTTTTCTCTGAAGTCCATTAACTTTCTCTCCCATAGCGATGATGGAAAGTAGGGCTTTGTGTATGCTCCACAAGTGCTCTCACCACTCAGTCTCAGTCCTAGCCCCTATTAAGATTTCTCAATGTCCTTGTCAACACACAGGAAAACACTTGAAAAGTCTAGAAATGCTACCTTTAAAAGACGATAAAGGAAGCAACAGCAATGTAGAACAAGTTACAAAGACATCTTTAAGGTCAAGGCTGCTTAGATCACTTGCAATATCTTATACACTGAATATGCACAAAATGACACAAATCCCAGCTACAAGGGGGAAAGGCAAATATGCTGAGAGCACAACTGCCTGCTCTACTGGAGGCTATTAATGTATCTAAATGCTAAAGAACCTGAGTATGTGTTGGGGGGGGGGCTTTTTGGCTGTACTTGAGGTCAAACCCAAGCTAAGCAAGTTATCTACACCTGAACTGTATCTGGAGCCCCAGGACATTAGTTTTTAAAAGGTAACAATTAAGAGCAGGCAAGTAAGAAAATTTCAAGTAAATATCTGGCTAGATAAGAAGATCAAAGTTTTCCTTAAAAAAAATGCAGTTACCTGCCAGAGATAAAAACAAAAGATAAGTACTCCAAATGACTTGACAGATTTTGTTGATTCCCTCCAGAAGGAATCACCCTCCCTGTAGAGTAGGGGGGTGGAATGGGACAGTGGGGGCATGGGAAGGAGAGAGAGAGGTAGGGAGGGAGGGAGAGGGAACTGGGATCAATATGTAAAGTAAGAAAAAGAATAAAAAGAAAAAAATCTGTTATCTAATCAATTCTACTTGGAAAATAGAGGTAGATGGAAAGCTCCAGAAACTTTCTAAAAGCTACCCTGTATAATATACATGCTGCAGCATACCTTCGATGCTAGTTCACAAACTCATAATAAGGAGACACATGCTAGACACTGTGGTATTAACAGCTTCCTTGCTATTACTATCCATAATACAAGGAAAAAGAGAAAAAGTTTAAATGTGTTTCAAATTCTCCTGCACAAACTTATTTACACATGGTTACTTAAATGGTATTAGATTTTGAAAAATGGAAGTAACAACTTCTGGGGAAAATGACCAAAACTTAAAACATGCATCAAGAGGCAAAAATGATCTGGACACTCAGGGAGACAGAGGCAGGTGGCTTTCTGTGAGTTTGAGCCCAGCATGGTCTATAGAATGAGTTCCAGGACAGCCAGAACTATACAGAGAAACCCTGTCTCGACACACCCCCAAAAAGAGGTACAATGAAATATTATATAAAAACCAAAGGTAAATTCTTCATCACAGGTATATCCTAAACATGTTCTCATGTTACTCCTCTGACTTTTAAGTAGAGAGCATGTATCTTTCTTCTAGGCTAGGGGTGTGTGTGTGTGTGTGTGTGTGTGTGTGTGTGTGTGTGTGTGTGTGTGTCTGTCTGTCTGTCTGTCTGTCTGTCTGTGAATATGCACATAAATACACACAAAAATTTCAAACTTAAAGCCAAATAACCAATATTTAATAATCTAGAATTTTTGTCAGATACTCATGCAAGTAAGCCTGAGTATATTGCTCCATTTCTAAGACAAATGCTCTTAAATAGCCAGATATGTGAAACATTAAAACATAACACATTAAGTTTTATACATACATACAGTGAAACATTAAAACTTAGCACATTAAATTGAGGAATCACCTTCAATTCAATTAAATGGGGAAGTCAGAATACAGTGTGTATTTAAGGCTATTTTACTCTTTTTAATAGATTCCAAGACTTTATTTTAATGTGTCAGATGCATCAGGTCAACAAATACTGAATAAAAAGCTTTATAACACTCTTCTTGAAACCTATACAAAGTAGTGACACCTTTCTAATTACTTTAAGCCTCACTGCTGAAGACACCAGCAATAAATCAGATCTATGGAGGCTGTGTATGATGGTTCATGCCTTTCCCAGCACTAGGTAGGGAGACAGAGGCAGGTGGCTCTCTGTATGAAGCCAGCCTGGTCTACATAGCAAGTTCCAGGATGGATGGATGGAAGAATGAAAGGAAGGAAGCAAGGAAGGAAATACATCAGATATATTATTCCATCAGCTCTCATAAATGCCAATTTGTCTTAGCTCATTCCAGGCAAAAAAAATGTGAATCTGAAAGAAAAAAAACCAACCAAACAAACATAACCAAAAACTACACCTAATCCTAAGCAGAGTTGTATCAGCAGTTTTCAGTTCACAGAAATTGTCACAACTATTTTTTCAATTAACTAAAATATTTCATTTATTTTACATCCTGATCACACTTTCCCCACCCTCGGTTCCTCCTCTGCCTCCCCTCTACCCTCCCCCACCCAAATCCACTCCTCCATCTTCCTTCAGAAAGGGGCAGGCCTGCCATGGGTGTCAAGAAATCACAACTTCCAATGTATCCTTCCTCTACTTCATTTTCCCTTCTACTTTAGAATAGAAAAGCAAGATAAATGAAAACCCTGACACAAGGATCTCCCAATTTAGCCATCTGGCAATGGATCATAAAGCCATCTGAAGTTTTAGACTGCAAAGCAGCCACAGGTAGTTCCAGATGGTCTGAAAAACTTGGGGGCACTGGCTCCATGTGCTTTGGCTGTGCTTTCTAGCAAGAACATCCATGGCTTAACCCCGGAAGGAGAAAAAGTATAGGCCTTGACATTAGTGCACTCCAGGGCAAGGAAGAGACCTTAGGACATTGCAACTCTGCAGTAGAACCCAATCTCCCTGTTAGTTGGTTCTTATCTGTGTACTTCAATGCAAAGCTGGCGAATCACTCTGAAGTTACTTACGATATCATTAAGTGGTAGGAAAACTAAACAGAATCAATCAACACCAAACATTCTGAAGATAAAACTTAGCACTAGTCATTTAACCCATGTGGTGGTGGTTGCACACGCCTTTCATTCCAGCAATCGGGGAGGCAGAGGCAGGAGGATCCCTCGAGGCCAGCCTGGTCTACAAGAGGTAGTTCCAGGACAGCCTCCAAAGGCACAGAGAAACCCTGTCTTGAAAAATAAAAAAATCCTATGTGCAACTATAGAATATAAAAGGTGTATTCTTAACAAACAAACAAACAAAAAACACTAGTCATTTAAAAGTATTTTTAAAACTAGGCCTAGAACAGACACTACCATGTAACCACATTTTCTACTGAGAACTCTTAACTCACAGTAATTCCTGAATATTGTTTTCCATGCAATACTATGAAGTCATTCATAGCCTTAAACAGCATACAGCCAGTTTCTTAGCTGATCTAATGCTATGACCCAGTAGTTGCACCCAAGGAAGACCTACATGAAAAACCTATTTAAAAGATGAAGAATTTTCCAGCAGAAACGCACAAAACTCTGAGAGCAAATCATGGTTTCAAGTTGGATAGTTTGATAGAACATGTTTTAATTACTTCCTTGTTGGTATAGTCTTTATTAATGAACTGCACTATAACTATGGGTTAAACTGCTTAGTAAACAAACTACTTTATTCACTGTTATCTAATTAGAGGCCAGCTAGCCTTTCAAATGTTTTTAATTCTTGTTTTTCTCTTTTACTGACCCAGTTCCTCTCTATTGGGATGAAACTGCTATGTGTGTTTTGCTCTAAGCTACTCCAGATCGGTGGTTTTCAGGTTGTACTGGATGACTCCATTCTATAAACAGCATCTGGCTCCATTTTGCACACAATGCTCAAGCAGGATGACTGTACTTTATTGCACACACACATATAACCACCTATCCAGCACCACTTATGAGACACTGATTATTCCTAAAAGTAAAATGGTACCACCCTATAGAATTAGCAAAATAAACTGTTAAGTATTGGCTCACAAGTATATTAAAACCACATCAAAAAAAAAAAAAACAGGCCCAAGGATTCATCAAACACAACAGATCAAAGAATGGGACAGTGCCCCCAACTGAACCTCATAATAGGAAAACACCTAACAAGGTAAATGGTGATAGCCTCCACTGCCCTATATCATGACCCATTATCTCTGTGTGTCAAGAGACAAAGGAATTGACAGGATTCAGCTCCATATTCACTGCTGGCATAGCCTACCCAGTATGGCCATCCAACAGTCTATTTTTTCCATCAGGACCTGACCCTGCATTTCACTCCCATGGCCCAGTGGCCCTGCATCTTACTTCTTACCATCTCCCCAGTCCTGTAGCAAGTCTTTGCAGCTGTTCTCAACTCTAAGGCCCACCAGCTCAACCCTGTGGACCTGAAACACTGCCAGCTCAGTTTCATACCTCCAACAGCTTTCCAACTCAGTTTATACATATCTAAACACTGAAAAGACTCTTCAATTCTACAAGTTCTCTGCCACCCTTTTGTGGTCATTTTGTAACCTAGGTAATTAGGGTCAATGATACAAATAAAATTACTGTGAGATATACACAGGCATGCATGAGAGGGAGATCTAAGATATTAATAATAATGATTAGAATAAAAGAACCTATATTTTCCAGCTATCAAGGGAATTGGGACTACTTGACAAGTTGCAGCCAAGGAAACTAACACAGCTAGTACATTTATTATTATTATTTAACAAATTCTGGCTTGTGGGAAAACACAAATAAGTCCATCTATGTTTCTGACAGTGTGTTCATAACATTGCCCCTTCTTCTACACTTATTCCTCCCTCTTTCCCTGATCTACACTCCATATTCCACCTGCCCTAATCCCAAAGGGTAAGAGTAACTTTCCACTCCCAAGGACAAACCTTATTCTCTTCTGTTGAGCACTGTTGTAATTATGAGAAAATGGAAATGATGGCTTTGATCTGTCTCTTTGAAGAAAGCATTTGCTATCCTGGCGGGAGGGGAGAGGAGGGATCCTGACACATGACTTGAGAGTAGAAAAAAACTACTTCTTTAGATCTAATATCTTTACTGCTCACTCAAAAACTAAACAAATATCAGATTAACCAAAGACAATAAGAAATCAAAACAAAAGAAGAAAATATAGGTGAATTTTCCCATGATGCTCGGAAAGTATCAAAACAACCAAGAATAAATAAATAAAGAAATAGACTGTTATAATCTAACTATGGGAGAGGTGTTTTTAACCAAGCTCCACTTAACAAATTTCACAGGGTGAAATATAATGAATAGCCACAGAACACTGACTATTCAATGCTGACTGGCTACTAGCTACTGGTAAGTGCACATGCTCCAGAGTCCCACAAACTAAAATGTCTACAATTAAGGGTCATTTATTAATGGGAGATGAACTAAATATTGTTAACTGTGATTCTTACTTGATAATTGTTGTGTGATATATTTTGCTATTTTAAGGTTAAAACCCTTCTTTTTATTTAGACAGAAAAGAGGAGATGATAGGAGATGCCATTATGTATATATGTTTCTCATACTGGTTAATGAATAAAGCACTGTTGGCTAATAGGAAAGGAAGATAGGAGGGACTAGGAGACAAGGAGGAAAGAGGAAGGAGTAAGGAGGAGTCAAGATGGAGAGACTAGGGAGACGAGACACTGGCCCCTTTCCCCGGTAAGAAGACCACGTGAAAATATTAGATTAACAGAAATGGGTTAATACTTAAGACAGAGCTAGCCGATAAGAAACAAGTAACAGGCCAACAGAATTATATCAAATACAGAGTCTCAGTGTGTTAATTGGGGCTGGCGCGGCAGCGGGAAAAAAACCTTACTCCTTACAATTTATGTTTGTTCACAAATGTGTTTCTCCTTATTCTAGTTTTGTAGGTGTTTTCTGAAAATCTTAATTATAGGTCGCTGCAAAAACCAGATAAAGGTGATCCTATCTTAAATGTGGGTGACAAAGCTTCAAAACATTTGGGGGGACTGTTAGAAACATGAAAGGGTCCAATAGTCAAATTATAGCTCATTATTACTCCACTTTAAAGATGTATAAACTCAGAATGAGAAGACAGAACTAGTGAAACTAGCCGGCCACTGAAAGACAAAAGCTACATCTTCTCACTTATATGCAGAAGCTAAAAACACAGTAGTACCCAGAGGTGGGTAAGACTAGCAGAAGGTAGGCAGATGGGGAAAGGATAGTTAATGTGGTTGACAAAAATTATCTATATCAAATTAGAACCAAGAAGATCTTGAGCTGGGCATGGTACTGCACACCTTTCCTGGCACTTAAAAGGCAGAGGCAGGCAGATCTCTGAGTTTGAGGCTAGCCTGATTCATACAGTGAGTTCCAAGCCAGCCAGAGACAGAGTGATCCCTTGTCTCAAAATAAAACATCTTGAATATTCTCAACACAAAGAAATGACTGTTTGAAATGATGACCATATTAATAGCTCACTCTGATCTAATTATTACACATAATATATATTACTGAAATATCACATCATAGCTAATAAATGTGTACAATTATATCAATTAAAATTTGTAATACATATTTTAAAAGACCTGTTAATATTATGCTAAAAGTTACAAAAGCTATAGCCCATGTTTAAAATTGGAAATAACCTCTTCTCTCTTTTAATAGACCAGCAATGATATCCAATAGTTTTCTAGATTATGTTTAGAAAACTCAACATCCAAACTCATTAGGTAAAAGTATTTAAGTAAATTTGAAATATATTTAAAAGTTAATAACAGATTAGTACTTTGCTATATGATGTAAGGAGTACGGTTTTTCCTCCCGCCGCCTGGTCTTGTCCTGCCGCCGTGCCAGCCCCAAATAATACACAGAGACTCTGTATTTGATACAATGCTGTTGGCCCGGTTACTTGTTTCTTATCGGCTAGCTCTGCCTTAATTATTAACCCATTTCTGCTGATCTATGTATTTTCACATGGCCTTCTCTTACCGGGGAGGCGACTGGCATCCAGCTCTCTCCAGACTCTCCATCTTGGCTCCTCCTTACTACTTCCTCTTTCCTCCTTCCTCCCAGTCCCGCCTATCTAGCTTTCCTATTGGCCAACAGTGCTTTATTTATTAACCAGTATGAGAAACATTTACAGAATGACATCTCCCATCAATATGAAATTTATATAAATTAGAGGGGAATGTAAAGAGTACTGTTTTTCCGCCTGCCGCTGCTCTTGTTCCGCCACCAAGCCAGCCCCAAATAACACACTGAGACTCTGTATTTGATACAATGCTGTTGGCCCGGTTACTTGTTACTTATTGGCTAGCTCTGCCTTAATTATTAACCCATTTTTGCTGATCTATGTATTTCTCTTACCGGGGAGCCGGCAGCATACTGCTTTCTCCAGACTCTCCATCTTGACTCCTCCTTCCTACTTTCCTATTTCCTCCTTGTCTCCTAGTCCCTCCTACCTTCCTTTCCTATTGGCCAACAGTGCTTTATTCATTAACCAGTATGAGAAACATACAGAATGACCTCTCCCATCATCTCCTCTTTTCTGTCTAAATAAAAAGAAGGGTTTTAACCTTAACATAGCAAAATATATCACATAACAGTTATCAAATAATCACAGTTAACACTATTTAGTCCATTAACATTTAGCAAGATTTGAAGAAAATATTCCATCATCTATCCTGTCTTTGTGTGTCTAAAGTACTTATCTTTAATACTAAGGAAAACTATAACTATAACTATCTGTCTTCAACTCCTTCAAAGACCACAGAAGGATAATATATAAACTCTAGAAATGACAGAGACAACTCACTGCCTGGTCACCCGAAGTTCTTTTGTAATCTTCCATCTTCAGCCCATAGGCCATAGTGTGTCTAGCTGACTCTTCAGCAACGCAGGAAACTTTAAACTGTCTTTTTGTATTGGCAGTTTGACAGTCACTTTTCTCTGTGTCCTGCATACTGTCTCGCAGACTCTTCCATGAAGCAGGAACTCTGTAGCAATGTCCATCTTGAATCAGCAGTCACTTTTCTGTGGGCCCTGCATGTCCAGTTTATATAGCATAAAGTCAAACAGTCCAGACAAGAGCAGTGTCTTGTCCAAATGGCTAGTCTTGCCATATTGGAAGCAAACTTTATAATGCATTTCTTCGATGTCCATCTTCCTTTCTGGTGCAGGTGGTATTGCCAAGAGCAATTATGTCTCACTGTCACAAAAACCCTAAACCACTTTAAATGCCATATTCTGTAGGTCTTTGAAAGGTTTGAAGAATGCCTATTTATCTCAAATACATCTCTGTGTATCTTGAAAACCTAACTAACTTAACTCTAAGCTTTGACTATCATAGGTAATTATCTATAATCTGTACTACATTATACATTACATTTCAAAATAAGCTATACAAACAAGAGGAGAAATATACATATGACAAAATTGACCTTAAATTGTATCAATAAATGAAAATCCATTCCAAAACAAACTATGCATATCTATACCATAATTCCCTTTTACCTTTAAAAAGATATTGGTTGTGATCCTTAACCATTTATAACCAAGTCCATTTAAATGAAAACAAACATTTATAAACAATATTTGGGAATTTGGGCGTCGTTTGTTCCAAACTACTTCCTGCTGATAGGGGGCGCTGTCATGGGGATCCTAAGAAGTTGTAGAAATCTTGGCTGTAGTCTGCAAGGCTGGTTTGTTCAAGCTGTTTTGAATGTTGGATCATCAGCGACTGTTTCAGGGGGCCTGGCTTGATCAAACCACATTAGTCTGTAAGGAATCCACAGCCTGTTATTTTCTGTGGAAACAAAAATAGAAATCCTTTTTCCCAGTAACTTGTCCTTGAACTTGGATGTTGGAGTCAAAGCATTTTTAAAATATATAAATTGAATTAATCTAGCAGCATTTCCTTTATCAGTTGTTGTTATTTTCTCAGCAGTTAAACAATGTAGAGACAACACAATAGCATACAGTAACCAGATTCTCTTTGAGTTTTTCATCTTTACGTGGCTTTATTACTCTGTTTATTTTACTTTTAGTTTTTCATTTTTTGACTCTTATCTATCCTGGAATTTACTCTGCATACCAGGTTTACTTTGAAAATCACAGAGATCTGCTTGCCTCTGTCTCTTGAGTGCTGGGATTAAAGGCGTGTGCTACAACACCCAGTTCCTCTTTGTCTCTTTAAAACCATTTTTTTTCATGTCTACGTATATTTTAAAACACACTGTAAACCTTTAGAGGTTTTTCTTAATATGAATCTGTCTTTACTGTAAATCTTTATCTTTGTCTGGCCACAAGTCTTTTATCTGGTAAACAACAACTTTGCTAAAATGAAAGTCATAGCTGTGTCAGCCGCGGTTTACCAAAGATGGTGGCGGGTACTTTTACCCACCAGCACGGAAAGCTGTGCTCACCGCCTTGGTCTGCGCTGCCACCCAGAAAGCATGTCTGTTTGTCCCTAGCAAAGCAGAGTTTAACTGAGAAAAATGTTGATACCAAGAAACCTTGCTTGTCTCTGTTTTGTTGCTTCTAAAACCCTTTTTTAAGCTTTTGTTAAATTTTAAGTGGAAGTTCTTATTAACCACGTGGGCGCCATTTGTAAAGAGTACTGTTTTTCCGCCTGCCGCCGCTCTTGTTCCGCCACCAAGCCAGCCCCAAATAACACACTGAGACTCTGTATTTGATACAATGCTGTTGGCCCGGTTACTTGTTACTTATTGGCTAGCTCTGCCTTAATTATTAACCCATTTTTGCTGATCTATGTATTTCTCTTACCGGGGAGCCGGCAGCATACTGCTTTCTCCAGACTCTCCATCTTGACTCCTCCTTCCTACTTTCCTATTTCCTCCTTGTCTCCTAGTCCCTCCTACCTTCCTTTCCTATTGGCCAACAGTGCTTTATTCATTAACCAGTATGAGAAACATACAGAATGACCTCTCCCATCAGGGGAAAGAAAGCATGTGGATTTGGGTGGGTGGGGAAGTGGGAAGGATCTGGAAGGGATTTGTGGAAGGGGAAACCATAATCAAATATATTCTATAAAAATCTATTTTTCTTTAAAAGAAAAGTACCAAGCAATGAAAGGACAAAAGGTAAAAGAAATTAGCAATTTGTAAAAGATGTTTTTTTTGAGACAAGATTTCTCTGTGTAACATTTCTGGCTGTCCTGGCACTCGCTCTGTGTGCCAGACTAGGCTCAAACTCACAGAGATCTGCCTGCCTCTGCCTCCCAAGTGCTGGGATTAATGGTGTGTGCCACTATCACTGGCTCAAGAAATATCTTAAAAATTAAAAATGAAAATTAATCCTTCCACTTGTTATCAGAAAGATAAAATATAGTTCTATATGATACCATTCTTTGTCTTTCAGATCAATAAAATGTAATCAATAACCCAGGCATAGTGGCACACAACTGCGTCTAGTCCGAGCACTTGGGAGGCAGAGGCAGTCAGATTTCTCTGAGTCTGAGACCAGCCTGGTCTACAGTGAATTCCAGGCTAGCCAGGGCTACATAGTAAGATCCTCTCTCAAAACAAAATAAAATAAACAGTCTTAAGCAATAAGCACAATAGACAGTTTGACACTATAATAAAACATTTTGTTGTAAGTTTTCTAGAGATCATACTGGCAATTGTCCTAAACCTGGAACTTTAGAAATGTTAGGACTGATCAAACAGATCAGTGGGTAGAGGCATTTGCTCTGCAAGTCCAGCAACCTGAGTTTATCCCTGGGATCCACGTGATGGTGAAATGAGAAAATTGACTCCACCAGGTTGACCTTTAACACACAAGCCAATAAGTCAATGCCTCTATCATTTGACTAAGCAGTTCCATTTCTGAAACTTCATGCTTGGTAAAAAGAAAATGTGTACACACACACACACACACACACACACACACACACACACACCTGGATAAAGCTTTGGCAGCAAGACACACTTTCTGCAAGTATTAACTGTAACATTTCAAAAAGGAGGGAAACAAAAATTACTGTGTTCAGCACTGAGGGTGAAACAGTAAAACAGTTCCAGGCTTTCGTGAGGTTAGAGCCTATTGGGAAAGCCAGTCAAATCATACAAGTAATTATCTAAAGTACAATAATAGGGGAATCACCAAGCAAATTATGAGGCATTCAAATAAATGAGATGACACACAGTCATCAGAAATTATTTATAATGAATTATCAAGAACACGAAAAAATACTTGTGCTAAATGAAAAGCTATCAAATTACAGATGCAGTGTAAACCTATGGGAAAAGACAAGACAGAAAAATGGCATGAGGTTTCTGCCTACTGATGATAGATAGGTAAGACCAGCAAGTTTGTGGCACTTGACGTGGGGCTGTCTCCATCCGTTACCATAAACTCTGTGGTCTCGTAGCTTTATAGACACTGCCACTGAAGGGAGTTGTTGACCTGATTTTGAAGCCCATTGTTGGAGCACTGCTGAAAAGAATAGTAATTACTAATGAACAATCAAAACCCACATCTGCTTAAACCTGCACTATTTCTTTGAGGCAAATAAGATAGCAGTCAAGCATGTAAATGGGAGAACTTCAAAATGACACAACAATAGAGGGCTTAAAAGACTGGGCATATGTATAGAGCACTGGATTGGGTACCAAATACTTATTCCTGCTGCTTGCTTATAAGGCTCTGCACAAACTCCAAGTGAAGTAAAGGGGTGTGTGTGTGTGTGTGTGTGTGTGTGTGTGTGTGTGTGTGTGTGTTTATCTTTTGAATTAGTTGACAAAATAATAGCCTTTCATACATTCCAGTTTGCTTTTGGCTGGGTCTCCCCTCCATCCCTCACCAGTTTTGCCTTCCTCACCATACTTTCTCCCAGTATCCTTCCCTTCCACTTTAATTGTGTCCCTTATTGATAAGTGCTAGAGCTTCTTTTTCTTCCTGGCATGTGCCCATTTCAAGTTCCCTGGGAAAGGACATGCATATTTATCTTTCTGAGCTTTGATTACTTCACTTATTCTTTTCCAGTTCCACTCACTTTTCTTGCAAAATCCTAAGTATGTCTTTCTTTACTGTGGAATAAAACTCCATTATTCAGTCTCTCTCTCTCTCTCTCTCTCTCTCTCTCTCTCTCTCTCTCTCTCTCTCTCTCTCTGCCATATTCTGTTGATGGCTATTCAGGCTGATTTCATTTCTTTGCTATTGTGAAAGGAACTCATAAACATGGATATCCAAGTACAGTACCTCTGCAACAGGAATTGGCATTCTTTGGGTAGATGCCCAGGAATGGTATAGCTGGGTTACTTGACTTCTGTAGTGGTAATATTAGCCTACACTTCCCATCAAATAGAAGGGTTCCCTTTCTTATATTCCAACTTGAATTTGTTGTAATTTATTTTCTTGATGGTTAGCATTCTCAATGAGGTGTGATGGAATCTCAAAGTAGTTTCAGTTTGTATTTCTCTAAAGTTAAAGATGTTGTTAGTTTCTTTTATTGCACAGAAGCTTAATTTTCATGTAATTCCATTTGGTATTTAACACAGTAGTTTTCTGTGTTACTGGGGTTATTGTCAGAAATCTGTTGCCAGTACCTACATTCCAAAGTGTTTCCCCTTTATTTTCCTTTAGCAGTTCCAATGTTTCCTGTTTTAAATTAATATCTCTGATCCAGTTTGGATTTTTTATGCAAGATGAGATATGGATCTAATTTCAATCTTCTGTCAGCACCATTTGTTATATGGGCTTTTTTCCAATTAATGTTTGAACCCTTTGTAAAAACTCTGGTGTCCAGTGCTGAATGGGTTTGTCTCTGCGTGTTCTACTAGGTTCCCAGGTCTACAAGCCAAGGCAGATGCTTAAAGATTTTATTTTATTTGTATATGTGTTTTTATGTGCCATTAGTGCAGGCACCTAAAGAGTCTAGAATAGGGTTTGGATACTGTGGAGCTGGAGTTTCAGGTGGTTGTGAACTACCACTGCAGACATGGATACTGAGAACTGAATTCAGTTCTTCTGTAAGAAAAGTACAAGCTCTTGACTACCAATCCATCTCTTCTGGCCCCCAAAAGACTTTCAAATTACCTGAACTTCAAATGTATGCCCTACTTCACATACAATTTCTCCCTAACAAAACATGCAAGGCTTATTGGCTCAAAAAGTTTAAGGAAAACTGGCCAATCATTGACTACTCCTGAAGTTATGCTGACCCAATCAATGGAAAGCCCTAGAAAGACAGACCAAGGATTTGAGGAAAATAAACAAAATGCTCACTCAGACAGGGTGCCATATGACTGTAATCCAAGCATTACTTTGAGTTTGAGGGCAGTCTTGGGTGCATAGTAAAGATCACCCAGGCCACAGAGATCCTGTCTAAAAGAAAGCCAAAACTTTCTAAAGAAACAAAAGTCAACCCATTAGCAGAAAATTTCTAGCACAGACTTCAGTATCAAAGAGGAAGACTATATTACTAGTCCAGGCAATCACTGAACCAAATGAAAACAAGAATAACCACCACCTTTGGAGGCTCATAACAGAATTGTTACAATATATTACTCAAAATATCAACCTATTGAGAAAAACTGCTGAAGGAAAATAGAAGCCAACAGAAATTGGCCCTGAAGGGACCCAACTGTTGGGTTTAGCAGTTTATGTTTTAATTTGTATTTTATTTTTAACGTGTGTGTATACAAGAGCATGTGAACATGCCACAGCAGGTGTGTGGGGGTGAAAGGACAACTTAGGACTCAGTAGTCTTTTTAATTTGTTTTTTATGCACATGCATGCAGAAGACACCTTGTGAGAGTCTGCTCTCTCCTTCCACCATATTGGCTCTAGGAATAAAACTCATCAGACTTGATAGCAAGCACCTTTACCCACTGAGCCATCTTGTCCACTAGGGGGTTAGTTCTCTCCTTCCATCATATGGGTTCCAGGGATTGAGAGTGGGTATCACTGACTTGTTTATAACATTAAAGGAAAAGCTTTCAGATTTTCAAGGTTCAGTGTATTATCTGTGGGGTAGTTGTTACACATAACATATTCTTTTCTAGTTGTTTTTGTCATGAAAGGGTTTTAAATGGCATTGGATGTTTTTTTCTTCTAGTGAGATCACCACATGGGTTTTATACTTACTTTGCTCATATGTTTTACATAAACTATTACCTTCTTCCCTCCCATCCATGCTATCTGAAACTTAATAGTAAGCAAATGAAATATAAATTTAGTTTGACTGGTATCAAAGGTAAAAGGAAATAATCAGTTAATACAACATTTAAAATTACAAAATCACTAACTTTAGACTATAAGAGGACTTTAGAAATTAGTAAGGTCAACCGCTATTGAAAAAATTATAAATCAAAGAGGTGTATTTACTTGTTCATGTCATGTTATATGATGCTGAGGATGCTCAAAGAGGTAAAGAAGACAGCAATCCTAGAAGATACCCTTTAGGTATAGTATTTTTGTAGGAAGTGTGAACGTTGTGAAAACTAAAATGGAGTCACTTATGACAAAGTGTAATAATCAGGGAACCAGTAAGAGAAGGGTCCTCATACAATGTTATCATTGTCACAACTGCAACCCCCAATAAAGATATCCTTCTACAAGGATGTTTCCCCAGAAATTACTGTTCAACTCTGGACTGACATGTGCCCCCCAATACTGAACCTTGTAACCAAGGATAATTCTTTCAAAATAACATGTAACTTTCCTTGTTTTGCCTTAAAGAACATTTATCTACTTTTGCCTCCTTAGTGTGCTTATTGTAACACCCACAATAGCAGACTGCAATCTTGCAATCTTGTCATTTCTGATTAAAATCTTTTTTTTTTTTTTTGGAAAGTTGGTTATTTGAGATTAATAAAAAAAAAAAAGATGACCCTTTTAATCTGTTATTAAATTTGGATTGCTTATATTTGGTTGAAGAAGTTTCAGATATTCATCATGGATATTGGCTTTTCATTTTCTTTTCTTGTAGTGTATTTGTCTACTTTGGCATCAGAATAATGCTTACCTCATAAAGTCAGTTTGAAAATATTCCTCCTCTTCAAAGTTTGAAGATCTATAAAGGAATGGCATTAACTCTACTTTAAATGTTCAAGAGAACTTATGGAAGCCTACCAAACTTGCCTCCTTGCTTTTCTTGGTGGAAAGGTTTCTGATTACTAATTTAATTTCCTCGTGCATTATTGATTTGTTCAGATTTTATTTCCATTTGATCCAATCTTAGAAAGGTATATATTTTTTAAGAATTTATCCATTTCTTCAGATGATCCAAATTGTTAGCATAGAATTGTTCATGACAGTCTTATAATTCTATTTCTCTATCTGTTGCAAATTATCTTTTTTTTTCTTAATCTGGCTAAAGGCTTATAGATTTCATCTTTAAAAAAAAAACAAACCCTAACTTAGTTTTGAGTTTTTCTATTTCACTATTTTTTGTTCATTTATTCCTTTATTTTGATTATTTGGGAGCTTAGTTTCTTCTTTTTATATTTTAGGCACAAAATTAAGTTGTTTATTTGTGATCTCTGCTTTTTCTTGATGTTGACTTGTGTATGTGTGTTCACATGTATATCATGTGTACATGTACAGACATGTGATGTGGGTGCACGTGTAGGCCAGAGGTGAACATCCGGTGCCTTCTTCAGTTCTCTCCAACTTATTTTTTGAGGCAGTCCCTCACTTTCCCTGGAGCTAACCCTTCTGGCTAGACTGGCTAGCCAGTGAGTTCCAAGGATCTGACTGACTCTGCCTCCCCAGTGCTGGAATTACAGAAATGTACTGCCACACTCAGACTTTTTATTTGGATGATAGGGATCTGACTTTTGGTCTTCACACTTGCATGGTCATGTTCCTGTATCCTCAGTGTTGTGGGCTATGGAGACAAGAAGATTGTTAAGGTTTCTTGGCTTTAGGTTTAGTAAAAAACATGTCTGTCCCAAAGGAATAAGGTAGAGACTAATAAAGCATTAAGAAAGCATTTTCCTCTGGTCTCCGTGTGTTGATATGAGTACATTCACCCACAAACATATATATTCATAATACATATATATGTAGATAGAGAGATAGACACAGAGAGAGAGGGGGAGAGGAAGAGGGAGAGAGAGAGAGAAAGAGAGAGAAAGAGAGAGAGAGAGACCCCATCCCCCAATACACACAGAACTTCATGGAAAAAAGTTTTGTGGGCAGAAAAATACTAAGTACAGAAATTTAAGGGTAAAAACAGAGCAAAGTTCAGTCAAGTTGTATGACAACGTGGGAATTGAAGATGCTTATGTGTGGAAAAGAGGTGATACTGTAGGCTAGGAGACAGCATCTTTGTTAGAGTCACTAATACAGGGACTATGGATGGGTCCCAATGTGTCATAAACAATAATCTTGTCAGTACTCTTGCTTATATCTTAGGATGTCATACAAATCTCAACCAGGTGAAACAAGGGCCCTTGAAGTTGCCTGACAGAGTAAATCATTGTTTCCTTAATGCATAAATAATTAACTACAGAAATGGAAACAGTAAAAAGTATTACTATGGGTATAGACAGCTTCACAAAAGATGAGGTACTTGCATTGTGCTTTCAGACAGGTGACATCACTAAGTGTAGGCATATGTATGCATTAGCATCTAATATAACACTACTACAAATAGCTCCAATGAGAAAAGAGGATGGATCATAAGAAAATCAGAAAAAAAAATGGAAAAAAATACAATTCCTTAGGCTAGAAACTAAAAACATAGATTAGAAACTTGGCTTGGCCCCTACTAGCTATGAAAAATCTCCGAATACCCAGTAAAGCTTTGATTACATCATTTCTAAGACACAAATTAAAATAGCATTTAACAGACACATTTGAGAATGATGGAAAAATAGGCTGGGGGGTGTGTCTCTTAATGGAACAATCAGATAGCAAAAAGGAGTAAAAGCAGTATTTCTTCAAATATCTTTCAGGTTCTTTGTGACTTACAGACTGTGTCTTTTCTTTTGGTTTTTGATAGGTTTGTTTTGTCTTTTCGGAGGAGGAGGGGGGGGTCCCAAATTGAGAATCCAAGTTCCTCTAGATTAGTGCTATCTAACAAACTCTGGTTGATGACAAATTGTTATAAATTTGTGCTACTAATGTGGCTGATGTGACTAAGGAGATAAACTAAAAAAAAAAAAAAATCTATTATTGAGATAATAAAAGTCACCAATGTGGTGGGCTTTAGTATATTCAAAGTTGTGACCTGAGGAGCAAACACTATTCCAGAGACCAAAGAAGAAATCCCATGCTCAGTTACAGTTATTCTTCATCCTGCCTTCCCCACAACTCCTGCTAGCCACTAATTTAATTTCCCCTTCAAAAGACTCACTTCTGGACATTTCATAAAACTGAAATTACATAGCATGTGATATTGTATGCCTGGTTTCTTTCACTAAGCATAACTTTTAGAGGGAATCTATGTTGAAAATACTACACATACTTCAACCCTTTAATATTTCGGTGTGCAATTACAACATTTTCTTAACTGTTCATCCAATAATGAACACTGGGGTTGTTTATACATCTTGACCACTATGAATAATGTTAGTATGAATACTTTATAGTTATAATTTGTTTATGTGTTTTGTGTAAGTATAAGTTTTTAATTCTCTTGTCTAAGTACCTAAGAGTAGAATTGCTGGGTCACATGAAACTATGACTTTTTGAAGAATTGACAGCTTTCTTTCCATAGCGGTTGTACCAATTTATATTCTCATCAATCTACAATCTCGTTATCATTCATCTTTTGCAAATCAATTAAGCATGTTGACAATTTCATATGCATATAGGGCATTCTGGTTCCTTTCTCCTCCCAATCTCTTTTATCTTCCTCCCATTCATGTGAACCTCTCCTCTTTCTTCAGTCCTTTTCCCAGATTCATGACTTTTGGTTTTATGATCCATTTAGTTTAACTATGACCACCTGTGTAAGCACAAACATCCATTTTTTTTTTTAGTTCTAGCTATCCTAAGGGTAAAGTGTTTGTCACTATGGTTTCTTATTTGCATTTAGCAATGATTTAATGTTTCTACACTTTTTCATGAGTCCACTGGAGATTTAAAAATCACTTTTGCACAAAGTGCAGTTTAATGAGTTTTATTTAACACTGACTAACCTAGGAAACAGCAGCATCCTAGCAGCTACCATATTACCTACCTTTTGCTCAAGGCCAGGTGGGGTTTGCTAGTTGACTCAAAGTCAAGTCTAGCTTCATGGATCACACTAGATCAATGGTTCTCAACCTGTGGGTCAAAACCCCTTTGGGGGTCAAATGGCCCTTTCACAGGGGTCACCTAAGACCATTGGAAAACACAGATATTTATATTACAATACGTAAGAGTAGTAAGAGTACATTTATAAAGTAGCAATGAAAATAATTTTATGGTTGGGGTCACCACAACATGGGGAACTGGATTAAAGGGTCACAGCACCAGGAAGGTTGAGAAGCATTGTACTCGAGGGTCCTACTAGAACAATGAAGAGAATGTGAATCAATGTAAAATACAGAAAACAGTGATTCCTAAATACAAAGCCCGACAATTTGAAAGTTCTCAAAAATTAGGGAAACTAATTAGTTATTAGTACTAGATAGGATTCTACTATTATGTTCAATATCCACAATATAGTTCTTTATTAATGTGTTTAAAGAGGCATTGTGAAAATTCGAATGCTTTTGAAGCAGAAAAATATTAGTATTAAATTAGTACTAAAACACAGTTGGGATGCTTGGCAGTTTGTGGAGCCTCTGGCATTGAAACCAGTATATATCCCTAGTGCATGAACTGGCTTTTTGTAGCCCATTCCACCTAGAGGGACACTCTCTCAGCCTAGATACAGGGGGGAGGGCCTAGGCCCTGCTCCAAATGATATGACAGACTTTCATGATCCCCCATGGGAGGCCTCACCCTCTCTGAGGAGTGGATGGGGGATGGGATGGGGGGAATGGAGGGAGGAATGGGAGGATGGGAGGAAGAAGGAACTGGGATTAGTATGTAAAATAAGATTGTTTTTAATTTAAATTTAAAAAATGTCAAAAAAAAAGACTTGTTACCTGAAGACCTAGGTGCAATATCTATTTCATAATGAGCCTCATCTGATACTGCAGCATAAACACTCTAAAGTAACATTCTCTGCTTACTACTTCCAAATGGTTCAAAACCCACACTCGGCAGAATTTATCTACAGCAGTTACTTCTCTGAAAGGGACACTCAGCTGCCAAGGAAGTGAGAAAAATTACAGATGCTTACCTCTGATTCTGTAGGGCTGTCCCAGATACCTCTGCACAAGGACAAGACAACACAGCACAGACCACCAGATCTCTCCTCATACCTAAAGTATATTGTGATTTGCCAAACTTCAATCGTCACCCACCCCAGACCTCTATTTCAGGTAGATAAAGCAGAAAGGATGGGGTTGTTCAGACGATTCATGTGGGTGGATGGTACTGTCTGGGAAAATAACACTACCTTTTTTAAAGAGTTCACGTTTTAGTCATCGCCATAAATAATTTAAAAAATTCTTCACTTCCAACACTATTTTGAGGAAACCGTAAAACTCGGATTATCTGACAGATAGGCTGACTGCCTTGGGCAATAGACCTGAATGACCACATTCTGTGTACTTGCCTTTGTCTCCCTTTGTATCTCACCACTGGGATGAGTAAGTAGGGCAAAAGGTATGAATTAAGATGATTGGAAAAGTCTAAAAAATGAAAACGCTAATTTAGTCACATCTAGTCTGAAATTCATTGACTACTTTTCTTGTCTGGGATAAATCATGAACCAAAACAAACTCACAAGTAAGATAGCTGAGTATCACTCAGTTAAGTCTGACTTTCTAACTTAAAATATCAGTCATTGAAGAAAAAGAAATACAAGCATGGAATGACATCTGCAATAAAACCACTTTTTCTGCTTTTGATACTAGAGCAGGAGATTATGAAATGGACTTTCTTTCCATAGAAACTCATTGGTTTTCCTTCAGTGATGTGGGGAGACAGAAATATCCCAGTCCAAACAGTAGTAAAGTCACGCCTTATATTTTATGTGAAGCTGACCACTTCTCACCTTAACAACTTAGAGCAAGTACAAAGGAAAATTCAGGAGTTCCAAATGGTACCCCAACTATAGACATGAGCAACCATTCTTGTTTGGATGTGTAAATGCTAACAATAACTCTCTCAGGAAATGCTCAAAGATTAACCAGCATACTAGATATCTATGTGTTCAAATCATTCTGGTGACATGCAAGCAACTACAGCACTGCAGGACAAGAATAACAATACAACAGGCACAGCAAATCAGCTCACAAATTCATAAACATAGCAGTCACAAAGTGGGATTTGTCCTGGGGAAATAAAAAAGGCAGTAAGAATAGAGAGACATGTAGATTATAAGAGATGATTAAGTTAGATTACACTAGAATATAGAAACACCGAAGACACACCAGCATGGAATCAGTAAGAAAAGGTCATAGCATTATTAAACAGTTAGTACTATTACCAAGCACAAAAAAGGCAATGTAAAACATTAGTCATCAAGTTACTAAGTTGATATTAGAGAAAGTAATGAGCTCATAGAAATATGAGGGTCATGTGTAAAAGCAGATTTTAACTACTCACAAGAAAACACTAATAAGACTTCATCTCAAGCAGGCATCAAAGAGATTCTGGTTTAGAGAGCCAGACAACAAATAGTTGGTGCTCAGTGGACAATGGTCCTGCACAATTACTCATTTTTATCTATTGCATAAAAAAGCAGCCATAGGCAATAAACAGGTAATGAACCAATTTAGGCTGTGGACCATCATTTACTGATCCAAAGTTCTAAGGGGATAGATAGTTCTCAAAATTTGGTGTGCAACAGAATTCTCTAGGGGGGCTTGTTAAATCAGTGGTAGTGGCATTCCACTTCCTTAGCTTCTGATCTAAAGGGTCAAGGTGAGGTCTGAGAAATGCATTTCTAATACATCCCTAGAATGCCATAAATTCTTCCTTACAGGCTAACCAGATGTTGAAGAATTTAAGTTCATATCTGCCTGAACATAATTGTTTTTCATGTGAAGTTTCTTTTTCCCCTTTATTTTCCTTTTTAATTTAAATTTGAAGCAAGTTTGTTTTACATGTCAATCCCGTTACTTCACTCTCCTGTCCTCCCCTATGACCCCCACCAAACCACAGCTCATCCCTTTCTGCTCCCCAGGGAGGGCGAAATTTGAAAATTCAACCAAAATTTTACAACTTAAGGAAAAAAGAGCAGCATGCTAATTTACATTCTTCCCCTTTGCTTTGACTTCAGTGTTAATTTATTATTGTTCCATAAGTAAAATAAACATACTTCACCTTCAAATAGTCAACCTTTTGACTTAATATGTTCTAAGTCCTACCTAAGAGGCTAATGTAATGCTCATACAAACAATACAAACACAGTTTAAAGACAAAGGCAAGACCCAGTAAGATGTATGTAAAGGCACTCACTGTACAAATCTTACAACTTGGGTTGGATCCCTGAAACCAACGTGGTTAGAAGAAAAGAACCAACTCATACAAGTTGTCCTCTGTCCTTCACATAAGCACTGTGGCCACTCAACACACACACACACACACACACACACACACACACACACACACACACACACACACACACACACTTTTTAGAAAGGTAATTGTCCTTCCAAGATGAAAGAAAATTCAACAAAGCCTATTTCTAAGTAGATGTGCTTCATTCCAACAAACTTATATAATGTATAGGGCAATTTAAGACTTTTTGAAAATCATGCCATCTTACGCTCATAAGAACCTCATAAAACCAGCAGTGCCAGTTGTTACTATCCCTTTAAAAAGGAGGGGGTGCTTTTGTTTTATTTTATGAGCCTGTATGTCTGTGTGTGTGTACATGTATGCCATGTGCATGCAATTACTCACAGAGACCAAAAGATAGCACTGGATCCCCTGGAGCTGAATTGGAGGCACTTGTGAGATGCCCAGCATAGGTGCTAGGAATAGAACTTGGGTCCTCTGCAAAAGCAGTAAGTCTCTTAACTGCCGAGACATCACTCCAGCTCCCCATTCTTCTTTTATAAGATAAAGAAATAGAAGAGGGAGGAGCAACAATATGAGAAAAGGGGGCAAGACCATTTTAGGGATACCCTCAGAGACAGCTCACCTGAACTAGTGGGAGCTCACTGACTCCTGACTGACAGTGGGGGAAACTGCATAAGATCAAACTAGGCCCTCTGAATGTGGGTGACATTAGTGTGGCTTGGGCAGGCAGTCTGTGCGGCCACTAGCAGTAGAACCAGATTTATCCCTACTGCATGAACTGGCTTTTTGGAGCCCTTTCTCTTTAGAAGGATGACTTGCTTAGCCCATATATTGGGGGAGGGCCTTGGCCTGCCTCAAAGTGATGTGACAGACTTTGTTGACTCCCCATGGGAACCCTTACCCTCTCTGAGGAGTGGAGGGGGTTGGGGTGGGGGGAGCAGGAGGAGGGGAGAGAGTGGGAACTGGTATTGGTATATAAAATGAGAAAAGATTGTTTTAAAATAAAAATGATTAAAAAACAAAAACAGAAGAAAATAATTAAACACTGATATCTTGTGAACCATTATGTAATAATTTTCCAACAAGCATGATAGCATATGACTTTTCAGTACACAGGAAGATGAATCTCTGTGAGTCTGAGGCCTCCCTGGTCTACATAGTGAGTTCTAGGACAGCCAAGAAGACCCTGCCAAATAAACAAATGAATAATTTTAGAAATAAAGTTTCTTTGGAATACTTGTTTCCCTTGGTTATTTTTTGAGGGAGTAACATTTTAAGAGTTTCACTCTGTAACCCAGTCTAGCCTTGAATTTACAATAATCTTCCTGTCTCAGCCTCCCAAGTGTTGGAACTGCAGGAATAAGCCATCATGCCTGGATTGACAATTACTAAATTACATTTTTTTCCTGCAAATCTAACTTAAAGTTCTCTATGTTTAGAAATGGCTCTGGATACGAGAGGAAATGTCCTAATGAGGCCATCAAATCCACATTCATATTTGTTAACCTAATAATGAAGCCACCAGGTTTTAAGTCTAACCAAGAAGTCCACTAAACCTGCTTACAGGTCATAGAATAGGAAGCACGATCCAGCAGTATAATGAGAACATTCAGCCATGGAAGAAATATTATTGTTGATGATCTGAAAGGTGTAGCAGCAAGCCTTGAATGCTCCCTCTTCAGATTTCTAGGCTTTTTCTGCAATGATGATAACAAAGCATTTTCACATGAATAGACGTTTACACAGATCTGTTTAATTGCCATGAAAGAAATCTTCTTAAAAAATGTTTGAGACTATAATTACAACATTTCTCCTTTCCATTTCCTCCCTCCAAAACCTCTCATATACTCCTCCCCACTCTCCAAATCCCTGACCTCTTTTTCACTAATTGTTATTGTATGCATATACTATACATATATTCACATATATAACTTATATATACATATACAGATATATTCCTAAATATAACCTATTTAGTCTGTATAACACTACCACTCTGTGTATTTTGGGGGCTGACTGTTTGGCACTGGACAACCAATTAACGGGCTCTTCCCTGGGGAGAGAGGGCCACCTCTTTCCCTCATAGCTTTCCTCAGTAGTCTGTAGTTCTTTGGGTAGGGTTGAAGCCTAGTGGGCATCTCTCTATCCATTTTGGCATGCTCACTGTTGTCATTCTTGTTTAGCTAATATTTGGGCTGTCATTTTGATGAGACTTATGAGTGTGCCTTCTGATATTACTAGGAAACACAACCTCACTTATCTCTGGCTCTTACAATCTTTTCACCCCTTCTTGCTCAGTGTTCCCTGAGTCTCAGGTGTGAGACTATTTTGTAGATATATCCATTGTGAGAAATCTTTTTAAGAAAAAGAGCATAGCTTACAACATGTATGATTAGTAAAGTTTTTTTTCCCTTAATAATACCTTGATTATAGTGGGAGCTAAATATATTCTCAATCTGACCTGTCATCTGAATAGTACGATTTTTTTCAAATTCATGTGAAATATACTTAAGAATGTTCTCAGTGTAAACAGTTTTCCTGCTTGTTTTACAAGAATCCAGTTACTTCACATGTAATTTAGTTTGAAAGAAAATATTTATTGAAAAGATAATCATGCTGGAGTGATATCCTAGTGGTTAAGGACACATGGTACTCCTGCAGAGGATCCTGTGGGTTCCTAGCACTCACATGGCTACTAATAAAAAGTAAATACCTCTTTAAAAAAAGATAATATCAAAGTGTCCAGGGCAGCCAATGCCTCTGCCCCAACAATCAGGAAGCAGAGATATGTGGATGTCAGTAAATGAGGCCAGCCTGGTCTACAAGTTGATATCCTGTCTCAAAAAAAGTATCATCTCAAATTTAATGTCATATTATACTACTAGAACTAAGGCCTAATTAAGATATGAAGCCTAAGCAGGATACAGGAAGCTATTCATATACAAATAAAGTCGGACAATACTCCTTTTAGACAATTGAGTTATTGGAGAGAGGGCCAGTCAGTGAAACGTCTAACCTAAATGATGCAATATACATAACATTGTTCAAGGAAAAGATACCTTTAACTGTCCTCTGAAGCCAACCTATTTCCAAAGAAGTAATCTAAGTAGACTACCCTCTTCCAGCATGATGATCATTCTTACAGAGTGTGCATTTAGGTAATTTAGAGTCTATGCCCAATCTTTTACAGACTACAATTTTAGGATCTTTCTGTCTCATTTGTCCTCAGTGAAGATATGGAAATTGCTGTCATAACAAAATCTGGGAAACATACTATAAATTTAGCAAGTCTTGTATATAGTTATTTTTAAATACATATTCTAGGATTTCCCTTCGTTTAAAAGACTACCACAACTTGTATTGTATGTATATGTGTACTCATAAATACACACACAACAACAACAACTTGCAGGAATTGGCTATTTCTTTCCACCATGTGAGTTCCAGCAGGAATCAAACTCAGGTGGTCAGGCTTAGCAGCAAGTGTCTTTACCCTGAGCCATCTCACCAGTCCTAGATTTTCCTTTTCTTCACCATGAAGTCTCACAATATGAACAATTAATTAATTCTACCAAATATCCCAATACAAAAGTGTGATACAAAACTTTCGTTTAACAAAATCTTTGGAGTTTTCCGTAGTACTGTACAACTACAGCCTAGGACAGACTTACAAATAAATTATGAAAATATGTAGACTCTAGAATATCTAGAATATAACAAAATTTATTTTTGCTAAAAGACACTAAATGCTCTTGAATATAGTCTTAAAACTTTCCGAAGAGTTATTAGAGTTCCTCTACCTGAATTGCTCTACTCCTTTTTAGAAATGAGGAAACAGGCCTAACATTTCAAAAAATTACCTAAGTAGGAGACTAAAAAACCATGCAAGTTTCATGCTGTCTACAAGATTTCCTCACTTTATTCACCTGCTAGGTGGTCACACTGTCTCTGCATTTCTCACTCAATATTCTCAACTGATGACTTTCTGCATGCTAGCTGAAGAACTATGCAGAGACAGCAGTGTGAGTAAATCAGCTGTGACTCTTGCCTTATCAGGATTCAAGAATTAGTGAGATATGGTCTTGATTTAATAATCTGTCTCTTTTTTTACTGATAGAGAGCTCCTTAAGGTTAGAGAATCCAAGTATTCACTGAATAATAATTATAATAATAATCAACTAAAATAAAAACATATAGACATTTCCATAGATTCTCATAATTCCCCTAAGGAGAATGTACTATCATTTTCATTTTACAGGCAAAGAAACTAATGATCAGAGATGTTAACTAATTGGCTCATGGCTTCACAGCTACAAATGAATGGATAAATGAATAAATACTTGCACCTCTGATGACTTTACCTACACAGTAGGATAGAATGTTCACTTCTCCATATTATTTATATAACAGAGCATGTGTTTAGCACTGGGAAAGTACACATCTGAAAATTGTTGAAACTTATGTTCATAACTGCCAAAAGAAGTCTGAGTATGGCAGAGATATCCTACAAAAAAATTATGCTGCATTTATAATCACTAATCTATGCAAATAGCTTGTGAAGTATATATCATTCCTTCTATCAAGAAGAAAATGGCTACGTTGTGCCTAAAGGTGACTAAATCAGATCTTACAGGGCTGTCATACAAGCCCCCAAAGCAAAGGAATCATATATTTAGGGCAAACAAGATAAAACAAAAAAGCTAAAAAAATAAAAAATAAAAATAAAAAAAAATCTATGTTCCTTTAAAGCACAAATGTGGATGCATGAAACAGCAGTGATATAATGGCTATCTGCATACCATAGCAGGGGTGAAGACCTCTGTAACTGAATAAACCATCCATCATTCAATAAGCAGTAAAATCTATATATGATTTGGTAATGTCCTAGTTTGTTTCTGCTGCTGCAATAAAACACTGACCAAAACCAACTTGGGGGAGGAAAGTGTTTATTTGGTTTACATGTCCCAGTCACAGTAGTCCATCATTAAGGGAGGTCAGGGAGGAACTCAAATAGGAGCAGAAATGGTTATCAAAAAGCAAAGCTGCTTACTGGCTTGTTCAGCCTGTTTTCTTATATAAACCAGGACCACCTGCCAGAAATGGCACCACCTACTTGAGTTAAGCCTTTGCACATCATTCATTAACCAAGATATTCCTAGAAACCATTTGATGAAGGCATTCCTTAGTTGAGGTTCCCTCTCCACAGATAACTCCAGTTGGTGTCATGGTGACTAAAACTAATCAGAGACAATAATCCCATCTTAGATTGACATACACCAAAATACATATTCAACACTGTGTGTGTGTCTATGAGATTATTGTTATTTATTTTGAGACAGAATTTCATGTAGCCCAGGCTGGCTACAAGTTCCCTATGAAGCTGAGGCTAGTCTTGAATTTTTGTTCTGCCTAGCAATATAATATATTTTGGAGAATAAACCACAGGGGAAAGAAGAATGGAGGATAAATATGAATCATTCACTGTACATGATTAAAACAGTCACAATAATGGTTATAAAGCCAAAAAAGTATACTAAAAGAAATATGAAATTTAGTATAAAAAAGCTAATAATAAGTAACCCAATAATAGAACACAAGAAGCTGAAATGAAAAAAAATATATGCAGATACAAAAACATATGTTGGCTTAAGTACGATTAAATAACCATTTTCTATTGTGAATAGATGGACAACTAAAACAATGAACAAATTTAGAAGGTGAGGGAAAGACAATGAGAAAGGAGAGGAGGAGGAGCATACTAACACTATCCAAGGATTAAGATCTCTATAATGGAATAATTTAAGAAAACAACATTAGGGTGATAAGTACCAAGAACTTAAAGTAAAATTTAAAAGATTAAATATTTACTCTGTAAATATTTACTCTGCAATGAAAGGCTTCCATCTAATTCATGGTCATATGCAAGCAAGAGAATGGAAATGACATCATTTTTTAAAAGCCAGAATCAAAAATCTGCAAAACACAAATACAGTAAAAAAAGAAATCTGTATTATAAATTTGCAACTAAAACATAAGCCTCAAAATGTGAAAGCAGAAAAGCTCATGGTCGCTAGTGACAGGTACTTGCTCTACAGGGGTAAGTGTACCAAAGGAGTCTTTTGACTACTTAATTGAACAGTGCTGGTGACCAGCTGAGACAGATTCAGAAGCTTCAGTTTAGGACATGGTTTGCAAAGTCAAAATGCAATTCAGTATTTATCACGGGACATAAGAAATCACCCCACCCTACCCTCCAACAAATGCCTATCTCTGAAAACCTTACTACTTCTAGCTTAGAAACATTGAATTAGTCTGAAAAAAAAAAAACACTTGCTAAATAAAAGTGATGGAGAACATTTCAAAACCAATTAGATTTTGGATAGATGATCAAGACTCCTTACTTCCACTGCTAAAGAATATGTAGTAGATTTATCAGTTAGTTTGGTAAATGATATTTCATCATAGAGCAGTGATTCTCAACATTCCTAATGCTGTGACCCTTTAATACAGTTCCTCATGTTGTGGTGACCCCAACTGTAATGTTGCTACTGTTATGAATCATAATGTAATTATCTGATATGCAGGATATCTGATAATATGAACCCTATGAAAGGACCACTCAACCCCCTAAGGGGTCATGACCCACAGGTTGAGAATCACTGTCATGGAGCAAGAGAAAAGAGAAGCAATGAAAGAAGGAATAGTATATTCTACCAAAAAGGTGAGAAATGAATCTGGGAAGTAAAGAAATCATCTTTTGTATTAATAAATTTAAAAAGTGAAAATTAGTCTCATTTTAAAGAAGTCCAATTCACAACCTGAATCACCAGTAGAATGTGGCCAAAAGGAAAAATCTTTAGAAGCGGATAGAATCCCATGTGATCTTGGCCAGATTACTTCTCATTACCTCTTGTGCTCAGTCTTCTCTCTAAAAGGGTTAAAATTAAATTAGATAATACCTGTAAAATGCCTAATATTAGAAAGATGAGTTGATGTCCTTTGCCAAGTAGTCATTAGGTTATAAAACATTTTTTATTTTAAAACTCAGTTAAAGTATGAAAAATTTACAAAAAGACGCTCATTCAAGAACAATCTCAAAGCAGTGTAGTACACCTATTTCTATAATTTATTGATCATAACTATAAATAGAGATGCAAGAACTTTCAATGTAAAGGAAATATCTAAGAACACAATTTAAGGGAAATCAGAAATATAGTCCATTGTGTGAAGCATATATATATATATATATATATACACACACACACACACACACACACACACACACACACACACACACACACAAAAGAAAAATGGAAGGTGAACCGTGCATGTCAAATTGTACACTAAGTATGTCACCATTATGGAAGTTAAGGGAGTCCACATGAAACACTTAGGAATAAGTTGTAAATGACAACTCCTAAAGCAATTGGCAAAAATCTGCATAAAGAGATATGTACATAGATAGATAAGTAACTGAAGAGCTCACTTTCCCCCCAAGAGGGCCCCAGAATCAACTGCTCAGGAACTGACCTTGTCTCAAAATTTTCAATAGGTTGTCTTCTGTGGAAAGGCAGCTGAATCTCAAGTGTTTGAAGGATCTAGATTCTTAGAAATAGAGCTGGTGACAATGTGTTTCGCTTGCATTAGTATATGGCTATTGCTGTGAACATGTTCTTTTTTTTGTAACACTACTTGCTTTTGGAAATTCTTTGAATCATTCAGACTTACACATGACCTTTTCCTAACATTATAAACTAGTTTATGTACAGGGTCTGCTTAAATTTTCAGGATGATTCTTCTGTATGATGTAACATTCCCCTTGAGATACTAGAACTCCAAATCACTGAGATAATCAATACATGGGAAACCTAGAGTGATTAATTCAAATCAGTAAAGCTGAATTTTCCTTCCATGCTTAATTACATATTTTATATATTATTAACCCAGCATTTACATAAGACTGTATTTAACTCAATTCTCTGGCAAATTGGGTTAATGTAGTTACAGGTACAGAACTTAAAGTATGTAAGTAACTTAACCATTCTCTTTTAATCAAATGTGTGTGCAAACAATCCATACTAAACTAATGAATTTCTTATTAAATTAAGCTACTGTAGTAGAAAACTATCATCAATGGTTATTGAAGCAATCCTTGTTCTGTGTTGTTTCAAACATCAAACAATCACCATGTTAGCATTAGATGAGTGTCATAAATCAATATGAATCTTAAAAGGCCCATGAAGTCAAACGAAATTCTTACACAACAGCCACCGAGACATAAGTGCATAGAAGATAAAAATCCATGTTTTGGTCTGGTAGCTTAAATGCATTACAAAACATATTTACTTTGTAAAAATGTTAAGCCTTTGAAAAGCTAGTCCCAGAACACTATATATATCAGCTAAGTTTTAAAAAAGTGACTCTACACCCAAGATTGATGTAGTTTTAAAAACTACCTGACCTGTCCCAGAGAGTCTGCCTTACACTGCTCTGTCACAGGGCCTGGCACTGATAATTTTAAAAGCTCCCCTGATGGTTCTAATATGCAGCAGGTACAGCACCACTACTTTAAACTAATTCTGCCTTTTGGCACAATAATTACTCCAAGGTTGATAAATATACTTTTTGTCTTTTAATGAGATTTTATTAAAACTCCTCAAGTTATTCCACAGCTAATGAGTGACTATTACATTGCAGGCAGTGTGTTTAGCAATGGAGAAAGATGGGTGTTATATATTTCCCTGCCTTCAAGAAGCTACCTATTAACTAGTTCGAGAGGACCATAAATAAGTAACTGTAATTAAATATGATAAGTGCTCTTGGGGTGTAAGCAAATACAGCATGCCTGGCAAACTTGCATGTCACCCTTGAGCAAGGGTCATGCTGCATCATTCCAATTTTAGTCTATGTCTTAGCAGGAGAGTCAGAAGTTCCAGTTTACCAAACATCCTAAAATCCAAGACAGATATTCATCCTCCACAAGTCAAAAATTGTACATTGTGTGATCCTCTTTCCAAGACACTGCTTGTGCCAGAACAATGGTGGTTTTTATATTTTAATTTAAAACTATTATTTTAAACTTCTTTCATATACTATTGCTGGCTTTACATTTACCTATAACACTATAAATCTGCAAAAGGGACAGTTATGACATAAATTAGTCATTTACTTTTATTTGTGCAATACTTTTTATTTCCAGTAATTGCTACATTTGTTAGAACAAGAAGTTTGGGGACTAGATGGGTGTGTTGATACTATACAATTAATTCCAACATGTAGGAGGTAGAGGCAGGTAGGTATCTGTGAGCTTGAGGCCAGCCTGGTCTAGACATAGTAAGACCCTGTCTCAAAAACAAAAAGGGAAGTTTGGGACTATAACTGAATTTCCTTCAATAACTTGAAGGATGCCATATGAAAAATTTTATGGAAACAAGAGGCACTGGAGTGTCTGCAACTTTAAAAATAACAGAGGGAGTTTTAATTTTTTAAAAAAGAAATGGCATCTTCCCAATCTTTATAATTAAGGTACATGATTCTTTCAAAGATAGCTTTAGCAAAAGTAAAGGTTGCAACTACAAAGAAAATATATTCCAAATAGCATCTCCCTTCAAACCTCCTTAACCTCAAGTCATGTTCTTAAGCAAAAAAAGACATCTGGGGGGGGGGGTGTCTAAATTACATTGGAATTAAAGCCAAGTGTGGCAGCACACACCTTTAATCCCAGCACTCAGAAGATCTATGAGTTCAAGTGGAGCCTGATCTACATGACAAGCTCCATACCAGCCAGGGCTACTTTAGTGAGACCCTATCTCAACAAACAGATAGATAGATAGATAGATAGATAGATAGATAGATAGATAGATAGATAGATAGATAGATAGATAGATAGATAAATACACTGGAAATTTCCTTTACACCACCAGCTCATAGAGGATGGGTGAGTAGGTGGATGCTTAGGCAGAGGAATGAGTGGGTGGCCAATATGTCTTGAAAACTGCAATCTATTTTAAAGAGCCTTAGTGACAATTTAAAACTATTAAGACATTGTGGTGTAAACACAATTTGTGATACAAATTTGACACAAAAGAAAACCAAAATTCTGCAGAGTCTGTATAGAAATCAACAAAAAGATTTTCAGATGAATGATGATCTGCAAGGCCTTTCTGTTTAAGCTCATAATTGAACAAATTCTTAGTTTAAATGTATGTTGTCTAGGTTCCTGCAAAAAAAAAAAAAAAATCTCAAACGAATTTCAATTTCAGGATCAATATACACTGACACGATTTAGTGAAGAGACCTTCTACCTTTGCGGAGAAACACCATTATTACATTCTTTAACACTGAGACTATCTTGAATTCATTATTTCAAGAAAGGGCATTTTACAAACGACACCAAGTCAGATTTTGTAGAATAGGGATGAAATTTCACAGTTCACAGAAGTGCAGGCAGCCACTGACTACCTAGCATCTCAAAATTAGCTTGTTCTTTCTTCCTCCTTATGCAGCTGCAAAACAACAGAATACACTTAATTCTACCAGGGGTGTTGTCTGAAAATATGCTATCAAATTTAAGTCAGCACATAAAGACTGCTAACATGAGGCTGGCCACTTTTAAAATCCAAAGGGATCACACTGTCATTCTTTTAGATCTGAAGGAATCAGAAGCAGTCACCATAATCGATTCAATGATGGCTATTTTCCAATATCATAATATATGGAAGCATCTTAATTCCACATTTTCCAATTGCAGACTCACAACAGCCATAAGTAAGATACAACAAACATCACTCACTCACACATGGTCATTTGGGTGGTTTTAAGAAACATCTAATTTACCTTCTTTGTGTGCTCTCAACAATGAAGAAATGAAGGGGAATTGTTTCTTTGTATTTTTTTCTCTAGAAATGTGGTAGTTGACTGTGGCTAGTAAGCACTTGAAATGTGACTAATCCAAATGAGGCAAAAAATTTGCATTCTGCTTAATTGATTAAAATTTAGAAATAGTAAATTCCGTTACTGGAAAACTTTTATATATGTTTGCAACAACTTGAGTATGTGAATCTACTTTTGCACATGCAAATTTTATGAGACCTAAATACAGATCAAGTACTTCTGGTGAAAATTTAGCTTAGCGTCAAAATTGAGATGTGCTGTTAGTATAAAATACACACTGGATTTCAATGGCTTAGAATGAAAAATGCACACAGTACTGCAAAAGCAAATTTCATGTTGAAATCACTAATTTAGCTATAATATATTAAATAAATATTTTACTAAAAGTAATTGCACCTTTTTGTTTTAAATCTTTCGAATGCGGCTACTAGAAAATTATAAATTGCACGTGGCTCTCATTAAATAGCTTTGGGCAGCGCTGCTCTAGGGCACAACCACGACTCTACCAGACACATTTGGACATCTTCCTCCGAACAGACAGGCTGGTCATTGAACAATGGGGAAAGGAGTAATGCGTCCTCAAAGCATGTAGGTTTAAGAAAAGAGTGTAGCAAGCTCTACCCACAATTTTACCATGTGAGCAGCAATGTAATACCTCAATATGGAGGAAAAAAAATGAGTTATCAGTACTCAAAAAAAATTGAAACTGAGTATACTGCAGACAACTTAAAAGAGGTAGAGCCAACTGCTCTGTCTTGGTTTCATTTCCCAAATGTGGACCTTAAAATAGACAATAAAGCACCGCTTCCAAAAAGAGGTAAAATATTTCAATACTAGCTATCAAACGAGCCCCACTGAAGAAGCAAAAATCGCTCTTAAATCTTATCTCAACTTCCAAAGCCACAGAATACACACTGAGCTAGGAAATCAACTTCAAATTGCCAGCATTTCCCTCACAAGCAAATTAGCAGGATTGTGCACTTGGAATATTGTTTGACAAGAATGAAAAGGAAACAATTCAAAACAGATTTCAGGACCGGACAATTAGATGAGGAACTGCAGATTTAATTCTCAATCAGTACTGTGATTAATCTGATTCCCTGCTTTTCCCTAGTGTAATTATACAACACAGATGAAAGGATGAGCATTTGGACTGTCAGTTCTATATTCCAGACCAGCCCGGTGACTCAAAGCAGACGGCTCTACCATGCTAACCACCATCCCAACAACAGTGGAAGGGAGCCTTGAGCACTGACTGTACAGTCATTGCATAACGAGACATTAAAAATTTGGGTGTCCCTAACTCTTTCTATGTTCGTCTAAGGCAGGTGAAGAATTTGCTGAAACTGGACGCACCCGTCTTCAATGACCCTCTTAAATCCGGGCACGGGGTGAACACAAAGACATCTGTCTAATATCCTGGCACAATAGACACACACCCCACAATTAAAAATCCTGGACGCGCTCTCTCGCTCTCTCCACACACGCACACGAAATGCAGGCTGCTCTTTTCGTAAAAAGGTCTGTGGTACAGGAAAGGTAACAATAACCCCAACTGTTCCCAGGAAGCAACTATAAAATCGGTCTTGCCACGTCCCTGTGTAACCGTCAGATAAAATGCAGGGAGCCCGCCCCACGCCTTATGGGGTGGCCGACCCGGGCTCGTTGGCCTCCACGGGGTCGCTGAGAAGCCCCCAGACCCTCTCCTGGCAGGAGATCCAGGTACACGTCTATAAATACTCCAGGGTGAAGAGGACGAGGGAAGCAGAGGGGAGGGAAAGAGGGCAGGGGGCAGGCCCGGGGCGGGTGCGGGAGGCCCCGGGCATCGCTGAAATACATTTTTCCACACTCCCGCTCCCTCGCGTGGAGACTCACTTGCCGATCACCTCGCACAGCTCGTACACATCCTCGAACAGCACGTCGTCGTCGGCCATGGTCCGAAGGGGACAGTGGCCGCAGCGTGGAGGGTTCTGAAAACTGGGTTGGGGGCGCCCAAGAGCTCAGTGCCCGGGCTCCGGGCTCGCGTCCTCCCCACCGGACCCGCAAGCCCTCAGTGCTGAGAAAGCTCAACCGGGGCCGCGAGGCCCGGAGACTGCAGCGCCTTTCCTCTGCCGGCTGCCGCCCCGGCGCGGGCGGCGGGGCCGGGGCGTGGGAGCGAGGGCGGCCCGGGCCCGGCGCCGCCCGCCCGCCCGCTGCTCTTGGCGCTGTCGCTCGCCGCCGCGCTGCCGGGCGTGCGGACCCTCGGGGACCCGCGAGGCGCCGCACTCTCTGCTCGTCAGCCCGCGCGGGCCGCGAGGCCGCGACCGCTCCCTCTGCCCGAGACCGGCTCCGGCGCGGCGCGGGGCAGCTCGGGCTACAGGGGGGGCCGCGACAGCACCATGGAAGGAGGATCGTCGCGAAGGGAGGTGGTGGCGGCTGATCGGCGCTGGGGACCAGGAGGCGGCGGCAGAGACGCTCCCTCCTCCTTCTCCTCCTCCCGCCGCCGCCGCCGCCCGCCCGAGTGTGGGAGGGGGCTTCGCGGGATGAGTGTTCTGTGCGGGCGGGAGCGGCGGCCGCTGCCTCCAGCTCCTCCCCTAAGCTTCAGCTGCCGCCTGGCTCGCGAGCCCCGAGCACCCGCCTCGCGCAGACGAACCCTCCTCCCTTTCGGCCCGCGCGGCTGCTAGAGCCTCAGGCCCCGCCCACTCCAGCCCCTTGGGAGGCAGGGACCGCGGAAGGAGGCGGGGGATCGGGGGGGGGGAGGGCGGAAAGCGCTCCCCGTGGCGCATGCGCGCAGCTCCCGCAACGTCACGGAGAACCGGCGGGCGCGGGGAATCTAGAGGGCGCTGGGGGTCGGCTGGCGGAGCTCGGAGGGTTGCAGCTGCTGAGGTGGGGCTGGTGGAGGTCGTCGCCTCTATTCCCTAGCTGCGACCAAGTGGAGAAAGGGGACTGGGGACAAAAGGTCCACAGCAGTGTGCACGCTTTTTTTTTTGGGACAGCATACTCAGCACTCTGGCAGTTTTCCTCGTTCTTTCGTAACCTCGGGAAGCCGTTCCCAGTCTGGGGCTGGGAAAAACGCAGGGAAAGGGTTCTAATGAATGGAAAAGCCAGAGTGGAGGTGGAGAGAGACTGTCACTCAAGACGGCACTTGGCGGCGGTTGCTTTTAGTGCCACCCTGCCATTCCTTAATGAAGATGAGGGCTGGGGGGGGGAGGGGGAGAATTGTCCAAGGAAAGGACCAAACAAAAACTGCAGAGGAAGGTGTGCAAGAACGAACAGTGAACTCGAGAAATGGCTTTTCCTGCCGCCTGCCCCAAACTCACCAAATATCTATGCAGTGTCTATTCCTGCTAGACAAAATAGAGACGGGTCAGGAAGATAGTGACATACGGAGACTTTAAATCCATTGTATAATGTTCCCCAGCCCCGCATCTACTTTGTCTACTGTACTTCCTACAAATGTTGGAGTTCTCCGCATAAAAAACGCAACTAGAAGGAATGGCTGCACAGGGTCAGCCACGAAGTAAGGCTGTGGGTGTTGCCGCTGTGCTAGGTTGTATGCAATATGAAAATTTCTGTTCAACTGAGCATGTGCAGAATGAGCCAACGCCATGAGACAGGTATATGCCTTAGTTGAAGACCAATAAAAAAGAAGTCTTTGTTCCTCCACACAGCAGAAGTGTCCAATTAGTTCATAAGTCAGCTTTCCAGAAATCATCTGTTAAAACTCTCGGCGCGGTATTTTTTAAAGTACTATTTACCAAAGTGCAGGGGGCAGGGTGAAGACGCAGCCTGTTTCCCTTTCAGAAATGATCTGCACAAACCCTTGACTGCTTCCTCAAGAGGCTGGGAGACTTGCCTGTCAAATATTTGGTAGCTAAACCTCTTTCTTTTCTTCTTTTTTAAAAAGCGAATCAGGGGAAAATATAATTGCACATGGTTTTCCTCGTTTCCCAGAGATTTTGTGTTTTCTCTAAAGAACGAGCTTCAGCGCCCAAGAGACTTCGTGTTTGAGGGCACAGCAGTAACAAGTCACTTTTCCCAACCTATCATGTCTACCTGCCACCTAATGAATAAGGCATCACTCATTCTGCTCTGAAGCGCACATAAATCCTCACAAGTCACCTTGCCAGCTTAGCTTCCTTTCTCCAGCCCAAACATGAGCTATGCTAAGGCTTTGTTTTTGGAGTTTATCCACTTTATTTTGGAGTTTACCTTTCATGGAGCATTCTTCTCAGAAGCAGAAATGGATAATTAGAAAGCAGAAAGGGACTGTGCAGGTGGGGAAGCATAGGCATGGTCTCTGCTCTCAGACAGCTGGTTTAGAACTGAGAAGAGCCCTAGTGGCCACGGGGTCCAACTCCCTTATTTCCAGGAGTGGAGGGTGTATAGGTCGGTTGCTACCCCATACTACCAGTATTTGATAGCAGTTCTAGATTTGATGTGGGATCAGACTCAATCTTTGTCGGAGAGGTAGACAATAGATTCATTAAGTTAATCAATGCAGCCCCCCACCACAGGGGTTAGTCTAATCTTATCAGCTCTTGATACTTCCTGGTCAGTCCTTGCTAGAATGGCTCAGCACAAAGTTCAAAAGTTTCCCTCCAGCTAGGATTTACATGTCTGAGCTCCTAGAGAGTATTTAGTCACGCAGAAGGGTCTCAGTGGTCCACAGTTCCAAGACTTTGCATCACAGCTGATGGCAAGCAGAAGCTCCTCTCTGCTTCCAGGATGAAAATAACCAAATCTTTTAGATAAACTTATTTCAAAATCCAATACTTCCCCCCCAAATGTAAACAGTCAACTGTAAATAATTTAATTCCGTCTTAGTTAATGAAATGAAATGTAACTAGTTGTGTAAGTTAAAGCTAGATTTCATTTTGTTAATAACTGAATCTTAAAGTAACAGTCATTTAAACAAACAAGGGTGGCGACTTTCTCATTTATCAAGGAGCCTAGAGATATGTGGATACTGACATTGCATTCACTACTCCCTGGTTTCATCAGTGACCTACTTTGTTCTTTCCACTCTGCCATCCTTGATCATTTGCCTCTTTCCTTTAGCTTGTTTCATCATCTCAAGATGGATGCAACTGTTTCAAATATCAACAGTATGGCACAGGAAGGCAGAAAGGGCAGGTGAGGTCTTTTTACTCCATCTCATCTCTATTAAGGAAATAAAATACATTTTCTCTACTCACTTGTCCCTATCAGCGTCACCTAGCAGGCAGCCTCACTTGCAAGGGAGGCTAAGGACATAGGTGTTTTTGCCTTCTCTATGGAGGTAGATGGGAAGGAAGCAGGTGGAACAGACTCCAATGATCAATTAGCAATCAGTCTAGCATGGGAAAATTACTGTTTATTGTCATCATAATGTAGATATACCACTAGTATAAAACTGATAAGTCTGAAGTTTTTGGAACTCTCTAAAAGCCTCAAGGATGTTGTAGATGCTACATAAATTTGATTCTTAGACATCATTACAAATCTCTAATGATTTTGAGTGTTTGTTTGAATTTCTCAAAATTGGGATAGATGTTGCAGGTTGCTCAGCTCCCATATAATTTCAGGATTACACAGATATAGAAGGGAAAAACACATTCCAGGGAAATATTAGGATGAGGGCCACACAGAGGGTAGTGTGGCATAAGCTTAATTTAGTCAATTTAGAGATCAGCCTCATTCTTCAGTTTGATTGTTAAATCATATAAATTATTACTGAATTAATGAATAAAATTAAGATGAGCACTGTTATCAACTAGAATAAAGTTATTGCCTCATGGCATAAACAGGGTATTCTAAACTCACATGGAAGACACTATCCATTGTTTCTGTTAAAACCACGTGGATTACACAATATTTTATGGTACTTTGTTTGTTAGTCATTGGTTGAATGTTTAAACAAGCCAACAGGGCTAAAGTGACAAGCAAGGCTGGCATAATCCCTGTCTATTTTCAGTTGCACCCTAAAGGATCAGGCAAATAATTATGAGAAGTAATGGTCCTTAGGGTTTTGGAAGTTTGAGGTAGCCAATCTGAAGAGGGTCTATAGGCTAGGGAGATGACTTAATGATGAAATGTTTGCTGTGCAGGCATGAGGACATAAACTCAGATCTCACTGACCTGTCTAGTTGAAGCAGTGAGATTTGGACTTAGTTAGAGACCCTATCTCAAGAGATAAGTTAGAGGGATAGAGGGATACACTGCTTTCAGCCTCTGGCCTACTTATCTGCACAAATGAGAGACCACACGTGCACACATACACACACGACATCCATCCATCCATCCATCCATCCCTCCCTCCCTCCTCCCTCCATCCATCCCACAATTAACTATCAATATGTATGTATTGGTTGAGGAAGACCAAACTAAAGAGATGCTTACACCAAGACTGAAAAAGTATAGAAATTACCTTTTGGAAGGATTGGGGTATGTGGATAATCAACAGAGAGAATAACATTTATGGGGAAAAAAACCAAAACAAACAAACCACCACAACAACAAAAATGACAATGTTCTTTTGGAGACCTGAATCATACAGTGTAGGAAGAGAGAGGCCATAATATGTTAGAGAAATAGACAGGGGACAGATAGTAGATGTTAAATGCCCCATTAAAGAATTTACCTATTAAAATGCTTGGTTTCAGTGAACTGACTCTTCTGTGTCAGCTTTGGTCCCCTGGCCCTGTGCATGAATGGAGTGCTACAATTTAATGATTTTTTAAATTAGTGTTTTGTGTCTGTTGTTGTGTGTGCACACAGCAACACACACACACACACACACACACACACACACACACACACACACACATCAGAACAGATCTTAGGATCACCTAAAGCTGGAATTACAAGTGACTGTAAGCCACCCAGTGTATGTGTGCTGAGAACTTACTTCAAGGCCTCCAGAAGAACAGCAAATGCTCTTAACTGTCGAGCCATCCTCTCCAGCCCTGGAATTATGCTTTAAGTAGTTCTTCCTTTTTGTACTTGATGCACACTGTCTTCTCCCTCTATTACTTTATAAAATGTAGGAAACTCCTCTAATACATTATTTCAATCCTTTCTGATCCCACTTAGCATTTCTGAGTGCCCCACTCCAGCTTCAGCATAATTTTGCTTACAGAGACTATGCTTGTGACTTAGATGACTTCCCACAAGCTGCTGGAACTATTTTGCAATATGCAAATGCCTGGGAGTTTAGGTCTCCTACATCTGACAGCTAGCTATTAGCCAATCATTGATAATGCAAGAATGTGGAAGCCCAGTTCCCTTAGCTGGGAAAGGGATCAGCTCTTTCCTCTGCATAGCTTCCCTAGGGACTGAGCTCAAGGTATGTACCCTTTTGTGGACCTTTACCTAAAATCAAATCCTGGCTTAGCTTCTTCCCCTTCATTTCCCCTCCTCTATCTTTTCCTGTTTTCTCTTGGAGTATCATTACCTTAGTGACTCACTTGTTTATGGTTCCATTATCAAGATTAACCTGAAAATAACAATTTCATCAAAATCATCTGGAAGTTTGTAAAACTTTTGTTTTTAATGCAGGTTCCCAAGCCTTACCCCAACCCCTTTCTCCCCCCCCCCCCGTGTGTGTGTGTGTGTGTGTGTGTGTGTGTGTACTTAAGTGAAGTGCCCAAGAAACCTAGAGTCTCAGATCCCCTTTGATCTGGGGATACAGGCAGCTGTGTGCTACCCAATGTGGGTGCTAGGAACTGAACTTGAATTAGAGTCCACTGCAAGAGAAGTACATACTCTTAATGACAGAGGCATCTCTCTAGCCCCAGGGATCTTTTTTTATATGCTTCCACCAAATAAATCTTATATACCTAAAATTGAATAATCCTTGCTCTGACACTTGCTTGGAGAACTATTTTGAGGGGGGAAAAAAGACTGATATCCCCACTAGAGTGGGAAATCCATAGGAAATGTACAAGAACTCTAGGGAACAGGAGAGGGCCTGGATATAAATGTTTACCACCCAGTGTCTTCAAACTCCAGTCCTGTAAACTTCCCTCGAACATCTGCTTTGCCTTTCTTTCTTTAATAACCATGAACAAGTCACTGGCAACTATTTTTCCTTTGATAATTTTTTCTTTTTATTTATTATTTATTTTATATAACAAAGTCCATTTAGATGAAAACAAACATTTATAGACAATATTTGGGAATTTGGGCGTCGTTCTTTCCAATCTACTTCCTGCTGATAAGGGGCGCTGCCATGGGGGATTCTAAGAAGATGCAGAAATCCTGGCTGTAGTCCGTAAGGCTGCTTTGTCCAGCTGTTTTGAATGTAGGATCACCTGGTACTCTGTTTCAGGCGGTCTGGCTTGATCAAACCACATTAGTCTGGAAGGAATCCACAGCTTTTCATTTTCTGTGGAAACAAAAATAGAAATCCTTTTCCCCGGTAACTTGTCCTTGAACTTAATTTTGGAGTCAAAGCATTTTTTTATTTAATTTATTAAGTTACATGTCTATCCCAGTTCCCTCTCCCTCCTTCCTTCCCTCCCTCCCTCCTTTTTATCCTCTCTGCTCTCTCACATGCACCCTAACCACCCTCTCCTCCCACCTCCCCCCAATTCCATATGTAGGGGAATGCCATCCAGTTGGGGTCATGTAGATCTGACAGGTCATGTGAAGTAGGGACTAGGGCTTCTCTCCTGTCTCTAGGTTAAGGCAGTTATCCCTCCATGGGGGATGTGTTAGCAAGGTCCTTTTGTGCACCAGGGATACATCCTGGCTCCACTGTGTGAGGTCCCTTAGACTGCTCAGTCTTTCTGGCTGAGACCCTCAACATTAATGGTCTTAACTCACCTATAAAAAGACACAGGCTAACAGAATGGATACGAAGACAGAATCCATCCTTCTGCTGCATACAAGAAACACATCTGGTAAAGGGTTGGGAAAAGATTTTCCAATCAAATGGAACCAAGAAGCAAGCAGGCGTGGCTATCCTAATATCTAACAAGTTAGACTTCAAACCAAAATTAACCAAAAGAGATAAAGACGGTCATTTCGTATTCATCGCAGGAGAAATCCATCAACACAAAGTCTCAGTTCTGAACATCTATGCCCCTAATACAAAGGCACCCACATTTGTAAAAGAAACACTACTAAAACTCATATAAAACCTCACACACTTATAGTGGGAGACTTCAATACACCACTCTCAACACTAGACAGGACCACAAATCAGAAACTCAACAAAGAAACAAAAGAACTAACAGAAGTTATGTCTTAACTGGGGTTAACAGACATCTATAGAACATTCCATCCAAACACAAAAGAATATACCTTCTTCTCTGCTCCACATGGAACCTTCTCTAAAATCGACCACATACTAGGTGGCATAACAAGCCTCAACAGATACAACAGAATAGGAATAGTCCCCTGTATCTTATTGGACCACCATGCTTTGAAATTGGAATTCAGCAACAACATAAATAGCAGAAAACCTGCAAACTCATGGAAAAGGAAAAATGTGCAATTGCATCACACCTGGGTCAAAGAAGAAATAAAGAAAGAAATTAAGGACTTTCTAATATTCAACGAGAATGAGGATACAACATACCCGAACTTATGGGATACCTTGAAAGCAGTGCTACGAGGGAAGTTCATTGCACTAAGTGCCCATATGAAGAAAACAGAGGATAGTCACATAAGAGAATTAACAGCCCAACTGAAAGCCTTAGAACAGAGAGAAGCGAACTCACTCCGTAGGAGTAGACGCCAGGAAATAATCAACTTGAGGGCTGAAATCAACAAAATAGAAACCAGGAAAACAATACAAAAAATCAATGCAACGAAGAGTTGGGTTTTTGAGAAAATCAACAAGATAGACAAACTATCCAAATTAATGAAAAAGCAGAGATAATTTTTTAAATATAAATTTGAAACAAGTTTGTTTTACATGTCAATCCCAGTTCCCACACCCTCCCTTCCTCCCCTGTCCCTCCCCACCCCCATCCTATTCTCTTTCCACTCCCCAGGGAGGGTGATAGCTTCCATGGGCAGTCTTCAAAGTCTGTCATATCATTTGGAGCAGGGCCTAGGCCCTCCCACATGTATCTAGGCTGAGAGAGTGTCCCTCTATGTGGAATGGGCTCCCAATGTCCATTCATACACTAGGAATAAATACTGATTTACTACCAGAGGCCCCATAGACTGCCCAACTAACATCCACATTCAGGAGGTCTGGGTCAGTCCTATGCTGGTTTCCCATGGACAGTCCATGAGCTCCCCCTTGTTCAAGTAAGCTGTCTCTGTGGATTTCTCCAGCCTGGTCTTGACCCCTTTGCTCATCACTCCTCCCTCTCTGCAATTGGATTCCAGGAGTTTGGCTCAGTGTTTAGCTGTGGGTGTCTGATTCTGCTTCCATTAGCTACTAGATGAAGGCTCTAGGATGGCATATAATGTAGTCATCAATCTCATTATTGGGGAAGGGTATTTAAAGTAGCCTCTCCACCATTGCTTAGATTGTTAGTTGGGTCATCCTTGTAGATCCCTAGACATTTCCCTTTAAATTCTCTTTAAACCTATAATGGCTCCCTCTATTATGATATCTCTTTTCTTGCCCTCCTCTAGTCTTTCCCCAACTCATCTTCCTGCTCCCTCTTGTCCTTCTTTCCCCTCCTCTTCTCCCTTTCTCTTTCTCCTCCCTGGGGGAGGGCCTAGGCCCTGCTTCAAATGATGTGACTGACAGACTTTGATGATTCCCCATGGGACGCCTAACCCTCCCTGTGGAGCAGAAGGGGGATGGGATGGGGTGGGGGGGCAGGGGAAGAGGAGGGGAGGTAGAGGGAACTGGGATTGACATGTAAAACAAGCTTGTTTCAAATTTAAATAAATAAAGGTTTAACCAAAATATACAGATTCTTTGTGCCACTTAGGCTCAGAGTCTCCAGTGTGCTGCATGCTGATGGGTATAGCATGATTTTCATTATGAATGGCACCCAATGCAAACCATCCTTAAAAATGCTGATAATCTATTGGCTCTAATTGAAAAGTTCAAGCTTAAATTAGCATGCATCAAGTTAGATTTGATTCAAGACTCAAGAAAAGTCATTGATGAGCCACTTTCCCCAAATTTTTACTATGGACGATGTGATAGTGGTTTTATCTTATCATTTGCTTGCTTGGTTTGTGTGTGTGTGTGTGTTGTTGTTGTTGTTGCTTTGGTTTGTTTTTTGAGACAGAGTCTGGTAGCCTTGGCTGTCCTAGAACTCCTTTTGTAGACCAAGCTGGCTTTGAACTTCCAGAACTCTTCCTGATTCTGCTTCCATATTGGCTTTATCTTTCGGTGTTGTAAGATGCTTACTGGGTCTCTAGGTTCTCCCCTTGAACTATCAAAACATTTGTCAGTGTTACTGACTTCATAAGCTCATACACAAGAGAACAGAGTCTTGTCTATCATGTCCTGCCAGTGCTCAAAAATTTCCCTTCTTCTCACTGGCCTGACAGTGAGACTCCTAACTATGGTAGACCAATAATTGTAGGCAGGGAACGAGAGTCTTTAACTCATTTCATCACTCAGGGCCCACCCTGATACTACCGGAAAGGAAACTCAAGAGAAAGGCAGAAGCCCCCGTGTTCTAGTCACCAACAATAGCATTGGCTGTGTCTTAGTACTCTGTTTTGTTCTCCTGTTCACCTAGTCACTGCATCCTGTTAACTTTTCTTTCAAAATGTCATCTAGAATCCTCCCTTCTTTTACATTTTGCCAGTCTCTACTCCAAATCCACTGTACTACCAACCTACAGATATGAGTTGCCAAGTGTACTCACTGGGCTACTACCCTCAACTGCATGTCCTATCCTGTTCACTGGACAGGGATTGGGATATCCAGTTTGAGTTCACAAAAGAGAAATCTCAACATCAAGAATTTGGCCTGGTGTATAGTAAACATCCTGAAGGTGTTTGGCAAATGTTGAATGAGTGAATAACTTTACAGATCTCATTAATTCCTGAGACTCTCCTTTATTGACCTTTGCTTATAATCTTGTTCCTTCATGCCTGCCCCCTAGAACATGTGTGGCGCATACTAGGTCTTCCATGTGTGTTTGTTAAATAAGTGAAAGACTGCAGACAGTCCCTGGTTTATAATGGTCCACCTTTTGATTACCCAACTTTTCTATTGTCAAAAAGCAACATACATTTAGTAGAATCCATCCACTGGGTTTTGAACTTAGATCTTTACCCTAGGATAGCTGTATATGGTCTGACCTTCTCTGGTGATGATGAACAGCAGCAACAGCAGCAGCAATGGCATATCCCAATCTGTAACACAAAAATAAAAGACCCAGGGGATCAAACTTCAAGCTGAAGATCAGAAAAGCAAAGCAAGTTGGTTACTAGCTCTCACTCTATGTCAGACTGAAAGGCAAAAGGCAATCCTGGCTCCACCAAACTTCAAACTGTAACCTCTCATCAGTGTGGCTGGAGAATCCTGAGACTTCAATGTCTTCCTATTCTCAATGTGGCTAGAGAATGAATACTTGATTCTGAGATATTGCTCCTGTCTTATATACCTCTCTAGTGCTGGGATTAAAGGCTTGTAGTGCCAGGTGCTGAGATCATCTTTGTGTGGGCTGTTTCTCTTTAGCACTGGATCAATCTTGTGTAGATCTGGGTGGCCTTGAACTCACAGAGATCCATCTACCTCTTAATCCTGAGTCCTAGGATTAAAGGTGTATACCACCACCTCTTAGCTTCTGGGTGCTGGAATTAAAGGTGTGTGCCTGGCTTCTATGACTTGTGGGTGGCTTAACTTTCTATATCCTCAGGCAAGCCTTAATAAATTGTAAATAATATATCACCACATGAGTCAGTGTTATGATCACAATGTAAATAATCAATGCTCCTCAGTGTGCTGTGTGACTAAGCTGGGATGAGTGGGATATAGTATATTAAATACATTTATACTTAGGGTATTTTCAATTTATGATGCGTTTATAGGGATGTCATCCCATTGTAAGTAGAAAATCAAGCATGAATAGTGTGTGCCTCTCTCTCTCTCTCTCTCTCTCTCTCTCTCTCTCTCTCTGTGTGTGTGTGTGTGTGTGTGTGTGTGTGTGTGTTGTGTGTGTGTGTTGGCAATACTGGGGAAGGAATTCAGTGCTTCTAAATTCTAGGTAAGTGCTCTGCCACTGAGCCACATTCTCAACTCAGTTCTTCACATTTTTTTTTTTTTTTTGAGACCATGTTAATTCGAGCCAGGCTGGCTGAAATTCATGATCCACCTGCTTCAGTATCCAGAGAGCTGAGATTACAGAGATATGACATTATGACAGACAATTTCATTTGCTTCTGGATTCTAAGTTAGAGAGCCATTTTATACTTAGAACTAGAGTTTGAAACCTACAGAAATACAGTAAACTCTTTAAGATGGAAATATGTAACAGAAAGATCAAGATCTTTATGGAGAAGATGGTCAACAGCATCATTACTGAAGATCTGTCAAGGGAAGCAGGGACAGAAATAAAGGCCATTTAATTTATTTCTAATAATTGAAAAAGTCTTATTAGTTATCTTTTATTTAGGAAAACAGATTAAAAATCTCATACAGCATTGGAGTTTTTTCTCCTGCTTAGCTGTATGAGATTTCAAAGGTAAACATAGGGAATTAAATCCCCTCCTTAATTTCTTTTGTCTGGATTTCCTAGCTCCTTCTTTTCAGGCTGGCATTAAACTGTCATACACGAAAAAACATGAGATGAGCTGCAATAAGTTCAGTGTGTGACTTCTGTCTAGCCCGGGCCTGGCTATGTTACAAAGAGTCATGTTAAGTCACCCAAGCTTCTCTAGAAAGGAGTATAATTTACTATGCTAAGTGCACTGTGGAAAAGGTCAAGTGATTAATAAGTCACCGGTATGAAATACAAGCCTATCAACGCTGGGAAGTTTAATCATTTACCCTTTGCGGGCTTGGGGTAAGCAGATCCTTGCTGGGGGTCTTTTGTGGCATCGAGACTCTGCAGACCTCTCAGGCAGGGATTTCCTTCTCATCTTACTTTCTCCTATAATAAATGGAAGCTCTCTTCCTAAAAATCCTTATTCTCACAAAAGTGATCTGTAATGCCAGGCTCTGTAGTCACGTGATATTTTCTGTTTTGGTCAAGAGAAAAAAAAAATACACAGACTGTTTGCCATAGTTCTCAGGTCTGATAGGAATTTTTCAATGATAATTTACCTCTTGTGTACTAATCAAATACCTCCCACTCAAACCTGTTTACCCTGGTTATGGCTTTTAAATTGTCTTGTAAATGGGTACAATAGCTAAGAAAGTAACCTTTTAAAATGAACTAAAGGGAAAGAGGGAGAGATGCTAATGATCTGTAAAGAAATAACTGAAGGACCATTTGCTAGGAAGTCCAAGAAAATGTTCCATGTATTTCATTCATCCACGCTACAACCTTATGAGGTAAGTATCATTGTTTCCCTTTTCCAGATGAGGAAATTGAAGCTTGGAGAAAGGTTGAGTGATGTGCCAAGGACCATATAACTAAAAAGAGATGGGACCAGTGTAGGAAACAGCCCTGCTGAGTTGAGAAGCCTGAGTCATTCTGCAACCTGCCTTTGGCTTCCTCGGAGGCAGTGGTAAGTCTGCCTTCTTAGACTAAGTACAATTTGCCTTGGACAAATGGTACAATGGGTTGAATAACAACAATGGCAGTTTCTGCTTCTTGAAGATTTTTTTTAAGTGCTGAGCACAGCTCATTGAATAAGACTTTGTTGAGCCTTTATTATATACTAGTTACCAAAGGTACAATAGTCAGTTAAATAAACTGATTCTCTCTATTTTTTTTAAAGCTTGAGGACTGCTCCATTATTAGAGTTTGAGAGGAAAAACCACAAGGCAGGCAAGTTGTAAATCTCAGCAGCTGCCAAGAGGAGGGAGATGGAGACACAGAAGAGAAAAACCCATGCCTTTTGAATCAAGGTCAGCAGCAGAGGTCTGCAAGCAGCTGTCTGAAGACAGGGTGGGAAGCTGGGATTCAGAGACACAATGAGAAAGCTCAGAGTGCGGGGCAAGCAGCTTAGGGTTTTGGTTGGTATCCAAAGAGGAGATAGAAAGGAGTCAAGGAAAAGTTAAGCATTTAAATGATTTGGTTTCTTTATTTTACATTTCTTTTTTTAAACTTAACAAATGAAAATTACATTTATTGATTTTATTTGTATGCTATCACACCTAGCTGGTTGTTTATTTGTGAGTGTGTGTGTGTATGTTTGTGTGTGTGCTGTAGCCTGTGTGTGTGTTTGTGTGTGTGTGTGCTGTAGACTGTGTGTGTGTGTTTGTGTGTGTGCTGTAGCCTGTGTGTGTGTGCTGTAGCATGTGTGTATGTGTGTGTGTTTGTGTGGGTACTGTAGCCTGTCTGTGTGTTTGTGTGCGTGCTGTAGCCTGTGTGTGTGTTTGTGTGTGCTGTAGCCTGTGTGTGTGTGCTGTAGCGTGTGTGTCTATGTTTGTGTGTGTGTGTGTGTGTGTGTGTGTGCGTGTAAGTCACAGAAAAACTGTGAGAGTGAATTTTCTCCTCCCACCTCATGAGTCCCTGTGATTGAATTCAGGGAAGCCGGCTTCTTCAGAAAGCTCCTTTAGCCACTGAGCCATCTTGCTAGCCCTTAAGAGTCATATTTTTAAGTTAAAACTGCCTCAATCTGATTCTTGCCTTCTTGGAACTTATAGGTTACTGAGAGAAGTAGATGTAAGCCATCACAATAATACATTTATGATTATTTCAATAACAGTGCAAGGACCAGACCAAGGAGTGTAGCTCAGTGGGTACAGGCCTTGGTTTGATCCCTGGCAGGGTATTAGCAGGGCACAGTGGTGCATGCCTATAATCCTAGCACTTAGGAGATGAAAGCAGGAGGATCAGAAGTTCAAGTTCATCCACAGATATATAGTAAGCATGTTGTTTTTCCAAAGAACCCAAGTTTGGTACCCAGCATCCATGACAGGCAGCTTATAATAGCCTGTAGCTCTAGCTTTAGGGGATCCAACTCCCACTTCTGTCATACACTCACACAGACACATAAATAAAAATGAATCTTAAAAAAGGAAGAATGCAAAAATAGCTCAATAGGGAAATAATTATTTCACTTGGTGATGATGGGAAAACTGATATCTATGTGCAAAGAATGGACTTTTTTCTATTACCATATTTGAAACTTAACTGAAAAGCCATCAAATACTTAAGTGTATGACCTAAAACCACACAATTCTGTAATAGAACAAATAGTAAAATCTTTATGACATTGGATATGGCAATGATTTCTTACATATGATGTAAAATGCAAAAGCAACCAAACTAAAAATAGGTAAATTAGGCTACATCAAGATTTAAAATTTCTGTGCACCAAAGATGAAATGAATCCCTGGTATGGTGTGGCATGACTTTCATCCTGACCCTAGGAGGCAGAGGCAGGCATATCTCTGTGAGTTCAAAGCCAGACCAGTCTACATAGCAAGTGCCAGGACAGCCAGGGCTATAGAGTGAAACCCAAAAAATGGTACAATCAAATGTTGAGTGTGGTGGTGGGGAAAAAAACCGAAAGCAGAAAAAAATTCAAGGACACAAAAGATATAAGATTTCTCTGGAGAAGAGAAAAGAGGGGGAAAGACTAAGATAGCAGTATGTCTGGGATAAGAGTGTGGGTTGTGCATCCTTAGCCATCAGGAAAATGCAAATCAAAAGAACTCTGAGATACCATCATACTCCTGCCAGAATGGCTAAAATCGAAAACACCATGTCAGTTTATGCTGGAGAGGATGTGGAGAAAGGGAAACACTCCTCCACTGCTGCTGGGAGTGCAAACTTGTACAGCCACTTTGGAAATTAGTATGATGTTTCCTCAGGAAGATGGGAATCGATTTACCACGGGACCCGGCAATCTCCTCTTAGGCATATACCCAAAGGATCCACATCCATGCAACACAGACATGTGTTCAACTATGCTCATAGCAGCATTATTTGTAATAGCCAGAAACTGGAAGCATCCTAGATGCCCCTCAACTGAAGAATGGATGGAGAAAATGTGGTACACAATGGAGCACTACTCAGTGGAAAAACATTGGAATTTTGTTTTTATCTTTTAATTTTGTGTGTATGGATGTTTTTCATGTATGTGCATATGTGCACCATCTGTGTGTATTGTGCCCTCGGATGCAAAAGAGGCCATCAGATTCCTAGAAACTGGAGTTAACAGATGGTTGTAAACTGTCCTGTGATTCTGGGAATCAAAAACCTTCGTCCATTACAAGAGCATCAAGTGCTCTTAACCACTGATTCATCACTCCAGCCCCTAGTGTACGACTCTTCTCATTGCCTACATTTCATTTTAGAAACTTTAGAACACCCATTCCTTCTCAAGTGGTACATTTACACAATGGAGTACTACTCAGAGGGAAATGGATGGAACGAGAAGAAACCATCCTGAGAAACATAGAGCAGAGGATTAAAACTAGGAACAAGGAAGACCCTAAGAGAAACATACATGGTCCCCTGGAGAAGGGGAAAGGGACAAGATCTCCCAAGCAAATTAGGAGTATGGAGGGAGGGGAGATGGAGTTAGGAGAAAGAGAAGGGGAGGACAGGAGGGGAGAGGTGGGCATGAGGGAACAGGAAGTTTGTGACAGGGAAAGAATAGAGGAGAACAAGAAAAGAGATATCATAATAGAGAGGGCCATTATAGATTTAAGGAGAAATCTGGCACTAGGGAAATGCCCAGAGAGCTACAAGGATGATCCCAACTAACAATCTAAGAAATAGTGGAAAGGCTACCTTTAATGCCCTTCCATGATAAATAGGATAATGAAGTAAATATTTTTCAAAAGAACAAATAGAAATGGCTTTTAAAAATCTGTCTTAATTGTTCAACATCCTTAAACATCAGGGAAATACAAATAAAAAATGCTTTGAGATTTAAACCCACTCCCACTGCCTCAGTCAGAATGGGTAACATCAAAAAAAGCAGGTATGAATATGGGAAAACAGGAACCCATATGTACCACTGGAAGGAGTGTGAACTGGTGTAACTAGCACCTAAATCAGTGTAGATGTTCCTTAAAAAACTAAAAATTAATCTATCATATGAGTCAGTCATGCCACTCATGGGTATATTACATATACCCAAAGGAGTTTATATCAACATACTACAAAGATACCTACATATTTACATTCCAATAGTTAGAAAATGGAACCAGCCTAAATGTTCCTCAACAGATCAATGAAAGAAATAGAGTGAAAATACACAAGAGAATTTCATTGAGTCACAAAGAAAAGGGAACCCCACAAAAACTGCTGACCTGAACAAGGGGGAGCTCATGGACTCCAGTCGATATTTGGGAAACCAGAATAGGACTGACTCAGATTCCCTGAACATGGGTGTCAGTTAGGAGGACTGGGTAGTCTATGCAGCCTCTGGTAGTGGATCAGTATTTATTCCTAGTATACAAATGGACTTTGGAGCCCATCCCACATAGAGGGACACTCTCTCAGCCTGGACACATGGGGGAGGGACTTTGAAGATCCCCATGGAAAGTGTCACTCTCCCAGGGGAGCAGAAAGGGGATGGGCTGGGGTTTGGTGGGGGTGATAGGGGAGGAATGGGATGGTGAGGGAACTGGGATTGACATGTAAAACAACCTTGTTTCAAATTTAAATTAAAAAAAAAGGAAAAAATATGAGTGTGGGTTATGTTCCTACTTCCTAAAAGTAAATGACTCTGCCTGCCGGTGTGGTGGTGGTACTCTCTGAGGTAATCAAGGCTTGGTCATTCTAAGCAATCCCATTTGCTTGTCCTAAACTGTCCTGGCTAAACTATGTTTCTGGGCACCTAACTAAGAATCTTTTGTAACTGACATAGTTTGTTACTCTCGGCATAGCCACGGTGAGTGCTGCTATGCTCTCTGCTTTCCTTGTACTCAGTCTGCCATGCTGATACTTGAATCTCCTTTTCACAGTTTTACATGTCCCCTGGTCAAGAGTAGTATGTATTAACATCTCTTGGTGGTAGGGGGGGCTAGTCGGAGCATCTCACACTAGCTGTTCCTCTCCTTTGTTCTCCATTTGCTATTAAGAACTTTGTGGTGGGTGGGGGTATGTGAACACTTAGAAATGAAACCTTCTTGGAATGGAAAGGTAAGACTGAGTGTGGTAGCTTAGACCTGTGATTCCAGTGAGGGAAGACAGGAGATTCCCCATTTTAAGGCACTTTGAGCTACAAAACAAGTCCCATAGAAAGGTAACCTATGGAAGGGGAGAAAATATTTATAAATCAACCCAACAACAAACCTCCTAACAGGTCAATTTAAAAATGTTCAAAAACGGGCCTAGATGGATGGCTTAATGGTGGACAGCCTGTATTGCTCTTCCAGATGACCCGAGTTTGATTTCCTGCATCCACATCAGGTTACTCAAGGCCACCTGTAACTCCAGCTCTAAGGGGATCCCACACCTCTGGCCTCTGCAAGCACATACACTCCCACACAGACCACATATAATCCCAAAGCTCTTGGGACTAGAGAGATTACTCAGCAGTTAGAAGCGTCTACTGCTCTTTCAAAGACTACAGTTCAATCCTCAGCACCAAAGTCTAGTTACTCTCAGCTGTCTGTAACTCCCCCTTCAGAGGATCGTGCGCCCCCCGCGGGCCACTGTGAACATATGCATCCACTTTCATGGACAAACACACACAGACACACAGACATAAACATAAATAAAATTAAACAAATAAACTTTTTTTTTTTAAAAAAAAAAAAAAGGTTCTTATCGGTCATTTAAAGAAAAACTCAAAGCTATCGGCCATTTAAAAAGAGTCAAAGCCTACCACTGCCGGTTCTGACAAAGGGCCTCCTTCAGGCCTCACCGAGACTCGAACTCGGATCGCTGGATTCAAAGTCCAGAGTGCTAACCATTACACCATGAGACCATCTGGTAAAGCATGGTCTAATATCATACTTTTATGGACAACTCTAGTTTCAAAAAACCCAATTCACATGCCTTATTTACGGTTGCAGATGGAATTTGACTACATTTCCTGACTTTTAGGTTTATAGCCTACATTGTCACCCAACTTAAATAACCATATCTAAAACTAAGTTAAAATAAAATAAAATAGAAAAAAAAAAAGGAAAACCACCTTACCTCTTGATGGCCTTTGATGACCAAGGTATGAGAAATGACAAAACACTGGATTTAGAATGGTGTGTGTTTTTCAGTTGCTGTCTAGGTTGCTTTTTCCAGCCCCTTTCCACACACATCCCTATTCTAGACAGGGAGAAATGCATCTAAATGTGGAATTAGGATAGCAGTTTACTTTCTTTCATTTCAATTCTAAAAGCTTTCTTTTCTTACTGCAGTGAAGATAACACCCTAAACCAAAGTGGAGGTAGAGCCTAGAATTTTTTTTAGTAGAGCAACTGCCTCAAAAACCTGTAGGAGGAACATATTTAGGTTCCTAAATATGGTAGCTGGTGGATGTGAACTGGGAAGCAGTTTTCTCCAGGAAGAAAACAGGCATATGCCTGACTGCACAATCATGGGGGATGTTGGTGGTGTTATAACATGCTGGAGCTTACTGAGATATTTAAGAGTCAAGAAGATACTAAAGCTACTATGACACTAAAGAAAGCCATGCACGTGGAATGGTTCAGCAAGACTGTACTCGGGGACAAAAAAGAGTTTCAGGAAGACAGGCTAGGATAGGGCAAGGGTAGTTCTGGGCATGTTTTGATGTACTACTGGCTTAAGTGGGACCAAACACAGCTTAGGCTAGGATAGGGCAAGGGTAGTTTTGGGCATGTTTTGACGTACTACTGGCTTAAGTGGAACCAAACACAGCTAGGTCTTTGGTCAAAGGAAGGAATGTAGCCCTGCCATCCTGCCTTGGCTCTGAAGGAATAGATATAACTCAGGGTTGCACAAGCAGATTATGATGTCATTACCAGAGGTCTAATACTCTAGAAAGTCTTTTGGGCCATGAACTTGAAAATAAAAGTGGCTGGAGGAGTTGGGAGTGATGGCTCAGTGGTTAGGAACAGTTGTATCTGCAGAGGACCCTGGTTCAGTTCTCAAAACATGCACAGCAGTTTATACCTGTCTATAACGACAATTCTGGGTGATCTCTTCTGGCCTATATGGGTATTGTATATGCATGGTGAACATATTTGTAGGCAAAATTTTGATAATGCAACTTCTTTATCTGATGTGGTGCTTTTTCTTTTCTTTCTTTTTTTAGACAGGGCTTCTCTCCATAGCCCTAGCTGTCCTGTAACTCATTCCTGTAGACCAGGCTGGCTTTGAATTCAGAGATCTGCCTGCCTCTGTCTCTCAAAATCCTGGCATTATAGACATATCCCACCATTGCCCAACTTGATGTAATGTTTTAAATAACACTAAAGACTAAGCCAGGTGTGGTGCATGCCTTTAATCTCAGCACTTGGGAGGCAGAGGCAGGAGGATCTCTGTAAAATTGAGGCTATCCTCGTCTACAAAATGAGTTCCAGGACAGCCAAGGCTGTTACTCAGAAAAACCCTGTCTTGAAAGAAGAAGAAAAGACCAAGCTATTTCCTCATCCACTAAGATATATTTCTTATGATTGCCTTTTCCCTTTGTTTTTATTCTATGTACATGTTTTCTACATGCCTCTCTGTGCACCATGGGCATGTCTCATGTCCGCAGAAGCCAGAGAGGGCATTGGATCCCTTGGAACTGGAGTTACAGACAGTTGTTAGCTGTCACTTGGGTGTTGCAAATGAAGCAAGGATCCTCTAGATGAGCATCCAGTACTTTTAAATACTGTCACCTCTGCAGCCTCACTTTTCCTCATTTTAATAGAGCCCCATTATTTAGCCCAGACAGGCCTTAATTCACAATCCTTCTACCTCATCCTCCCAAGTGCTAGGATTGCTGATATACAGAATCATGTCCAGGTCTATAATTAACTTTTTCTGAAATTGAAGAGGGATAGAAAGACAAGGAAAATTAAAGGGGCACACAATAAGAAAGGAGTCTACTTAAAGACTCTTGTTAGCTGTGAGTAAAGAATTTCAGAACAATTAATATTTGCTGAGAAGGTTGCTTATATAAAGAGACAATATTTCCTTTTCCATACCAGAGATGGAACACAGGGTCTCAAGCATGCTCAGCAAGTACTCTGCCACTGAGCTTCAACTCCAGCTCTCATAATTCCTTCTACAGATAAATATTTTCAATAAGAATTTTAAAATAGTAATGAAATATAATTAAGGTGGACATTAGCTATAAAAGAAAGGATAATTATGCTACAATCCACAGACCCAGAGAGACTAGGTAACAAGGAGGGTTTATGGGGGAACACCCAGATCTCCCTGGGAAGGGGAAATAGAAGAGATTTTGTGAGTGGACTGAGGTCAGGTGGGAATGAAAACATGAGTGATCAGGCTGGGGGGTGGGGGCAGAGGGGGAGAGTGTTGAGGGGGACTGCTGGGGGAGGGCATTTTGGGTCTGGTGGAAAGCCTGGCATAGGGGAATCTCCCAGGAGCCTTTGGGGAAGACCCCAGCTTAGACTCCTAGCAACAGCCTAAACTGGCCATCTCCTGTGACCAGATTGGTGTCTGTCCCAATTGTAGTCAAAGAGCCATCATCCAGCAACTGATGGAGGCAGATGCAGAGACCTACAGCCAAATATTAGGCAAAGTTTGGGAATCCTGAAGATGGGGAGAAAGGAATGTAGGAGCCAGAGGGATCAAAGACACCACAGGAAGGCTCACACAATCAGCTAACCTGGGCTCATAGAGCACACAGAGACTGAACTAACAACTACGGGGCCTGCATGGGACTGACATAAGCATTCTGCATGTTACAGTTCAGTAGCTTGGTCCTCTTGTGAGACTCCTAACCTCATGGGAGCAGGGACTGTCTGTGACTATTTTACTGGCATTTGAGACCCTATTCCTCATACTAGGTAGCCTTGCCCAGCCTTAATACATGGGTAGGTACTTAGCCTTGCTGCAACTTGATATGCCGTGTTTTGTTGATACTTACTGCCCTTTCCAGGATGGAAACTTGAGAAGAGAGGATTGGGGGTAGGAATGGAGGGGAGGGACTGGGAGAGTGGGAAGGGGGAGAGGCTGTGGGGAGGGGAGGGGGATCTGGAGGCCGTGACTTGGATGAAAAGAATAGATTAATTTAAAAAATAAATATACTTAGTGCCTGAGATTATGTAAGGCATTACTTCTTTCCTACATTTAAATCTGAAATTTTCTGCAAGACTTTGTCTACAGTCAAAACATCTTAATCTCCCCCTGTGACTTGGCTTCACCTCATCAGCTGTACTTTTATTTAATACATATCCGAATCTCACCTAAGTTCCTTAGCAACCCTTTGAGATAAAACTTCAGAACCCACCAAAATCACATCTTGATGGGAGATGTCATTCTGTATATATGTTGGCCAATAGGAAAGAAAATAGGCGGGACTAGGACACAAGGAGGAAAGACGAGGTAGTAGGGAGGGGTCAGCATGCAGAGACTGGAGACAACAGAGGTTCAGGCCCTCCTATAAGATGAGACCACGTGGAAGTACTTAGATTAATAGAAATGGGTTAATACTTAAGAAAGAGCTAGCTGATAAGAAACAAGTAACTGGCCAACAGAATTATATCGAATACAGAGTCTCTGTGTATTAATTGGGGCTGGCGTGGCAGTGGATCCAGACCGGCAGGAAAAACCTTACTCATAACAATATCAGTACACAAATAACAGTATTACTCAATACTATGGTCTCTTATTGCTTTTGTGTTTTGAGACAGTGTCTTAAGTAGTGGAGGCTGTCACTGAATTCCTGAATTCCTGATTTGATATCAGATTGTGTGTGTGTGTTGTGTGTTTTGTGTGTGTGTATTTGTGTGAATGTCATGTGTGAGGGTGCAAGAAGAGCATCTCAGAACCTTTGGAACTGAAATTACAAGCACTTACAAGTCATCTGAAGTAGGTGTTGGGAACTGAACTTGGGTCCTCTGGAAAAGTAGTTAGTGCTCTTAACCTCTGAGCCATCTGTCCAGCTCCAGACATGTTTTCTGAGACAAGGTCTCATCATATGGCCCAGGCTAGCCTACCACACACTGAAGTTACAGGTGTACATCAACACAGCTGGCTAAAATCAGATTTTAGACTGAGAGGACTAAACAGTACAGCTAGCCTAGCCTAGAAGCTGAAATGTCCTGAGTCATGAATTCCTGTCCTCCCTTACCCAAGAGGAAACACAAAAAGTTGAAGAGTAAGTGCAGAGTAGTACCCACTAAAGTCTAGAACACGGAGATGGTTCTACTGTCTCTTACGAGGAACTTGTAAGAAGTTCTCCTTTGGGAGATTGGGCACCGAGTTTATGCTGGAGCAAGTGCTTGCAGGAGAATGATGGAAAACAACACCGTTCTCAGAAACAAAGAGACAGAGTGCACTTTTGCAAGGAAAAGATTGCTTTCTCTAGCTGATTCCTATAAAACTAGGTTTTAAAGCTAATTTTCTTTCTCACATCTACTTTAGCTCCTGTTTGAATGAAAAGAAATAAACTCAATCTACAAGTAATTTGTTAAAATTAATTTTTCACCATTTTGGTGTCTAGGTAGGGAGAACTGAGCTCATTAAAGGATCATACTCAGTGGACAGAGAATTCCAAACTTAAGCTATTCTTTGAGTGACAGCATCCCTTCCTGAGGAAAATGTGGACTTAACCTGGACTAGGAATGTGCTAGTGGGAAGCTAGGTAAGGCTTCCCTAGAGGAGGCATGGGCTATGTCAAAGGTTGGGTTAGATGTTGGGAAGCACACACATAGAAGGAAGAATGCTTATAAAGGGCCATGATACTAAAAGACAAATCCTGAGAGCTATAATGCCTAATTTTGAAATCCAGAAACATCAAAAGTTCCTAATATCTAAAATCCCCAAAATATCCTGGAGGAAATAATTTAAAACTTCATTGAATGTATTTATTTACATTTTAAAAGAACACCAATTTGAGAAGCACAGGAAAACACTTCCTAGGTTGCTTTGCACATTAAAATCAGAAACAAAACCATACATAGTTTTGTAGGCATAAACAGTCAGGTGCTGCAGGTGAAAGCAATATAATAAACATTAAAAACAGTGCTGGCATCCAATGTGTTCAGTAATGAATATTTCAAGGAAACAGGGAATATTCTTTGAGTAGATTTATCATATGAAAGACCATATAGACTACTTGCGAATGCAAGCTCTCAAACTAAACACAAAGAGGCTCATTGCTTTGTGAAGAGCTCAATTAAGTTAACTAAATTATCAGAAAGTACAAGGCATAAGAAGATTGCATGGGTGTAAGAGTCATGAGTAGACAAACCATAAATAGACCAAGCATAAATAGACCAAGAAGTAAGCGAATAAATACATATCACTGTGGTTAGTAATTGAGTGCACCCAGGGTTGTAACTGCTGTTATCAAAATACTGTGGGAGATAGCCCTGTGTGTGTGTGTGTGTGTGTGTGTGTGTGTGTGTGTGTAGACTTTGCAGCACAAGTTTGCTTGGAATTTGCTAGTAGCCAGTCCTCTTCCTTGTCTCCTGAGTGCTGAGATGATATGCCTATCGACTATGGGCTAATTTCAGATGTTTCTTTCTTTTCTTTTCTTTTCTTTTTCTTTAACAACTTCAGTCTTTTTGTGTTATTAGCCTATTCAACTTTTTTTTTCCTGAGTGAGTTTTCAGTTTGTGGGTTTTTTTTAGGCTTCATCTAGGCTATCTAATTTGTTAACAGTGTTGTTTAACATCTTTCTATAATCCCCTTTATTTCTGTAATACCATTGAGATATCCCTTCTTTCATTTCTTCTTTTTTCTTCATTAAAAACACTATCTTTATTGACAGTTTCATTCATGCACACAATATATCTCGATCCTCCCACTATATTATTCCCCAACACATCCTCTTCCCACCTCCATATCCTCCTTATATGTAATCTGCTGAGTTAATACTGCCTGCTGAATATTGATTGATCTCATTGATTTTATCTGTGCAAGTGTTGGGCAGGTGACAATAACTGAATTGGACTCACGTACAATGGCTATACCATGTCTTGGCATTCCTCCCACTTCTGGTTCTTTTGCTTTTTCTGCCTCTTCCTTTGCAATGTTCCCCAAGTTTTGATGGGTTTATATATGTCTTAGCTACTGTTCTGTTACTGTGACAAGACACTGACCAAGGCAACTTGTAAAAGAAAGCATTTAATTGGGGGCTAGCTTAGAATTTCAGAGGGTTCGTTCATAAGTACTATGGTGCAGAGCATGGCACCAGGCAGGAAGGCAGGCAGGCAGGCATGTTGCTGAATAATGAGAGAGAGAGAGAGAGAGAGAGAGAGAGAGAGAGAGAGAGAGAGAGAGAGAGAGAGAGAAATTGGTCCTGTCATGGACTTTTGAAACCTCAAAGTCAATCCCCCATTGCCATACTTCTTCCCGGACTATGCTCTTAATTCTTCCCAAACAGTCACCAACTAGGGGTCAAGCATTCAAATATATGAGCCTATGGGATCCCTTTTCATCCTTACCACCACAATATAGATGTCCCATTGATCTGAGCACTCAACAGTCACTTATTCCCAGCTCTTGGACCAATTATGAGTCATTGCACTAACTGCTACCCACTGCAAAAAGAAGCTTCTCTGGCCAATGTTCAGAGCAGCAGCAATCTATAGCTATAACCATAAATATTTAGAAGGCAGTTTGATAACATGTCCATTTAAGAGAACAATAGTAGTTGATTCTCTATCCCCACCTCTTCCAAGGCCTGTGACTTCCAAAGCCATGGACTTTTGACTAGGTTTATAGTACCATGCATGAATTACAACCTGTGGAGAGGCAGTCCTCAAACCCAATCTGAGCCTTCATGCTACTATTGTGCTTGCGAGAATATCTTGCCTGGCAGGTCAGTCTTGTAGCACTCAGGGTTCACTCACCACTGGGTAATACCGCTGGCAACTTTTATCCTCCAAGGGCTTGCACCTTCCGGAATTGTGAAAGCTAGCCTGTGGGGAAGAAGTTTTGATCTCAGTTCCAAATTTCTCTATGTCTAGCAATGCAATGTGTTGTGGCTTTAGCAATAAAATCTTACTATTTAGTTATGGTAGATAACCAAGAGCAATGACAATAGCCTGTGTTGTTTTGTGTCTAACCTGTAGGGAGTTGTCTCATGCCCAGCACTGAGATTTTCATTTAATAACTCATGTCTTTGGGGAAAGTATTGTTTACAATGCAGAGTAGCTGTGTTCATACTCCTCTATGAAAAATTACATTTTAAAATTAGCTTACAAAGTAGTGGGTTTCCACAAGAGAGTTTTATACATCCTTAGTTTTTAAACCAAGACTACTGACAAAATTGATTTAAAACAAATCAAAGCAAAACAATGATCCATTCACTATTCATGAATAGAACCCAAGAATGGTTAGCTTAAGTAATTTTATCTCTTGTTGTTTGAGACAGGTCTTGCTATGTAGCCATGGCTGGCCCGGAAATTGCTAGGAGGCCGGGTAGACCTTAAACACACAGAAATCCACCTGCCTTTGCTGGTATTAAAAACTTGTTTCACTGTGCCCAGTCAAGAATTGTATCTGCTTCCAATCTATTGTACAGACAGGATATCTCATTATTGAAGAATTTCAGCATTTGAATGTACACTCCCAATGCTTACACACAAGGACAATGTTGTGATATGTGCTTTGTGGAGTTAAATTTATAACAAAATGCCTAAAATTAATTAGAACTTTCTGAAACTCTGTATGGCTTGCACCTCCAGAACAGCAAGTGATATATAAATGAAAAGCATGCCAAGGAAATTATAAACAATAAAGATGCCAGGCATGGTGGCACATGCATGTAATCCCAGCACTCTGGAGGTCTGGAGGTAGAGGAAGGAGGATCAAAAGTTGATGCTAATAATGATGATGATGATGATGATAGTTTAATCTAGCAGGAAAACACTAAAAAGAGAAATGGAAATAGAAACATCCAAATTAGTTGTTTTGACATAATTTTGACATATGGAAGAAGTGTACTACAAGAATAGAATGTGAGAAATTATATAGTGAGACTCCATACAAGGTCATCAGCTACTAGCTTTTGAAGTCTTGTATTACTGTAAACAACTGCTCCTTCCCTTTAGGACACAGCTTCTTGGAGGATATTACACAGTCACATTAATTTCCTGTTGGGTACTGCCCTTTTTAAAATCCATTAAGATTCCATATACATGTGAGCATGTCCAGTGGAATTTTCTCATCATCTGTTCAATCTTTCCATGTTGTTTTGGGTATATGGAAATCCATTCCACACTCACTCATACATAGACCACAGATTTGGCAAAAACAATACTGATGAGTTCAGTGAGATGGCTAAGCAGGTTTGATGCCAACCAGAAAACCTGAATTTGGTTTTCAGGTGCCACATAATAGAAGGTGAAAACCAACTACTGAAATTTGTGCTTAAGCATTCACCTGTTCACTGTGAAAATCATGTGGCACACACACACACACACACACACACACACACACACACACCTACCTCAAAGGATCTCATCATTACAGTTATTTGATACGTGGCAGGATAGTAGCAGAATACTTAGGCAGTAGGAACAAAAGGGATTAGTTGGGGGAAGATGAGGAATGCTAGGATTAGTGTTAGGAACTATCCACTCCACCACAACATGTCTGAGAACCTGTAAACATGCAATCTTACACAAAAAAGAGGACTCTGTAGGTAGGACAAAATTAAAGTGAGATAGAAAATGTATCTTGGATTATTTAGGTTGCATACACACACACACACACACACACAGAAAGAGAGGAGGGTGGAGAGAGAGAGAGAGAGAGAGAGAGAGAGAGAGAGAGAGAGAGAGAGAGAGAGAGAGAGACTGTGGCACTTACACACAAATAAAAATAAATAAAATGTAAAAATTTAAAGAATGTCTCTTTTAAAAGATATTATAAGATAGTAATCAAAGATTACTATTAGTAATACCTTTTCATTAATTGGTAACATGAGCAAAGTCTCTAGATGCTTTTATTAACTTTTATATATTTACCAAATATTTTATAATGAATGTGTAGTTTTCTAATTAACTACAAGTTAAAAAAAGTAACATGTTTATAGTTTTAAGAGTCCATGATAACCTTATGACTAGATTTAATATAGACCTCATTTTCTTTTTTGGAGATCAGGAATGGCTACATAATTGGTGGGTCCTATATAAAATGAAAACATGAGTCTCCTAGTCAAGTGTTGCTCCAAATTCCAGCACTGCAAAAGTAAAGCAAACATTAAATGAAGTGCAAACCCCTTCTAATCACAGAGTTTTATTTGACTGGATTGGTCTTCTACCCATTAAATAAGCCCTGGTGGTAATCATTGCCATATGTAAATACAATGGACTTTGTTTGACATTAAGTAAACAATGTGAGCATTGAAGCTGATCATGAACACTTCAGTGGTGAGTAGCAACAGGTGTCGAGTAATACCTTTGCCATATTTTAGTGTTTTATTCTTCCTTTTATATTTTGGGCAATGATTATGTGTTTGACTGTAAAAAAGCAAAACAAAAATATTTGCCCTTCAAGTTAGAACTTAAATTGGTATGACTAAAATTTCTTCTTGGTATCATGGTTACTTCAAAGAACTTATTTATCCTGCTATGAAAGAAAATAATTAAATCATTCAAAGTCTCAATCCAGAGAGATACCAAATAAAGTGAGTTATTGGAGATCCTCAAGCTAAAGGATGCTCTGAAAATCCAAATTTGTCTTCATTGCACCATGTCTGTAGCTCTACCTCCTAGTTAAGTGAGGGATAACCTTTCCCTAGAAATCCTGAGAAATCTAGTTTTATGTTTTAGAGAATTGATTTTTTAACAGACACAGAAAACAAAATTTGTCCATATCTGCAATGGCAGATGATGATTTTTCAATATGTGCATAAGTTGCATAGTGTTTACATTGGGTTAAACACATACATGTCCAGAAACATTTATCAATTGTTTACAGTGAAAATACTCAAATTCCCTTTTCCTAGGTCACTGAGATGGCTCAGCAGTAAAAGTGTTTTTCCTTGTAAGTGTAGTAACTTGAATTCAACTAGAATCAATGTAAAAATGATAGGAGAGAAGCTGTCCAATCCTCTATGATGCACATATACATGTTTATTTAAAAAATAAACAGTACATTATTGTTATCTATATTCACCCAACTATACAATAATACATTAATATAATGATCTTTTTTTTTTGTCCCTTCTGTACTTCAGTCTCTGTCCTTTAATTCTATAGTAACCTGAACACATATTTATTGTAGTTTCCCTGCCATTGTGATGGAAACCAACATGCACTACTCAAATTCACCAGCAGTAGGAATGGCTGCTTCTGTTAGAGAGAGTTCTCTTGTACTAGGTCACATTACACAGAGAGTTCCCCCTCCATCTCAGATTCCCTCCTAGAATCCCACACTCTATGGCTGGTCAAGCTAGGGATGTCCAGCTTCAGTCAGCAGATGTATGACAATTCAGATGGACAGTTCTTGCCCCAGAGCTCTCCGAAGACTCAAGTAACAGTCAGCAGCTTCTCTTTTGATCCCCTAACACTCCCTTCACACTCACCTTACAGATACTGATTCTCAATCCCATCTCAAGGTGTGCATTTGGAAAATAGAGCCTACAGCACAGGTTCCGAGTTCCTGGCTTCATTTGCCTTTGTATTCATGGCCCTTACTACCTTCTAAGGCCATAGTGAACACTCAATAAATGCTGGTTGAACTCAACAATGTATTATGGACTAAAAACACATATCATTGTTCTCTTTTTTCCCTTTCCCTGTCACAGTTGTATGATGCAAATCAATGTGATGCTTTTTAATGTTGTTAGACAACCGATAAGGAAAAATGTAATAAAGTGATGCTAAAATAACATTAATCAAGTTATTCAGCCAATATAATCTTTATGTGTTATTTGTATAATCTAACATGATAATATAAGCATTTTAATATAGTGTTAGGCTTTGCCAGTCTCTTTACATACTGTTAAAGTAGAGCCTTTGTTAAGCCCTGGGAAAATACTTATTGTTGGTAGAAATGAAAGCAATCCCCAAAGTGCCTTTTAATATGAAGAATGCAGCATGAATTCTTAGTTATGGGTTTTCCTTATGATACATTCTTGCTTGCTTTTTTAACAGGATGCTTTAGAATAGAAATCAGGTTGGGAGGAATTGAAGGAAGCAATGAAGAGAAGAAATAACAAGTTGCTAACAATGTCAAGAGGTCTTGAGTGACCTGATACTGTGAAATCAGTTCCTACTGCAATTAGGGTTGGGAAGAATATTGCAAGAAAAAAATCAAAAGAAGACAAGAGGAGTGCTAAACAACAGCTCTACTAACAACCTCTTTAAGACGCCATGAAAAAAATATACCTTTCCAATAATCAAGCATTATGGTCAGTTCAGAAGCTTTGATTTCCAATTCATAGGCAGTAAATCAATATAAATGCAATAGATTTTGCAGCTCAAAAGATGTCAGAACTCAAGGGATAGGGGCATTCGGATGAGGATCAAGCACATTCCAGCTATAGATGGGGTGGGGAGAGTGTCTGCTCAAATGTGGGAAGGTGAGAAGAGATAAATTGGAGTAGTATTAGAGATCTGAGAGAGTGGATACCTACTAATAAAAGCAAATTGATCAGTTTGCAACATAATAAGTATCTTTAAAATGATGGAAATTTTTAAAAAAGTAAATGTACAATTTTCAAGATTTTCAGAAGCATTTATTCTTTTTTATTTCATATATTTATTATTTTTTCTTATTTTACATATCAATCCCAGTTTCCTCTCCCTCCTTCCCTCCATCCCATGTCCCCTGAACCCCCTCCTCCCCACTCTACAGGAGCCTTTATTCTAAACAATATTTCAGTCTAAACTATGGCAAATAAAAAGACAGTCATTTTAAAGTTGAAGGAAAGAAGGGTTAGGATGTGTCTGAGGAACCCAAGTGATGCTTAAGCCAATAAAATAATTCTGTGTTATATAGTAAGTGTGGTTACTATGTGGGAAAATCTGTAGAGTGTATGAACCAAGTAGTGAAAAACTAACGACATTACTAAATAATAATTTGCTGAGATTGATTCATCAGTAGTAACACGTGTACCATTCTATTAACACTTGTACCACTCTAAAGATAGACAATTGTAGAGTGGATGGGAGGGGAGGGAAAGGGCATATATAGGAACTTATTGCTTAATTTTCCTATAAACTGAAAATCTGGGAGTGGAGATATGGCTCAGCTGTTAAGAGCACTCATGCTCCACAAATGCATGTGGCACAATGCACACACAGATACACATAAATAAATACAACTCTCCAAAAGCTGCTCTAAAATTAAAGTCTAAGCACTGAAAAGCAAATGCCATTTCTGCCAATGATAATGGTGCTAAAACTGCAATAAATAAGTTTGCTATCATCTTCCAGTAGATCTTTCTCCTGTTGCTTGGTCTGAAAGTGTGTACATTTAATTCTTTGGTGAATACTGACGAATAAGTCTCTGGAAAGTTTTCTTCTTTGCTCACCCACTAATGGTGAAAATTTCAATTTCCTCACACCTTTGGCCATAGTGTTTGGATTTTTAGATGTTATTTTGGGAGGATGCTATTTTGAGAGCACACTTGGAAAGAATTTTGATATTGTATAATGAGTTTTGCATCCTTTAAGTTATAACAATAATACCGGGTGGAAAATCATTTGTTTATTTATTCACCCAGTATTTTAGGTACTGCATATGGCAACACTGTTTGCAAGACTGTGGATTAGAAGCAAGTAGTCACACCATTAAAGATTGTAAATTCAATGAGGTGTGTTGTTACTACACCCCTGCAATCTCAACATAGGGAGATAGAGGGAGGAATGTCATGAATTTAAGACAGCCAGAGCTTCATGGTGATTCTATGGCCAGCCTGAGCAGCTAAATAGTGAGACTCTATCTCAAAAATCCACAGACAAAATGAAAAAAAACCAAAATACATAAAACCAAACAAACCATCACCACAAACAATTATAAATACCATTTATTCATGACTTTAGAAAAAAATGATTACTACATAAAAAAGGGTAGCAGCTGTTCATGGTACCTTGCCCAAATCCCCTCACCCTTACCATTTCAAAGTGACATTGGCCTTAAATGATTCCTGGCCTCCAAAGCTTACTATATCATTTATGACCAGGTCAAAAGTACAAATAAATTAATACTTTCCTGGGAATGTGGCTTATTCAATGAATGACAATAATCCATGGTGTACTTGAGCTCTCTGGTCCCTTTTGAGAAACTTCTCTGTGAGGTGTGTGTGTGTGTGTGTGTGTGTGTGTGTGTGTGTGTGTGTGTGTGGTGTGTGTGTGGTGTGTGTGTGTGTGTGTGTGTGTGTGTGTGTGTGTGTCCTTCCTCTGCCTCAATACCTGCAGAGGGTAGAAGTTTAAGTCATAAAATGCAATAGTAACCCTTGTCTACGACTGAGGAGGTCATAGAACCTAAGTGAAAACTTAATACTATTGCTTTGATAAATGGTCATGTTGTCAAACTGTCTTTCTAAATGTTTGTGTTTATAACCATAGATTAGGGATGTGCTCATCTGTCATCAGAGAAGCTTCTTACTGCATCATTTCAGTAGCAGCTAATGCAGAAACCCATAGCTTGCTTAAGTGACAAGAATAAGTGAGGATGGGGTGCTTGGCTGTATACATATAGGTATATAACACCATCCAAGATTCAGGTAATGTCACAAAAGGATGTAAGAGCCAGTAGATGGAGAGATATACAACAAAAAGTTGTCTTTTAGATAGGAACTAGCTGTTATAGTCATGAATTCATGGCAGTCATGGTTATAAAACCAAAACGTGCACAAAACTGGGTCCTATCAACATTTTCATCCATGGGGGGGGGGAAATGAAGCCCATGAGAGACTTTGGGAAATGAACAGATGTTGGGGCACTCTTTGGGGACCCACCACCAATTTCTCAAATAAATACACGGAGATTTATTCTTTACAAATGCCCAGCCTTAGTGTGTCCTGTTTCTAGCCAGCTTTTCTAACCTAAATTATCCCATTTCTCTTTAACTATGTTTTGCCTCTAAGCTTTTTAACCTTTATTTATTCTATATGTCTCTCTTTCCTTCTTACTCTGTGACTTATTTATGAGGCTGGGTGGCTGGGCCCTGACATCCTCTTCTCTTTCTCCTTTTTTTACTCCTTCTTCTTTTTCTAGAATTCTCATCCTATTTATTCTCTGCCTGTCAGTCCTGCCTATTTCTCTCTTCTGCCTAGCTATTGATTGTTCAACTCTTTATTAGACCAATCAGCTGTTTTAGGCAGGCCAAGTAACACAGCTTTGCCAAGTTAAAAAAAAATGCAATATGAAAGAACGCAACACATCTTTGCATCATTAAATGGTACACAGCATAAAAGAATGTAACACATCTTAAACTAATATTACCCACCAGGGCAAGGTCACTTTCTTCGGGTGTGTAGCCCCTGACATAATGCTCCTACTCACGCTCTGGCAAGAAACTGTAAATCAACTCAGTGGCCACACACAAAGGAAAGAGATGAGTGGCAGGGGGCAGGTTGAAAAGGGTTCTAGCAGGAGAGGGATGGGGATGATAGAGGGGAATCAGGGATGAAAATTATTAAAATTCATTTATATAAATGTATGAAAAATAAATCTGAAAAAAGTTCCAGTTTGCATGCTGGCTTTTGAATGAAAATATTTTGCTATAGAACTGTCAATGCGCTAGATTGGAAAATCACTACATACAAGGGAACCTACAAAGTTTTGTTGAAACAAATTAACTCAATATATCATAGCCTTGCAGTTCACAGGACTGTGGTAACTTTATGAAATTCCATGCTTAATCAATCTACTGGGGACAAAGAAAGCTTTTCAGTTTTGTCGTTGGATGGATTTAGGTTTAGAGAATCCAATGAAGCCTACATATTTGTATTCATATTCCTCAAGCGGAATAACACAAATGAAAAGAGACCACTGGGTGATGTAAATGCAGCAATCAGGTGAGAGGAGAGAAGGTTGTAAAGATATAGAACTGTAGTCCCTGTGTGATAATTATTGCATATTAAAAAGTCCCAGAGAACAAAGGGCACATGTTTCTGTCATACCTCAGACGTGAAAGGGAGAAAACACAACATTCAAATGAGAACAATAACCTTTACACTTCAGGTGAAGATTGTGTTTAAGCTATGAGAGAATAAATATCATTGACTGTTTGTCAAGTTTTCTTTAATCATTTAAAGCTAAGACTCCACTACTTATTATGAATTCTCTGAATTTCAGATGCACTTTAGAAGAAAATCATAGCAGCGCACCATTGCTTGTGAAATATAATTTTTCCAAGATTGTGAAAGTGACATGGGTGTAAGGATCAATTACAGGGCAATTTACCAGAAAAGCACCCAAATGCAGATTAGATTAGTGGCCATGGTTGTGCACACTTATGATTCCAGGGTGAGTTAGAAAGATCTCAAGTTTGAGACCAGCTTGAGTTATGTAGTGGGATCCTGTCTCAACAACAAAGAGTATATTAGGTTTTAGATTTGGACGTGTTCAGAAGCAAGCCCTGAAGCAATGGCAGAAGGCCATGTGGTTTATTTGAAAGGTAAACACAGCACTCACTAGCAGAGTAGATAAATGAGGCAGAAAAGAAGAAAGACACAACAAAACCATCTGTTTTTACCATGAGCAATTTGAATTCAGTTCCACTAAGGAAGTTGGGATGACCACAGGGCACAAGTGCTTATGTGCGTGTTTTACACACACACACACACACACACACACACACACACACACACACACCTCATAGAGAAGTTTCTCAAAAGAGACCTGATAGCTCAAGTACACCATGGTTTATTGTCATTCATTGACTAAGTCATATTCTCAAGAAAGTATTAATTTATTTGTACTTCTGACCTGGTCATGAATGATATAGTAAACTTTGGAGGCCGGGAATCATTTAAGGCCAATGTCACTCTGAAATGGTAAGGGTGAGGGGAATTGGGCAAGGTACCATGAACAGCTGCTACCCTTTCTTATGCAGTGATTATATTTTCTAAAGTCACTACTAAACAGTATTCATAATTGTTGTTTGTGGTGGTTTGTTTGGTTTTAGGTATTTTGGTTTTGTTTACATTTTGGAAACCGAATTCTTTGTAAATTGTGCGACAGAAAAAGATATATACAATTTCAGAGGCAACAAGAGCTAAACCACTTCATATCATAGGGGTGTTTTTTATTTGCAAAGGAAAAGAAATTGAAAAAGAATAGCTCTGGCAGGGTTAGGATTCTGGAGGAAGAGTACCTAATAGGCCTAAAACTACTGCTGGTCCACACAGGTCTGCTATGTGGTTTGTTCTGGTGCGAAATGGAAGGTCATGGTTGTGGGGACAGCACAAGCATAACAGAATGAGTCATTTTGCATGCTAGGCACTCTAGCTATAGTTAAATCTCACAGTTGCCTGGTTCTAAGAGAAAGCAGGGATGCATTCAAGGACAGAGCAAAGCAGCTGATGAGAAAGCATCTAATCTGACCCTCTGGGCCTGCTCATTTCTCTCCTGCTTGCAGTTTCTTTCCTAGCTGGCTCTCCCCCTGTAGCATTTAACACCAGCAGGCTGCCTCTGAGGAGAAAGGGATCAAAGCGGCTGTGATCTGCAGGAGTTTCTGTGTGTAAATCCTGGAAGCCTTTCATGCAGATGCTGTCTGGGAATCGAGTCTTTGAAAACCTTTTTGCTGAAGGTTTGAGGATAAACTTGGTTTTCTTGGTGTTAGACAGTTCATGTGGGTCATGCTGATTGATACTGAAATGCATTCTCTGTCCCATGCTCTCTTCACTCAGTGACAGGCTCTGCACTCAATGCTTCCAAAATGCACTTGCTTAAAGAAAACAGAGGATGGTTATTTACTATGTTCTAGTTAAATGTATAAAGATGTACCTCTTAGTGGCTTCTACTTGCCTCTATCTATATATCTATCTTGTATCTTTTGCTATTACAAATTTGAGTCTTTATAGGCAGTAATACAAATTAAATTTTTATGTTAACTAATCAATAAATTTTGTATGTGTATGTACTTAAACATACCATGGCAGGTGTGTGTGTGTGTGTGCGTGTGTGTGTGTGTGTGTAGGTCAGAGGACAATTTGCAGGAGTCACCTCTGTCTTTCCATGTGAGTTTAAGGAATCAAACTCAGCCTTGGCAGAAAGTGAGCCATCTCATTTGCCCTGATGTTGGTATCTTAAACAAGAACCTCAGAAGTAAGTCTGTGTCACTTGCCAAATAAACAGATTTTTGTTTACAAATATTTTCTGAGTTTCTTGAGTCTTTTCATATCTTCCCTTGTGTTCTTTCATTTTTCCATGTCTCTCACACACATATTCCATATTCACATGATTCAAAAACCAAATAGAATTGGTAAGGGGTTGTGCTAGTGAGGGAGAGGGTTTGAGGGAATTTGGTGGCTATGATCTAAATACAATAATATGCATTATGACATTCTTGAACAATATGAAATATGTTCTATTTTTCCAGATCAAATAGGTCATATGTTTCCGTAGTGAAGATGTCCTACTAATTCCTACTCTCACTCACTCAGGTTCCCTGCCTGAAATGGCCATGGTACAAGTATGTGAGTGTGTGTGGGGGGGTGTAGGGAGAGAGAAAGTGAGGGAGGAAGAGAGAGAGAGAAAATGATGGGGAGAGGGAGAGGAAGAGGGAGAAGGAGTAGGAGAAGGTGAGAGTGTTTGTATGTATACATATCTAAAGATACTTTATGAGCATACAGGTTACAGGCACGCATATATAGACTATATATTTTTCATTTACCCATAAAGATGATAATGTATCATGAATACTGCTCAGTAATTTCATTTTTTCCACTTACAAATGTGAAATAATCCAATTTTAATGCATAAAGAGTCTCCTCATTCTTTTTAATGGATTTATAGCTTTCCCTGGCATGCATATGTCATGGTTTGTTTAACTAGCTCCTTATTGGTAAAAAATTAGAATGTCTCCATTGTTTTCTATTACGTGCAGTGCTACAAAGCATAGCTATGTACTTCATTTCTTCCCTGAGCAAATATATCTCTAGAATACATTTATAGAATAAATGGCAGGTTCAAAGTAATTTTCTCAACATGCTTTGCAATTTTGATAAATGTGGACCAACTATCCTCCACCGAGCTAAAACCATTGACCACTGCCTCTGGGTCTGAATCTCACTTGCACATTTTTCTGCTTCTTGCTCATCAACCAGACTAAGGTCCTTCTTAGGGTAGTGACTGTTCTTTGTTTTCAGCACTAAGCACAATAATTGGTTATTATCTGATACAGTGAGACTTATTTTTGTGGTTTTGGGGATCAAACCTCGGACCATCTATCTGCATGTCAGACAAATACATCGCTGATCTACAGCTTCAACCTTTATTTTCTGTCTTTTTTTATGACAGGGTCTTATTCACTTTGTATTCTTGTTGTCCTGGAACTCACTCTGTAGACCAGGCTGGCTTTGAACTCACAGAGATCTGCCTGCCTCTGGTTCCTGAGTTCTAGGATCACAGGCATGTGTCATCATACCTAGTGACAGGATCTTTACCATTTTCTTTTGAGATAACATGTTGCTAAGAAACTCTGCCTGGCCTTGAACCATATAATTTGTTTTAAGGTAACTGGGGTGAAAAAGACTTGGGTGTGAGTCTTGGCTCTATCTTTACATCCCTATCATTGGACAAAGTGCTTTTATACTCTGAGATCGTTGATTATCTGCAAACTTGGATATCTCTATATCAAAAACTTCATAAAAATTTAGAGACACTGCCTAAGAAGTGCCCAATAGTGTCTTGGCATAGAGTAGGAATCCTATAGTTGATTGTTTCTTCTCTCCTTTGTCCTACTATTTGGCCTCATTTTAGAAAACAGATACAGGTTTCTGAGACTGTGAAATGATTTGCTATTTGGAATTGTTTTGTAAACTATACCTAGTAGGCAAAACTGTGAGATGGTCCCCCATGGCTCAGATTCCTACATAATTTTCCCTGGAGAGCATGAAAGGGCTGTAAATACACCTCAATACCCTCTCACTATTATTTTATGTTGAATGGCATTGTTAACTTTAAGAAAGGGTGATTACCTTTGGTGGGGTTGACCTGATCCAGTGAGATCATTAGAATCCAAAAGTGTTCCCTGGCTGGTCACCAAAAAGGAAGGTGAAGTGGCAGTCTCTGTTTGGCTCAGAAGAAAGCAAATGACTGTGGGATAGCTTCCAAATCTGACACATGATTCTTAGTCATCAGTTAAGGGGGAAATGGGGGTCTAAGTCTTTCAACTACAAGGAAACAAATCTTGCCAACAATAAGTAAGCCTGAAAGGGGATCATGAGGTCCAGAAGAGAATCCTAGCTCCAGCCAACCAGCTCTGTGGTGTTAGTCTGATGAGATGCTGCGAAGAAAATCTAAGCATGTTGTGATCAGTCTCTATTGTACAGAATGTCAAGATAATTGATGTGTACTGCATCACAATAAGCCTGTAGGTCTGTGGCATTTGTGGTACAGCTCTAGAAAAGCAATATAAATCCCATGTTTGTGAGATAAACCAGCAATGAGGCCAAAGAAAACAAAAGATAGTATTTGCAGCCTTTTTTTCTTTGTAAAAAGTTTGTTAGCAATTACTAATTGTACATAATAGCGGGCTTCATTATACTACTTTTCATACAGGTACATGATGTATTTTGGCCATATTCACTCCCTGCTACCCTTTATAGTCCCTCTCCCATCATCCCTCTTCCTCTTATTAGCCCTCACCTCCCTCCCTCTCTCCCTCCCTCCCTCCCTTCTTTTCTCTCTCCTTCTTTTCCTTCCCCCTGCCTCTCTCTTTTTCTAGAAGGAAGGGTTTATTTTGAGCTTAGTTCCATTGCCATCACCATCACAGTGGGGGAGCACAGCAGCAGCAGCAGGCTGTCATGGTGGTTGGAGCAATAGTTGAGAGCAAGTCTTGAACCACAAGCAGGAAGTAGAGAGAGCAAACTCAAAATGGCACAACTCCTAGAATCTCAAAGCCTGACACTAGAGACATATTTTCCCCTGCAAGGTCGCACCTTTCAAACCTCCCCATATAGTCATCAACTGAGGAACATGTATTCAATTTTCAGGGATATCTCATTTAAACCATTACCCTACATAAGGGTAAGTTTGGTTTATAATAGACTGTTGTGTTGGTTTTAATGAGAAATGCCCCACATAGGCTTGGGCATTACATACTTGGTCCTGAGTTGTTGGTGCTGTTTGGGTAGGTTTTGGAGGTGTAGCCCTGATGAAAGAGGTATGTGACTGGTGTGAGTGTGGGGCTTTGAGAATATATACAGCCTCACCCCACTTCCAGTTCACTCTCTGCTGCACATTTATGGTTGAAGATATAGTCTCTTAGCTTCCTGCTCCTGCCACTGTGGTGATATTTTGTTAATTATCTGACAAATAAAGCTTGCCTGAAGATCAGAGAAGCAAAGCCCCCAGCCACTGGAGAGTTCTCACCTCTACCAATGCTCAGACCAAAAGAGAGATCCTGTCCTCAGACTGCATCTCCAGACTGCATCTGTTTCCACCAAACCTCAGACTGCACTGAGCTCCTGTCTACTCCCCCTCTTATATCCCTCTCTAGTGCTGGGATTAAAGGTGTGGGATTCCAAGTGCTGAGATCGCCTTTGTGTGAGCTCTGTTTCTCTTTTAGACAGGGTCAATTTTGTGTAGCTCAGGGTGGCCTTAAACTTAACAAAGATCTGTCTGCCTCTGGATCCCATGTTCTGGGATTAAAGGTGTGTGTTACTACTGTCTGACCTCTAGGGCTAACTAGTGAGTGTGGTTATCTTTGCACACTGATCTTTATACAAGCTTTGTTTGTTATGTCATAAAGAAAATATCACCATTTTTTCTCCTTTTGTCTAAAATGAAAAGGCTACAACTAATATAAGAAAAACTATATACAATAAGTACAATAACTATATACAATATATATAGGCAATAAGTACAATGATTAGTCCATTTGCAAAAATGCTATATAACCTATCCTATCTTGGTGAGCCCAAAGTCTTGTACATAATTCACTTTCTATCATAACGTGCAATACCACCCAAAACTATCTTTTGCTATGTTTCAACCTTGTATGCATTATACCTCTTTAGTGAGTTCCTTTTCTACATCTTGTAAACAAGGAAAACTACACTTATAACTATCTAGTTATCTATGCATGTCACTTGCTGTTGGAATCATCCTTCTGGATCCACAAGCCAAAAAACTCTTATTCCATTAGTTGCTTTTGTTATGATGTTTTTTTATTTCTTAAATAATAAAATAAAAATAAAATTAACACATTGGAATTCAACAGTCCATTTTGTTGGGTATTAATATGGCTACACAAGCTTGCTTCTGAAATCCATTTTTCCAACACTTTGCTTTGAAGTGATATCTATTATTGATACTAAGGTGTGTTTCTTGGTTGCAGCAGAAGAATGTATCCTTTTTTTCACATCTAATCTGTTAGTCTGTGTCTTTTTATGGGAATTAAGACCATCAATGTTTAGTGATATCAATGAACAATGCTTTTTTGATTCTCATTATTTTGTTGTTGTTGTTGTTGTTGTGGTGGTGGTGGTGGTGGTATGTGTGTGTGATTTCCCTCTTTTGATTTGCTGGTCTGGCATTGTTAATTCCCTGTATTTTCTTGGGTATGGGCAACCTCTTTAGATTGGACTTTTCATTCTAGTACCTTCTGTATGGTTGGATTCCTAGTTAGACATTGTTTAAATTTGTTTTTTACCATGGAATATCTTATTTTCTCCATCTATAGTGACTGAAAGTTTCAGTGGGCTTGGTAGTCTAGTCTACATGACATCTGTCCAGGACCTTCTGGCTTTTAGAATCTCCACTGAGAAGTAATTCTAATAGGTCTGTCTTTTATATGTTACTTGGTCTTTTTCCTTTGCAGCTTTTAATATTCTTTCTTTATTCTGTATGTTTAGTGTTTTGATTGTTATGTGCCGAGGGGACTTTCTTTTATGACCCATTCTATCTGGTATTCTGTGTGCTTCTTGTACCTTGAGAGGCATCTCCTTTTTTATGTTAGGAAAATTTTCCTATGTGGTTTTGTTGAAAATATTTTCTGTGCCTTTGAGCTGGATTTCTTCTCCTTCCTCTATTTCTACTATTCTTAGAGTTAGACTCTTTATAGTATCCAAAATTTCCTGGATGATTTATGCCAGGAGTATAGCTGGAACTTTTTTGTCCTATCTGCCAGTCCCACAGCTACTTATAAAATAATCACTCAGAGGCTTAGTATTAGTTATAATTGTTTGGGCAATGGCTCAAGCTTACTACTAGCAAGCTTTTATATTTAATTAACCCATTTTTATTAATCTATGTATTACCATATAGCCATAGGCATTGCTTCATTTGCTACATTTCTTGTTTCTTTGGTGGCTGCTGGCACCTTCCCTCGACTTGGCCTTCTTTCTCCCTATATATCTGCCTGGAATTTTCACCTAGCTATATGCTGCCCTGCCATAGGCCAAAGAAACTTTATTTATCAACCAATAAAAGCAATATATACTCACAGCATATAGAAGGACGTTCCACATCACAAGAGTTTCTAGATTTAATATTTCTTTTAACTGATGTATCAATTTCTTCCATTGTGTTTTCAATGCCTGAGATTTTTCTCTTCTGTCTCTTGCATTACATTGTTGAGGCTTGTCTCTGTAGTTCCCATTTGAGTTCCTAAATTTTTTTGCTTTCATATTTACTTTGGTTTGGGTTTTCTTTATTGATTCTATTTCCACTTTCAGGTCCTGAATTGTTTTCTTCATTTACTTCCACCATCTGTTTGTATTCTCATGAATTTATTTAAGGGATTTATTAATTTCCTCTTTAAGAACATCTATTGTCTTTATATAGGCCATTTACAATGTGCGTGTGTGTTTCAGCTATGTTGCAATACTCTGCTGTGGTAGGGTTCCTGGGTTCTACTGGAGACATATTATCTTGGCTGTTATTGATTGTGTTTTTATGCTGGTGTCTAGGCATCTGGGTGTGGGGAGATTATAATTCTAAGTGCTGATATCTTGTTTTTGTTGTCTGTGTTTTGTTCCTTGGTTTCTGTTTCTCTCTTTGGCTCTTAGGAGAGTGTGGTGGTTGTATGTTGCCTGGAAGAAAATTCTTCTGGGATCTTGCTAGTTATGGTCACTAGGGGTTCCAGGTAAAATGTGTTTCTAGGTATTGGGAGCTGACATTTAGAAAAGGGGACGGGTTATGATGAGGAAATGAGGGATTCCACAGAAGGAGGAAAGCAGTGTGTTTCACTAACATCTGATTAGTCCTTCTGGGAATGGGGCAGAGATTGAGAAAAGCAGAAATTAGATAGTCTGCAGCAGAGCTGGGACTAAGACTGGGGAATTGGATTTGAAGAATGGGGTAGAGATGAAGATCTGTAGGTATCCTGGTTAGAATCTCCAGCCTCCTTTCTACTTTCACTTTTTCCCCCAGCGAGCTTCATCAGATTTGTTTGCAAGAGTGTGGGTAAGAATTTGTTTCCTGAGGCATGTGAACCTTACTAGTGGATAGGCTACTGAAGAGAATCCCTCACATTTGTCAACCTGTGAACAAATCCTCAGAGTGGGGAGACTGTCCCAGTTTTGTGACAGGTTGTTGACAGGCCCAGTCTAATGGAGATCTTGTGCAGGTAGCCACAGTTGCTGTGAATTCAGGGGTGAAATAACCATGTCACACCTGGAAACTGATGTTCTACACAGATCCCTACTACCTTTTTATGGCTCTTACATTCTTTCTGACTGTTTTTCCATATTATCCATATTTCCTGAACATCAGAAAGGGAAATATTAATGTCCCATTTATGGCTGCCCATTCAAATGCCATTTTTCTCTATACTTTGACTAGTTGTGAGTGTCTGCAGCCACTATCGACCTCTGGAAAAAGCTTTTCTGTCCAAAGTTGATGGCAGCACTATTTTATGGGCATAAAATGTTATTTGGGAGGTATTTGACATGTACATCATGTCCATTTAACAAAAAAAATAGCAACTTCCCAAGTAGGGTCTACAACTTCCCCAGCCATGGACTTTACATGGGTCTATAGCACCAGATATGAAGATCATTTTGTGGAGTAGGTCTCACATCTAATCAGAAAGCAGTTACTTATCCCCATATCAGGCTTTCTACTATTGTACCAGTGGGCTCATCTTGCCTGGTAAAAGTTGGTGTTGTAATATGCAGGGTATACAGCTGGCCACCACTGCCCAGCTGTATTTTCTGTCTTTTAACACAACACTAACATCATTTGATTAGATTATGAATTAATTTATTTGATGCTTATCTTCTTTCTCTGACCCAATTGCATCAAACTCATGGCACCTTAATAGCCCCTTTTCATTCATCACATTTTTTTCTTTTTTCTTTAAAAAATGTTTTCATACAATGTGTTTTGATTATATTCTTTGCCCTCCCCTAACTCTTCCCAGATTCCCTAACTCCACCTTATTTATGTTTTTCTCTTTCAAAAAGGAAAATAAAAAATTGACATACTACAAAAGGGAAAATAAGACAAAAGATAAAACAAAAAGTCCCTCCCCCAATGTTTTCTGTTGGCCAAGTACCCTTGGGCATAGAATCTGCTCTGCAGTGTGGTTGATATACACAGTGCAACTCTTTTGAAGAAAACTATTTTCCTAGAAGATATCCATTACAAATAGCTTCTTGGTCAGGAATGGAACTTTGTGTGCTCTGTCTGTTTGAACTTGTCATCACATGTCTACCTTATTGCTGTTGTTTTGAAATGGAGTCTTGCTATACAGTTTAGTCTGCCTTTCTGTCTACAAGTAAACAAATCTTGGTAGGACTATATCTGGTCACCAGCATTCTTAATCCCAATAATTGCTTCTAAGAGTAATTTTTTTCTTTTTCTTAAGACAAGTTTTGATTAATTGAGTGATTAACTGAACTATGTTTTTAACCACAAAATTTAGCTTTCAAAGCACTGATAGGATTTTTGGAATTAGAATGATTCCATTCTATTATTCAGACATGGTAGAAGTAACTCTTAAATGAATAGATTGAGAATCCCATGCTCTCATGTGGTTCTTTATTGTCCACTCATATTGCATGTGTTTAGTGTATTCTTAATTTCCTATAAAGATAATTGTTCATCTTAAGTAACATGAACAGTGAGTCATGAGTTTCCTAAAGAGAAAGCCATTAAGTAACTTGAGTTTAACTGATACCAGTAATGCCCATAAGAACAAAATTATGAACCAGGAGAGCGTGCAGAAGCTTAATTTGAAAGTTTATGAAGGGTATAAGATGAGCTATTATATAGTAACAATTATCTGAGAGATAAAACTGATAGATCCTATAAATGCTTGAAGTGTGCTGGATAAGACTTCTTAACTTTTAAATTACCATCTTAGTATTTTTTAACCTCAAAAATTAAAACAATCATTATTCATTAAAATACATTTAATGAAAGCAATATAATAGACATATTTGTCTAGTTATTAAAAATAAATATCATTTTAAGGTACAATGTTTGTTTGAAATTTTATAATTATGATTTTGTATTCTGATTCTACATGGGGAACATGGACTCTTCTATACTGAACTACTTATATGAGCTATGAAAGGATATGATATGCATGTGTCTTTGAATAACATCTTTTTCTCAAAGATGGCTCAAAAATGTGGTTGGGAGAGCAAATTTCTAGATGGTGTTCTATTTTAGCTATTAGTTTATTAACTAACTGGTTAGGATATTTTTATATAGAAGGATGGCATATTTTAGTGACCAATAATATATTTGTTATTCTATAGCTATTGATTGTTTGAAAATTAGTGTGTATGTATGTGTGAGGGTAATATTGAAGAGTCTCACTATGTGTAGCTCAGGGTGGCATGAAACTTGCAATCCTCTGCTTTAGTCTTCTCTGTGCTAAGATTATGGGTGTGTGTCATCATGCCTGGCAAAAAATTAGCCTTTGACAGTATAGATTTCCTAAATAAGGGAATGAAAAGTATCAACACTTTGGGAATCTGTTCATAATAGTGGCCAATTCACATCCAGTTAATAGATTTCTATAAGTGAAATCTCCATACCTCACTTTTCCCCTTTGGAGCTCAAGTGATTGCACAGCTAATCCTCCTAGCATCTGTTTACATTTGATTAAGAACAGGTGGTAGTTCTTGATTTCCCAAATAAGACTCATATACAGAAAGAGGTTAATGGTTTGCTGACAAGCCAACAACCAAACCAGCCTGGCAGCTCTCATGGCTGCTCTCCCCGTCCTGTATTCCCTGCTCTGAACCAACAAGCTTCTATTCTTACAGCTGTGGTCTCAGTAAACCTGGTTTCCATTATAAATCCAATGCTTGCCTTGACGACGAAAATGGAAAACTAGACAAGCAGGTCCTTTATCATCATGTTTTCATCATATTGCTTTAATAGTCACTGGCCAAAGTATCTGAAAATTTATTCCTGTTTGGTTCTTTGTTCCTCCTTCTTGGCTTTCTATGAGAAGGTGCTAGAAATAAATGGTATGGATGATCAAATTTTGTGTTTCACAAATGTCTCTGGAATACTGTTATAATAACACAATACACTTTTAGGGTGAAGGGCTGTCATGAGAGATTATCAGCCCAATAGCATTGACCTAGGTAAACACCAAATAAAATACGTTTTGTTCCATGAGTATTTCATGAAGTGTGCTTCCTTTGTAACCATGTAAGTCTGCTAAGATACAGAGAGCTTTTATGCAGTGATGATTATAAAATAAGTCTTTGCTTTAGAAACATCAAAACACCTTAGGATCACATCCTACACAGAGTAGCCCCACTGTGTTGTTAAAATTTAAAATAAAGAGAAGTAATTGCGGGCCTCACTTTAAAGATATCAAACACGAGAACTTCACACAAGCTGCTTCCCCCTTCTCCAGCTGGCAGCATTGCCACCAGAATCACAAACAACAGCAGGTAACTTTAGCAGAATCTGTCACATCCAAAAGAAAAAAATGCAGTTGTACCAACAGAGAAGCAAAATTCAACAATTAAGCAACAATTAACGAATAATGTGCCATCGATTCTACAAAGAATATTTGAAAACTGTAACTGAACTTGGAAAGGTGCACATTATCTTTGCTAGAAAAGAAAACGATTCAAAGGCAGAAAATTAAAGTTGTCTAATATGGTTAAAAAATGAAATATTCCTACAAATCAAAATCTTCATCAATAGAAGCAAATACATTAATGAATCTCAACTCACAAATTCATGAGTTCAAGAAATGAGCTTTAAAAATATAAACATCAGTTGTTTGTGCATTTCTGTTCCCTAAAATTCTATTTCCCATGCTAGGATCTTACTTATTCAGCAGGGTCAAAGCACTGTATGGGGTTAAGTGATCATCTGGTTCTCTGTGATTGTTCCACGCTGGACATGTTCTGACTTTGCCTGTGTGACTTCCCTTCTTGTCTCGTGTGTTGTTCCCTCCCTAAGCTCATTGCTGGGGAACAGGCTTCAGATCTCCTTGATGTAGGGACCATTAACACTTAGTTCCACCAGTATGAAGGAATCTCTTTCTGGTTGGAGGGAAATGTTTCTCCTAAAATCTCTAAACTTATATAGTCCTACAAATCTCTTTTTGGGAAAAAAAGGTAGGAAGATTTAGAGCCCTTTCCAGCTTTCTGCACTGCCAAATAAGTATTTCCCTTGAGGAAGATAGTTGCCTAGCTAAAGAAGATAGATACAGAAAAAGAAAATCCAGATTAGTATTGCAATGTATTAATAGCCATTCATTCATTCAACATGTGATTGCCAAACACATGTTATGTACTGGGCATTGCATGGTGGCCTTGGGATGTAGCAGGGAATATAAGCTCCTGCTCGGGAGCTTATTTTCCAAAGGAGATACATATATTTTTTTTAAAGTTTGAAGTAGCATTTATTGACATTATGTAAGTTTAAACAAGATGCTGTAATACACAGAAAAGCTTGTCATTGAGGCAATACATAGGTAGCTCAAACACCAAAAGCAAGAAGAGTTAGTTGAAGGAGAGATCAATACATAAATTATAAGGAATCATTTTCGCTTTTCTAGGAGATACATATTAAAGAGTGGCTAAACGATTGATTATATAATTCCAATTGCAACAAGTGCTGTCAGCTCCACGTAGAATGTGTTTAGTATAAGTGGATCCTATTGAATTTGGGGTTGGGAAGTTTTATGTGAATTCTGAAGGGTGATCAGTAATCAATCCAGTTGGGGTAGGGGAGGAGCATTTGGGTAGAGAAGAGAGTGTGTGTCTGACATGTGAAAGGGTAGTGAGTGGCTTGTTGAACAAGGTTGACATCACATATTATGCTACAGATGTGCAAAATAATATTAACATTTTCTGCTATCAAATTAGCAGCTCTAGATCAAGGAAGCTATCTAGTTTATAGTAAGCCTGATCCAATTTATTAAATTTCCCTAATTTGATGACTATTATTTGTTACCACCAAATTCAGAAGTGTGTCAGTAATTATTTGGCACTATCTATTGGCATATACTTGGACTACCACACAACCATGTAGAAGTTTCTAACTCTCTTATTCTGTCCGTGATTTTGGGTCCCTGGAGGGATCCTGATCTTTCCCATGAAAACAGATGTGTTAACCCTTCCTCTCTCTGTAGCAGTGAGAATGGATGGAAAGAAGGCAAGAGATCACAGGAGGCCTGATATGAGCCTGAGCTCAGGTGAGTAAGAAATAGCAGCGATGATGTAACAAGCACCTTGAATCAAGGCATACAGAGAAGGGGTAACAAGTAGGATGTAGTGATTGGTTGGATGTGTGTGAAAGGCTGTAAAAGGAGTTCTTTTGGCTTTCACGATAGATGTTGCTAGTTACTGACGTATGGACCACTGGAGGAAGTCCAGGCTTGGATGAAGGAAACTGGAGAGGAAATGTTTCCTAAAACAGCATCTTTTGGGCAGTTAGACTGTCTGCTGGGTTGGTTCAGATCCTGAGAATTCTCTCTCTCTCTCTAGTTGAAGTTTTTTTCTAGGCTAGCCTGGGAGACTCAATATCAATTGAACTTTCTTTTTAAAAATGTATTAGTTTGCACTTATGAACTTATGTGTATGTTTGTGTGCATAAGCTTGTGTGTCAGTGACTGGAGAGGTCAAAAGAGATTGCCAGATCTCCTGGAGCTGGAGTTAATAAATGACTACGAGTTCTGTCAAGGGCATGGGCTCTGGTAACCCAACTTCAGTCCTCTGCAAGAGCAGCATATGCTCTTAGTGCCTGAGCCATCTATTCCCAGGTCCTGATAATTTTCTTAGATCACAGCGCCCCCAAGTCTGTCTTCATAAGTGTGATATTGATATCTTATACTTATAAATTGAGTTTCTGAATTTTAGAGAAAACATAATTCTCTTGGTGTTCATTGTCTCTTTCCAGATGTTCTTCGTGAATTCCTGAAACAATCTTTAGTTCCCCTCTCCTATAACACATATATGCAAACAACTAGTAGCAAATCCTGGTAGTCTTGCCTTCAGATTGCATTTGGAATTAAATCATGTCTCCCCTCCACTGCCATCCAAACCAAGATCTTTCATTTCTTTTCTCTTGGACTGTTACAGCATTCTCTTATAGGCCTCCCTTCTTCCATTGCTCAATGAGACTCAATCGTCCTCAGTCAGTCAGAGTGATCCTGGTAAAATAAACCAGATCATGCCACTGCTGTGACCAAACATACGATCCATTGCAAAAGTTAAACTCTTCATAGTAGCCTCTAAGGTACTCCATGCTCTGCTTCTCACTACTTCCCTGACCATCACTCTCCCTGCTGTACAATTCTTTCCAGCCACTCTGCATCCATCTGTACATCTTCACAGTAATACTATGTAGAAATTCTTAGCATATTATTCTCATATCAAGCTCATTGGAGTACTGTTCATTCCATCGGGAATGCTTTCCATCTCTGTGGATGCATGCTTCACTTTCTTAACTACTGTAATATGTCAGTAAGGTCATTTCTGATACCCCACTTAAAATTGTAGCCTTGCTGTCACAGTCATCTCTGTTCCCTTTCTGTGCTTAATTTGTTTACTCACTCACAACCATCTAAGGTATACTGTTACTTGATCTTTTTTATTATTTGGCTAGAATGCATGTTCCTAGAGGGAAGTATTTTCCCCTTTTTCCTGGTGTTGGTGGTACTTGACATAATACCGGAGTTTGAGTGGCTCTTTCTTGTCACCAACCCAACTGCATCTCAAATTTGGCCTTATAGTTGAAGTAATCATCACATTTGTCCAGCTGGGACAACTTAGGGCTTGGAGGAGTTCCAAAGTTTAGAGATTTTTTCAATGCCTTGGGCTTTAGCTATGATACTACCATTCCAATTACCAAGATAAGACTCTTTTCCAAATGGGTCATTAGTTTTAACCCAGAGAATCCAGCATGACACAGAAGCCAGATAGTGTTATTTGGCCAGGCTTGTGCCTGCAACCAGCACAGCTCACAACTGTTTCCTCATGGAGGTCCTGGAAGACTTAAACGTCCAACATCCTGAATCAGTCTGTTGACATGGCAGAGGCATTAGACTTCTTATCTGAATGGTTTTCCTATCTAGGAAATCTTTGTGAAAAGTGGAATTTCAGGTTCAGACATGGCAGCAGGCCAAAAGTGAAAATGTGCTGAGTTGATTGGGTCCTTTGCAAAGCCAACATGGTTATGAGGTGAGGATGTTATTTGTTTTATTGAGAATAAAGCTTGCAAAAGGTAAAAGGGGGATGCAAAAAAATTAAGTGGAGAAAGCTTATAGACTGTAATACTTATGTAGCAAATAATCAACCCAAACATATGCTCTAGAGCCAAGAGGGGTCTTGCATTGGACAAAATGGCCAAGTGTCTGATCTTTTTGCCTAATTGAGTTATTGCATTGGGCTACCTAAGGAGAGCTAGGCCTCAGCTCCACAACACACTTCTATGACCACCACTTATATGTACTGAGATATGCTCACTATTCCTGGATCTTACCTTGTCCTATGGTGAGTGGGAAGGTAGGCAAAAGGCAATCAAATTGACTTGTGGTTATAGCGTTTGAGAGATGTGTAGGTCTGACTTTAATGGACTCAGGTCAGAAGATTTTTCTTTCTGTTTCTCTTTGGTTGGGGGAGAGAAAAACCAGTGAGTTATTGGGTTTTGTTTTCTTTTATGAATTTGTTAATCAAAATCTTATCTTTTCAGTGACAGATATGGCAATCCAGAACTATAGGATAGTATCATTTACGTTTATATTTTAAAAATATCTCCCCACAACAAATGCAAATCAAGTGCCTTAAACTTTTGAATCATTCCCACTAGCCTACACTTCAAAAAACAAAATCACTGGCAATTATTGCATCACTTTAAAACATATACTCTCTTGTAATCAATTAAGCTCATTATACCTGAGTAATCATTACCAATGATGCATAGTTTAAATAATCTCTGCAAGATGATTTATTTACGACTGTCAGACCTACTAACAACTTTTCAAGGCACCACTCAGTTAAGTATTATAAAGTTTTCCATGCACTCCTTTAAGCTTAGAGTATTCTCAGCATTTCCTTGGAACAAAGTAGTATGGACAGAAAGAACATCCCATGAAAATTACCTAAGTGCCTTGCTTGTTTTTATCTTCATCTAGCTGGGCACATTGGGGTGGGGGAATGTCTCTGTCTTAATGTTTTTTTTTACTCATTAAGATATCCTTCTATTGGATACCAGGTCCCTTAAATCTCCTTCTCAAGGCACATTTATTTGGAGACCCTTGAGATATCTAAAACAACTTTAGCAGTTGTTTTAGAAATACATGAACTGTTATTTTCCTGCCATGGCATTAGGGCTCCTTGTTATTATCAATCTTGTTACTTACTCCATGTCTTGTATCATAGTTTTTCATATTTTCCACTGTATGCAACTTTCTCCCACTTTAGATATGCTTGGAGCAAGAGGCAGAAATGTACTCAAGCTACATCTAGGTACAGATATTTGGTCCTACCTCTTATCCCCACCCCCCACGTTCTATAACTTTAATTCATTCCCATGTGTCTTTTGCTTGCCATCACACTGCCTCGTGCCCTGTTTTGACTTCATTCAATTTCTCAGTGTTCAGATTTTCCAATTCAGTTTCTGAATTCCTAGGAGGAAAGCATCTTATAGGCTTAGGTTGGCTTAGATGTAATTTAATCCTCTATTCTATTCAACTGTGAGTAAAGGAAGGGATGACATAACATGGGCTTAGTAAACTTAGTACTTCTATAGTGGGAGATGAAACTGGTTATTTAAGAAAACAATATGGGTAGTGTGTTAAGGAGTAGTATATCAACTAAAAGTTAAGATGCACTTCTTTAAGTCCAAGAAAAAGGTTGCCAAAAAAGAGAATAAGACTGTTTACAATAATTTTTTTCTGAATTCTTATTTTATTTTTTTTTACATTCAAATCCCAGTTCCCTCATGATTTTATTATTAAGAAATCATAGAGTTTGGAGTTATGACTCAGTAGCTAAGAGCACTTACTGCTCTTGCAGAGGACCTGATTTTCAGCACCCACATGATAGCACAGCCTCCCATTACTCCAGTTCCAGGTGGATCTGATGCCTTTTTCTGGTCTCTCTGTGGGTGTCAGAAATGCACTGTTCTCATAGTGATTAAGACCATGCATGAGCTTTGGGGTCAGACTCATAACCTATTTGGCCTTAAATATGTTACTCAAACTTTCTGTTGGTTAGTTTCTCCATCTATAAAATAGAGATAATGGTACCTATCTTGTCATTTGTGTGTGTGTGTGTGTGTGTGTGTGTGTGTGTGTGTGTGTGTGTGTGAGAGAGAGAGAGAGAGAGAGAGAGAGAGAGAGAGAGAGAGAGAGAGAGAGAGAGAGTATGTGTGTATGTGTGTGTTCATATTATGGGCAGTACGTGTGATGACAATTTGAAGCAGTCAGTTCTCTGTGTGTTTCTTGGGAATTGAATGATGGGGGATGTCCTTCTGTATATATTTCTCTTATTGGTTGATGAATAAAACACTGTTTGTCCAATGAGGCAGGAAGATAGGTAGGAAGAGGAGACCTTTCTTGGAAAGATAGGCAGAGGAAGACAGTGAAAGTGTGGCCATGGGAAGAAAAGGATGAACCAGGCATGCTTCAGTAAGATAAGACCACGTGGAAATACATAGATTAATAAAAATGGGTTAATAAGTAAGACAAAGCTAGCCAATAAGAAGCCCTAGTCATTGGTCAACAATTTAATAATAAATATAGTGTCTGTGTATTCATTTGGGGATGAAGCAGTGGCGGGACCTAGGTGGGACAAGAAAATCCAGAAACAATTGAACTAAGGTTAGTGATCTAACAACTTGGTGATTGGCACCGTTATTGGCTGAGCAATCTTGTGCCGGTCTAGTTTTTATAATCTTAACTACATATTGTGCACGGTTCTGTACTGAGTAGCAGTGTAGACATTATATTTTCTGTATAAATTCTATTTATATCGAAACAAATATTCTTCATGTTATTGGCAAAAACTGATAAAACTGATAAATGGTCTGAATAAACAGGTAAGTCCAGTTCTATGGATTGGGAGTGTTTGCTTTATTATTTATTTATTTATATATATTTATATAAATACTGACTTTTATTCTATCTGTATACTACTTAACCAAGTCTGTTTTTAAATTAACACTTAAAGGGAGAAAAAAACATCTTAATTACACTACCTTGAGAGAAGAAACACTTCATCATGACAATAAATGAGGTTTCTGTCACTTGCCTTAAACTGATTACCATTTGCATAAATTCAATGAAAATCGCACAGTGCTCCTAAATGCTAAGGAGACACATTTGCTTTCTTAAAGCCTGAATTTGGCTTTTTATAGACAGAAAATAAGAAAATAGAAAATGATATCAGCAAGTGTTAGAGAGTATTAAAGACTAACACACTGAGTTGAAACTTTGGTAGTGATGTAATCAGGGGATTAAAGAGAATTGAGCATTGAATAGGGCATAATGCTCTCACTATGTGATTTACTGTTATTTAATGGTAGGTGTGAGGATTGCCCAAAGCCATGTCTGAAATTCTCTCTCCCACTACGAGTGGTACAAGAGCCACACAATAGGAAACCACTGTTTGGACTAACAACTCATTAGTAAGGAGGAGAAGAGAAATGGTGTTTTCTTCTTTTTTTCTTATTTCATATTCTCCATAGGAGAATTATACCTGGAGGAAAATTGGGGGTATGGAGTCCAAATACTTTCCGTACCACTTAACTAGCCTTAAAAGTGACTTATCTCTGCATCCTTGCTTGTAATGTTGAGAGAAATAATAATGTCTAACATGCAGAGTTAATGTGGGGATTAAATATGACAATCCATGAAGAGTGCTTAGCAAAGAACCTGAGTAAAATAAATCCCAATAATACATGTTTATTGTAAATGGGATCATGCATATACTGACTTACTTTTTATTCTCAGCAATAAGTATTTTAGCTCCCTGCAGGTTCATGTAAATATTCCTCACTTTAAAAAATGGCTGCACAGAATCTCTAAGTATGTGTCATTCATACCTTTAACTACTCATTTGTTCAGAGCCATTTAAGTTGGGTTTTGTGCATATCTGTGTGTCCACATAGTTATTTTATAATTATAGAGACCAGTTGTAAGAGGCTAAGTATGGTTAAACATCTCAAAGGTAGTATCATGTTCTGTTTCTGTTCTGTAAAACATTTCCAACAACAAGTGTATCCTCACCAATGATGGCACCTTATTTATATATGCCAGAAAGATCAGCTGCCCTTAGTGTCTACTGAGATTTGATTGACACATACAAGGGTAAGTGATACCACCTAAGGGGTATGGAAAAGACCTGCCTGTAAAAAGCTTCATTATGTGGCATGGAAGGCAAAGGGGACAGCCAGCCAGGGGTCTGATTGGGCTGGGAAAAAAGGAGAAAGATTCCTGGGGTGAGGTTTGGGGAGTTGGGACACAAAACCAAGACTCACAGGGAAGAGAAGTGAAAGGGCTTTTTTTTTTCTTCTGAGATAGAGTTTCACTTTATATCCCTAACTGGCCTCAAGCAATGTCTCTGCCTCTATGACACTGAGATTAAAGATGTGCACCACCATGCCCAGCAGGATCCTCTTTTGTCTAACACAGTGCTTCATTCTGCAAATGCTTAATAAAGATTTCCTAAGTGAATGGATAGGTTATATTACTTATTACCTAAGATTCAGAGAATCTTGAGCTAGGCCTCCAGGTGTGACAAGGATGTAGGTATCAGAGCATCATCCCATGTAGCCCACTGTGACAAGCCAAGTCTCAATGGGATGATTGCCACAGAAAGTTACACAACTAATAGCAATGTTTCAGGTGCTTGAAGAGGGGAGAAAGAATCTTGAAAGAACCATTCATTACAAGACTTTCCATGCCCTTTGTGCACAAACCATAAAAATAGTATATGACCAGAGTTTCTGATTCCATGTTAAAGGAAAAATAAAGCCATTAACAAATCCAAGAAAAGATACTGACTATACATTATTTGGCCAAGTCAATTTATAGAACACATTGAACTGGGCTATGCGGCCCATAAGAGTAAAATCCGTGAGTTATTTTGGGTGGTATTAGTGTACCTATAAGTAAGTTCAAGGCTTTCTGCCTTAGGTGGCTTATTTTGGATAGACATAACATCCCCTTTAGATAGCAGACATGATTCTAAGGTGTAATACTAGTAGCCTAGGCAGCTTATATTCTAGGTCAAATGACTCTGAACCAAGTACTATGTATATGAGTCATGACTTGATAAAATGGTGCCCTCTAACACTTATCAAACCTCCCTTATTTTCTTACTCAAGAGCTATTGGATTGACTGTGCTTTTGTTGGTTCAACTGGATTGTGTGGGCTTACTTCTAGGAATCAGTCTGGTCTTGGGTCTGTTTTATGTTGTCTTTTCATTCTTTTTTTTTTTTTGGTTGTTTTTCAAATATGGTTTCACTGTGTAGCACCTGCTGGCCTCAAACTTATGGCCCTCCTGCCTTAGCCTCCTTAGTGCTTTGTAGCCATGCTTTCTTTGGACTTCTGGCTCCCAAATAATGACAAGAAGACTTTTTATTAATTATGAAAGCTTGACCTTAGTTAGGCTTGTTTCCTGCTAACTCTTAAAACTTAATTTAACCTGTTTATATGACTCTATATCCTGCCTCACAGTTTGTTACTTCTCCAAAGTACCATATGTCCAACTTCCTCTGAGACTGGCTGGCGAGTCTCCTGCTCTTTTGAATCCTTCTCAAAGTTCCTATCTCTCCCTGGAAGTCCTGTCTATCCTCTTCTGCCTAGCTAGTGGCCATTCCGCTCTTTATTTAACCAACCAGAAGGTGCCTAAGGCAGGTGAGGAAGGACAAAGACATAATCACACAGAAAGATCATCCCAACTGTGCTGGAATAACAGGTATGTACTGCCACATCTGGTGTTACCTCCTCATTCTTGAGAAAATACTTGGAGGTATATTTCCTCATAGTGGGGAGTGAAAGTCTCAAAACAAAATCCAAACCACACAGGCATACTTAAGATGGCTGTTCAATATTACCTTAGTTAACATTTAGCTGTCCAAAGCCTGTGTCAATAGAAAAGGGAAATTTCCTTTACTTATTGAGGGAGGACATGGCTAGAAGGAAAAAACAGAAGCATATAATGGAATACAACACACTGTATGACCTGGGTTAAGATGAAAAACCTCTTTGAAACTCAGATTTCATAATCTGCCAAATGGGTGTCATAATTCTAGGCAGGGATATATCCAATTATAATCTTAGGACTTGGGAGGCCAATGACTTGCAAGATCTAATCCAATCTTGGCTAGACAGTATGACCCTGTTTCAAAACAAAACACTATCAATATTGTTCTCTTTTCAGAAGAGAGGGTCAATAAATATCAAATTTCATACTTAAGCTATTTTCTAAACAAGAAAATAATATTTTATATTTCTAACTTAAATTATAAGCAGGTTTGACATAATTATACTATTCATATTGATCAATGTATTAGCATGTGCTCAGAAAGATGACAAAATATAAGTAAAGTAACTAAAACTTTGATTAAGCAGACTTCAATTAATTTGTTTCTAAGAATTTTTGGTGTATGTATGTGTGGGTGCCTGTGTGTGAGTAGATGTGCACATGTGTATTGAGGGGTAATTTAAATGCCTTTGAATTTGGCAATGATTTTTTAAATATGATACCTAAAGAACATGCCTAGCTGAAAAATAGATATGTCAGACGTCATAAAAATAAAAATAAGAGCCACAAGCCACATGAGACACACATACCTTTAATTCCTGAACTTGGGAGACAGCGGCAGGTGGGTCATAGCAAGTTCCAGATAAATAAGTTCCAGATAGTGAGGTCCAATATCAAAACACGCTCCCCACAAAGCAAACAAAAATGTAAAACAAAAAAATTTCCATAAGAAACAATTAAAAACAAACTATTCATTTTCAAACAACACTATCAAGTCAAGCAAGATGGCATATACAAACAATTCTGGTGCTTTGGAGACCAAATAAGACCTCATCCAACACAAAATCCATACCAAACAGAATAAAGGCAACCTTTATGAGAAAAATCTTTGCCAATAATGTGCTGTGAACTGAACGTTTGTGTGCCACATAGGATTCACATGTTGAAGCCCTAACCACCAAGATGGCAGTATTTGGAGGTAGTTAGTTTGAGACGAGGTCCTAAGGATGAAGGCCCATGATGGAGCAGCAGCCTTTCAAGAAAAGGAAGAGAGAATAGAATGACATCTCTCCCTTCGCCCTTTCTCCCTTACCTTCCTCCTTTCCCTCCTCCAGTTCCCTTTCCCACTTTATTCCTCCTCCCTCTTTTCCTCCCTTCTTTCTTTCTTTCCATATCCAGTCTGTGGTATATTGTTAGAGAAGCTTGAAGTGACTAAGATTTCCCATATCTGATAAACATATGAAAAATATATGAAAAACTTCCAAGATTCAATAACAAAAAGACAGCTCTAATTTATAAATAAGTAAAGGACATGCATAGATTTTTTTTTTAAAAAAAAAAATAAAAGTTGTACATATGCAGACAGCTTTTTTTTCCCTTTGGTTTTTTGAGACAAGGTTTTTCTGTAGCATTGGAGGCTGTCCTGGAACTTGATCATTAGATCAGGCTGGCCTTGAACTCACACAGATCCACCTGTTTCTGCCTCCTGAGTGCTGGGATTAAAAGCATGCACCACCCTCCTTGGCTACAGACAGTTTTTTTTTTAAAATAATGTATTATTCCATGGGATTGAAGGGGCTGAGATACCCCACCATCTGTAAGCTGGAGGTCCAGGAAAATAGTGGTGTAGTTCAAAGAACTAAAAGTTAAAGGGCAGGTGGTATACACTACAGCATGTGTGTGGGGCCCAAGGAATAGGAGTGCTGAAGGCAGGGTAACACAATAGTCTAGTTTAGAAGTCAGGCATTCAAATTCATACTTCCTCTGCCCTTTTGTGCTCATCAAGCCCTCAGTGGATGGGATGATGCCCACTCACTTCAGGGAGTGACTGTACTCAGTCTACCAATTCATGTGCTTTATTAATCTCTTCTCTCTTAGCAACATAATTATAGACATGCTCAGAAATCATGATTGTTAGCTCTCTGGGCATCATGTAGTCAGTAAAGTTGACACCTAAGCAAACCATCACAGGGCATTTTGTTCCATATTAGATAACCAGAATATATATGGAAGAAGAAACAGAATTTAATAGCATTTTCAGGGAGGCAAGGGAATGATGAAGCAAAGATCATTTTTTAAATAGTCTTTAGCTCGAGGACTGAGAGAATGGTGTTCTTCATTACTCATGGTGTGCAGGTTGCCAGGGATAGAGAATGATCATAGAGGGAGGGAAACATAATCATTCCCCCATGGAGCAGAATCAAAATGGCACATTCCTTCTATTTTGATGAAAGCCTTGTAAGTGGCCTTTCTATAGACCCCCTCAGTACTATAAGGAACACCAATATACTTCTTAAAAGTATTAAAGTTTCAATTTATTGCAGTAAAATGACCCCGAGAAAAGGTTGCCCAGGAATTATTTTCGGTTTGCTAAAGGAGAGTATAGTCCTGTATATTGTTGAAGTGGCAGTGAGGGATGTGTTCAAACATACTGAATTCTTATGAGAAAACTGTTAAATAATGAAAACTACCACTGATGCTTGCTTGCTGCAGGCTTTTTCAAACCACCTAAATTATGACTGTTTAATAAATACAAAACTGAAAAAATTATGAGGTTGAAGAATTTTATCTAGATTTCAGCTGTCCTCAGAGAAACCAACAAAAATGCTCTCATAGAAGACAGCCTTAGCATTCTACAGACAACTGGTATTAACAAAACAGGCTTCAGTGTTGACATGAATGTCCTGTGCAGCCACCCAAGGCCATGTTGATGCCCATGGTCTGTGCTGCCAATGAGGTTCATGTCTGGGTCTATGATCCTGCTGTAGCTTGGGACCATGTTGATCTATGGCCATGTTACCACCAAAGTCCACACGGGTCTCCGTGGTCTGTGATGTCACTTGAAGCCTTGTTGATATCTGTGGGTTTGGTGATATATTGTTTGTGATTTATTAAAGCCACTGGAGATCAAAATAGCAAAGCAGCCATATTAGTTAGCCATAGAAGCCAGGCAGTGGTGGCACACATCTTTAATCCCAGGACTCAGGAGACAGATGCAGATGAATTTTTCTGAGTTCAAGGCTACCCAGGACTACACGAGATTGAATCAGTCTCAAAGAGTAAGAGAGCTCACTTCTTTAAGCCCAGAACTCATGGGAATTATTTAAGACAGGAACAGGGTCACAGAGCTGGCATTCATTCTCCAGCCATCTTGAGGCTAGGAAGGCATAGATTCTCCAGCTATGCTGAGGAAAGGCAGCAGTCTGAGGCTTGGTGAGAGCTCATGGAGACAGGACAGCCTTTTAGCTTGAGGTAGATATAAGAGCTAGTGGCTTGGTTACTTTGCTTTTCTGATCGTCAGCTTGAAGCTTGAACCCCAATATTTGTCTCTGAGTCTTTTCTTTTTTGCATGTGGGTATACTGCTGCTGGGACTATGTTGATGTAGGTGGCTTGTGCTGCCACCTGAATGCATGCTTATGTCCTTCGCCAGGTTGCATCAGGGAACCATATTGGTGTCCTTGGCCCATGTTGTCCAGAAGGTCATGTTGATGTCCTTGGCTTGTGCTTCCTCCAAGGGCTATGATGATGTCTAATGGCCCATGCTGCAGTGGAGGGGCCATATTGATGTTCATGGTCTGTACTACCATTGGACACCATGCTGAGGTCTGTTGTGGAATATTATTTTAAGATGTGTTACATTTGTTTGTGCTGTGAAATGTTTGTTTAATGATGAAAAGATGTGTTGCATTCTTTTATGTTGCTTTTGTTTAACTCCGTGAAGCTGTGTTACTTTGTCTAAAACACTGGATTGGTATAATAAAGATCTGAACGGTCAATAGCAAGACAAGAGAAAGGATAGTCAGAGCTGGCAGGGAGAGAGCATAAATGGGAGGAGAAATCTGTGAAGAAAAGATAGAGGAGCAAAAAAAGAAGAAAGAGAGGAGAATATCAGGGACCAGCTACCTAGCTATACAGCATGCCACAGAGTAAGAAAGCTATACAGAATAGAGAAAGACAAAATCCCAGATGCAAAAGATAGATCAATAATTTAAGAAAGGATGGCTACCAACAGGTCAAGCTAAGGCCAGGCATTCATAAGAAAGAATAAGACTCTGTGTATTTATTTGGGAACTGGGTGGCAGGTTCCCAAAGCATAAAGAGTAAATATAAAAGCAAAACAAAAATAAAACTACAATCGGTGGCACATGCTGATGCTGGGGGCCATGTGGATTTCTGTGGTCTATGCTATTATCAAAAACCACGTGGAAGTCCATGATCCATGTTCCTGCTGACTGTATAGGTCAAGGAAGCTACTTGTGCGGTGGCATCGATGACTGAAGACTCAAACTTGTGAAAGAGTGACATAGAGCTTTTGGTGACAACCCCTCCGAAGTTACAGTCTAGACAGAAATCCATAGAAGAGAACTGTTAAAAATTGAAGTGTACCTCTCCACACTAATGGCTTCTGATGGGGATGTAGGTAAGGATAGAGACTCAGTTTTCCTGAAGGGGCTGGCCACCTGGACTTGGCTATGCTCCAATGAGTATATAGGTAATGCAAGCTGGACTTGTGCTTTTCTTCTTCTTCTTCTTCTTCTTCTTCTTCTTCTTCTTCTTCTTCTTCTTCTTCTTCTTCTTCTTCTTCTTCTTCTTCTTTTGAGGAGGGTCACTAGGGTGCTAGATGGAACTCAGAGGTCTGGGAAATGAGTGTGATCAGGGTGAATGATGTGAAATTCCCAAATAATCAAAAAAAAATATTATGTTGGAAACAAAGAAAACAAGCTTCCCTAGATTCAAACGATGCTAGCCGACCCACAGATTCATCATAATAGACACCTGCAAGCTAAGGAAAGTTGGGAAAAGATAGATTGCAGATGACCCTGCTTTAACAAAGGAGCCTCTGGAAGGAATTTCATGAAAAGCACAACCTCTTTCTTTTTGAATTAGCAAAGAGCTCAACTGGTGCCCAAATTTATGTTCTATAAAAGCGTCTGAATTCTGCACATTAGAACTGTTTCATTTGAGAGAACCATTAAGAGCATTTGACCCTAAGCAGTCATCCAAATCAACTTTCATTCTTAGTGACTTAGCTATGCTATACTAGATAACTCGGTCTCTTTAAGCCTCACCCCCTCCCCCTCTTACATTCTGGTACTCCATGTTAATTTGTGGTTTTTCTTCCCTGGTTGACTGTCCTGTGTCTTTATTAATTTTATCCTTTGTTGATGGTACTTGGTTTTTCACTTTGGGTTTCACACTTTTTCAAAAGCTCCATACTGATTTTTACATCGGTGTTTTCCCATTCTTTCTCCTAAGCCACTCCACAGTTCCACTTCTCCACTTAGTTGTTTTTCCAAGTTTGAAAAAAAAAAAAAACAAGAACCTGGCTGGGAAGAGTCATTTTATATGGTACTGGGGATCAGACCTAAAACTGAGCAACTATTAGGCAAGCATGCTGAGCCACAGATCCAGCAAGAATGAATTTTAGTGGAGAGAGTCATCATACCTCTTAACTTTAACCTAATAAATTTTCCCTGTGAATATTACCTTCAGTAATAGCATTAAAATCTCAGTTAGCCATCCTGAATTGTTCTGATCTAAATCATGACTATTTTAAAAAAGAAAGCAAATGCTAATATGAGACAACACAGGCATTATGCTGCAGACCTTGAGTGAGAATAGAAATTCTCTCCCCATTAGCATGTGAAGGTTGAATTGAATCTCGACTTGTTAAATTGTTTAAGCACTGGGCTTCTGTGTCAAGAGAATGCAGGAGGAAACATTCAACCAGGAAATCCACCCTGACTGTTGAGTCTCAGAAATGCCAACTAGAAGGACTCAGCTTTCAGCTTTTTCTGTATTCATTTTGTGAGAGAGGAGGGGGGAGGGAGGGAGGGAGGAGGGGGCTCACATATAATTCAGGCTGATACCAATTATGCAATAATAGGTGAGGCTGTCCTTGAGCTCCTGATCCTCCTAGCTTCACTTTCCACGGGCTGTGATTACAGTCATGTGCCATCGCACCTGGGTTTTATATATTGTAGGACTTCATTTGTTCAAATGTTTAATAGTCTAAGTTTTTAAATATATATATATATATTCTTATTTTACATATTGATCCCAGTTCCCTCTCCCTCTCTCCCAAGTCCCCTGTTTCCCCCATCCCATTCCTCCCCTACTCCACAGGGAGGGTGACCCCCTCCAAGTCATTTGGAGCAGGGACTAGGCCCTCCCTCCTGTCTCTAGGTTAAGAGAGTATCCTTCCATGGGGAATGTGCTCCCAAAGTCCTTTCATGCACCAGGGATACATCCTGGTTCCACTGTCCGAGGTCCCTTAGACTGCCCAGGCCTTCTGAGACCCAGGTTCAGAGGGTTTGAGTCGGTCCAATGCTGGTTTCCCAGCTATCAGTCTGGGGTCCATGAGCTCCCCCTTTTTCAGGTCAGCTGTCTCTGTGGGTTTCTGTAGCCTGGTTTTGACCCCATTTTCTTATCACTCCTCCCTCACTGCAACTGGATTCCAGGAGTTTAGCTCAGTGTTTAGCTGTTGGTGTCTGCTTTTGTTTTCATCAGCTACTAGATGAGGGCTCTATGATGGCAAATAAGTTAGTTATCAATCTCATTATCAGGGAAGGACATTTAAGGTAGCCTCTCCACTGTTGCACAGATTGTTAGTTGGGGTCACCCTTGTAGGTCTTTGGATATTTCTCTATAGTCAAACCTATAGTGGCTCCCTCTATTATAGTCTCTCTCTCTCTCTCTCTCTCTCTCTCTCTCTCTCTCTCTCTCTCTCTCTTTTGCTCTCGTCTATTCGTTCACTGACTCAATCTTCCTGGTCTCCCACGTGTTCTCCTCTTCTCTCCTTCTCTTTCTCTTAGCTCCCTCTCCACTCACACCCCCCTACTCTCAATATGCTCAGGAGATTTTGTTCCTTTCCTCTTTGGTGAGGGACCTTGTATGAATCTCTTAGGTTCCTCCTTGTGTCCTAGTTTATCTGGAGGTGTGAATTATAGGTTGGTGATCCTTTGCTCTATTTCTAAAATCCATATATGAATGAATATATGGTATGTTCCACTTTTTTTAACTGGATCTCCTCACTTAGAATGTTTTCTTCAAGTTCTATCCATTTTCCTGCGAATTTCGAGATTCCATTTTTCCCCCATTGTGTAAATGTGCCACATCTTCTTTATCTATTCTTCAGTCCATTTAAATGAAAACAAACATTTATAGACAATATTTAGGAATTTGGGCGTCGTTCTTTCTAAACTACTTCCTGCTGGTAAGGGGCACTGTCATGGGGGATTCTAAGACGATGCAGAAATCCTGGTTGTAGTCTGCAAGCCTCCCTTGTCCAGCTGTTTTGAATGTAGGATCACCCACTTTCCAGTTCCCTCTCCCTCCCTCCCTCCTTCCCTCTCTGCCACCCTCTCATACTCTCCCCTCTCCTCCCATCCCCCCACTCCACATGTAGGGTGATGCCTTCCAGGAGGGGGTCATCTATATCATCTGTCAAGTCATTTGGAGTAGGGACTAGTCCTTCCCTCCTGCCTCTAGGTTAATGGAGTATCCCTCCATGGGGAATGTGCTCCCAAAGTCCTTTTGTGTATCAGGGATACATCCTGGTTCCACTGTCCGAGGTCCCTTAGACTGCCCCAGGCCTTCTAACTGAGACCCATGTTCAGGGGGGCTGAGTCAGTCCAATGGAATCAATGTATCTGAAGGCATTTTTGAATATTCACCAGGTAAAAATTGAAGGCTTGGTGTAGCAGATGCTTTCCTTTACTATGTCTAGAGCTTGTCTTCAGTAACACATGCAAACCTCTGACACAAGGTTTCCTGTGGATATAGGAGCATGCTTTGTCATTGTATGAGGAAGATTGGAAGTGTGAATTCATTATGCCAGGAGCATTGGTGGAAATATACTTCAGCTTTATCCCCACCTTGACAAACTCTTTTTTTTTTTTTTTTTTGAGACAGGGTTTCTTTGGTTTCAGAGGCTGCCCTGGAACTAGCTCTTGTAGACCAGGCTGGCCTCGAACTCACCGAGATCCACCTGCCTCTGTCTCCTGAGTGCTGGGATTAAAGGCATGCACCACCACCGACTGGCGACTGGGGCAGTTTTTAAGCATGTTTTATAGTCACTGAATTATCTCCAATATATTCTTTTAATTAGCTTCTGGCAATCTGAAGCTCTCCTTGATTTGTAGATGGTGTTCTCCATGTCTTCACATTGTATGCCCTCTGCATACATTTTTATCCTCATATTCCATTTTCCTCTTTTTATAGAGACATTAGTCAAATTGAATTAGATCTGTCAATATGAACCAATCTCAAACCCAAAGACTTAATCTTGATCATCTTATCGGTCCTCTTTCCAAATCAGGCTATATTCTCAGGTCCTGAGCTGGGAGTGGCAGCACATGTCTGTAATCCCAGCACTCAGGAAATGGAGGCAGTAAGATTATTCCAGATCTGCCTGGGCTACATTGAGAGTTCAGGCAAGCCTGGGTTATGAATTCTGTCTCAAATACCAACCAACCAACCAACCAGCCAGTACTACCACTGCTGTTAACATTAGACAATCAAAATTACAAACAAATAAGTCCTTAATTTCTTTCTTTATTTCTTCCTTGACCCAGGAATGATGCAATTGTGCATTGTACAGTTTCCATGAGTTTGTAGGGTTTCTGCAATTTTTGTTGTTGTTGAATTCTAACTTTGAGGCATGGTGGTCTGATAAGATACAGGAGACTATTTCAATTTTTTTGTACCTATTGAGGTTTTCTATGTTGCCAAGTATGTGGTCAGCTTTATAGAAGGTTCCATGTGGAGTTGAGAAGAAGATATATTCATTTGTGTTTGGATGGAATGTTCTACAGATGTCTGTTAAACCCAATTGGGAAACAACTTCTGTTCTTTTTGTTTCTTCGTTACTTTTTGTCTGTCTAGTGGTCCTATCTAGTGTTGAGAGTGGGGCCTTGAAGTCTCCCACTATAAGTGTGTGAGGTTTTATGTGTGATTTGAGTTTTAGTAATGCTTCTTTTATGAATGTGGATGCCTTTGTATTTGGGGCATAGATGTTCAGAATTGAGGCTTTGTCCTGATGAATTTTTCCTGTCATGAATATGAAATGACCTTCTTCATCTCTTTTGATTGATTTTAATTTGAAGTCTAGTTTGTTAGATATTAGGATAGCTATACCTGTTTGTTTCTTGGGTACATTTGATTGGAAAATCTTTTCCCAACCCTTTACTCTGAGGTAGTGTCTGTCTTTGAAGCTGAGGTGTGTTTCTTGTATGCAGCAGAAGTATGGGTTCTGTCTTTGTATCCATTCTATTAACCTGTGTCTTTTTATAGGCGAGTTAAGACCATTAATATTGAGGTAGATTAAGGACCATTGTTTGTTAATTCCTGTTTGTTTTAGATTTGTTGCTGTTGGTGGTATTGTGAGTAGATTTGACCCACTTTTCTTTTGGGTTCTGGTAAAGGGGGATTAGCTATTGCCTATGTTTCTGTGAGTGTAGTTAACTTTCTTGGGTTAGAGTTTTCCTACCAGACCTTTCTGAAGGGCTGGGTTTGTGGATATGTATTATGTAAATCTGGTTTTGTCATGGAATATCTTGTTTACTCTATCTATTTTGATTGAGAGTTTTGCTGGGTACAGTAGCCTAAGCTGGCATCCATGGACTCTTAGTGTTTGTAGAAATCTATCCAGGACCTTCTGGCTTTCAGAGTTTCCATGGAGAAATCAGGTGTAATTTTGATAAGTCTGCCTTTATATATTACCTGGCCTTTTTTCCTTCAGTGCTCTTAATATTCTTTCTATATTCTGTAATGTTAGGTGTTTTGATTATTATGTGGCAAGGGAACTTTATTTTTCCTTCAGTCTATTTGGTGTTTGGTATGCTTTTGCACTTTCATGGGCATGTCCTCCTTCTGGTTGGGAAAGTTTTCTTCAATGATTTTGTTGAATATGATTTCAGCAACTTTGAGCTAGGCTTCATTGCCTTCTTCTATGACTATTATTCTTAGGTTTGGCCTTTTCATGGTGTCCCACATTTCCTGGATATTTTGTGTTAAGGATTTGTTGGATTTAAGATTTTCTTTGGTCGTGAATCTATTTCCTCTAGTTTTCTTCAGCGCCTGAGATTCTCTGTTCCATCTTTTGTTTTCTGTTGGTTATGCTTGCATCTGTAGTTCCTGATTGTTTACCCAGGTTTTCTATTTCCAGCATTCCCTCAGTTTGAGTTTTCTTTATTGTCTCTATTTCAGTTTTCAGGTCTTGAACTGTTTGAATTGCTTCCTTCATCTGTTTTTTTTTTTTTTTTTTTTTTTTTTTTTTTTTGGCTTTCCATGCTTTCTTTACAAGATTTGTTGATTTTTTTTTTTTTTTGCATTTTTCTTCATCTTTTCCTCTATTTCTTCCAATTTTTTGTTTTTTTTCCTTCCATTTCTTTAAGGGATTTTCTCATATCCTCTTTAAGGTCCTCTATCATTTTCATGAAGTTGTTTTTAAGGTCATTCTCTTCTGCTTTATTTGCTTTGCTTGTTCAGATCTTATTGTTGTAGAGTCCCTAGATTCTGATGGTATTATATTGGACTTTTTATTGTTGATTGTGTTCTTGTACACATTCCCATTCCTTCTTCAAGTGGGTGCAGGTGGGGGTCTCTCTCTCTCTTCTTTTCTCTCCTCTCCTCTCCCCTCTCTCCTCTCCTCTCCTCTCCTGGTGGGTATAGGTGAGTCAGGGTCTTTGATGTCAGTAACTCTGAATGGTCTGAGTTCTCATGGAGGTCTCAAGCAGAGGGCATATCGGGGACAAGGGTCAGGTGAGGGTAGGCTCCAGATGGTCCCTTGTGGGCAGACAGGTCAAGTATGAGCAGAGCAGACCCAGGAAGTTCCAAGGGGAGGGTAGGGGTGTTGGACTTGAACTGGCCAAACACTTTCCTCAAGCAGCTCAATAACTTTTTAAATGACCTCGAAAGAACTGCACAGATGTCAATGTTTAGCAACCTTAGGGCCCAGAGAGATGAAACAACTTGGAGAGTTGGAGGAAGACCCTTATGAAGTTTCAGTGCAGATGCCCAAGGGAGAGATACCACGAGACTGATGCTAGTCCCTTTGTGCTGAGAAGACTTTTCACAGGTCTGGACTTGGACATGTGCAGAAAGGGTTCTGGCTGGCTGGTGCTGCTCCTCCTCAGCTGCTGGCAGAATGTAATTGCTTTTATAAATGTTAGAAAAACTGAAAACTGAATTGGACTGATCCTATAGAGGGGAACTGTGTCTGCTGGGATTAGGGGCAAAGAGGAAGTTAACAGGAAGAAGCCCTTTCTCTCTGCATCCTTGCTTCCCTCTCCAGGACATAGGCAAGAGTGTCACAGGGAGCTACTGAATGGCAGAAACTTCTTTGGAGAATCCCAATCCCATCATCATAAAGCTGGTTTCGGAGTTTGGTGTACCAAATTCAGGCAATTAGGCAACTCAGAAAAGTTAAGGTTTTTGTTTCTAGGAAAGGGAAGAGAATGGAAATAAAGATTAAGCCCAAGAAGAACAACATGAATGCTTTGTTAACACCATTCAGAAAGGCAATATATGACTAAGAAAGAAACACCTTCCACAGAGGTGAGGCTATAAAGTCAAGTGATTGATTTTTTAACAACGTATTAGAACTGTAGCATACAAATGAGGGTTGCCTTCACAGTAGTTCGTGGGATTTTCTTTTCCCTACTGAGTCTTTAAACTGGCCATGGTTTGATGCTGGGAGCTCCTTTGTGGGTACCTACAGTATGCACTTTTGACTCCACCCAGGGTGTCATTCATTTGTCTTCTGAGAGGGAATTAACTTTTGGGGGAACTCTTGTCCTTTCAAGTTACACATGGTGAATGAGAGTTACTCATCCAGGCTTGATTCCTTTTCATTTGACAGGTTGAGAGCAGAGGTTTGGAGGGTAGCATGTCAAAACATTGATCTGATGTTTTTCTAAAGATAGTGTCTATCTATAATTCTGTTTGTCAATAAAATAACTGTGAACACAGAAAAAGCAAAGGCTTTAAATATGAAGAAAATCAAGACTAACGTTTTGTTTTTTTTCTAATTCCATAGAACTTCATTCAATTATGTGTATTTTTTAAAAATTCTTTGAAAATATTATACATGTGTATACTGTATCTTGGTCATATTCATCCCCATTTCCTTCCTTAAATTCGCTCTAACTCTCTGACATATCTCTCACATGACTTAATGTCAATTACAATGCAATTATATTATTTCTCACCTTCTTCCCACATCTTGCCTGTGCTCCCCAACTCTCCCTCCAAAATTCGTGGCCTCTTTTTTCTTTGTTAGTGTTACACATATAAACAAATAAATATGTAAATACAATGTGCTGAGTTAATGTTTTTTTCTAAAAAAAACATTATTTGCTGAGTCTAATTCATGTTGCCCATATACATGTGGGGTCATCAGCTGTTTCGTGAAGAACTCATGAATGGCTCCCTCCTCAGTGAAAAGGATCTTGCTTTCTTTTAGCAGCTCTTAACTGTCAATAGCTCCTAAACTAGGAGTGGGAATCCTTCCCTGCCATGCTATATCTTTTAGATTTTTATAAACTATTTATCATCTCTCCCCCCTCTCTCTGTGTATATGTGTATTGCCTATGGAGGCCAGAAGATGTTGGAGCCTCTGGAACTGGAGTTATATGTGGATGTGAACAGCCCCATGGAAGAGATGGAAATGCTGGCAATCACATTTAGGTCCTCTGGAAGAGCAACAAGTGCTTCTAACTTTAGTTTCCTTTACATTTATTTTTAATATTGTGTATGTATGTATGTATGTTTTGGGAATGTATGCCATGCATGGGAGCCAGACAAGGGTATCAGATCCAGTAGAGCTGGAGTTACAGGTAGTAGATACCTGGTCTAGGTACTGAGAACTCAATTTGGGTATTCTGGGAGAGCACAAGGGAACCATCTATACGATTTTATGCTGTAATTTTTTTACTGGGTTGCTCTTTTGCAGGTCTTGTTTAGGTAACCATAACTGCTTGAGTTCGTGTTTGCAACAGCTATTTCATATCCCAAGGACAGAATTTCACAACACTCCATTTTTTTGAAGACTGCAATGTGTTGTTTGTTGCCAATTAAAGAAAAAAATCTATAAATGTGATAAAGGCAATCATTTCAAGCCTTCTTCTTTCTTTGATGTATGGTTCAAAATCAGCAGATCTGGATAATCAGCAAGCATGACAGCCAACTATTTATCAATGGGAAGATTCAATGAGAGATATAGAACATTTGTCCCTACTTACCTCCTTTTTTATTATTAGTTCATCTCTTCATATATTCAGTAAAGAAAAAAATGATGCTACACCAATCCTGAGCCACAAAATGGGGAAGAGATATAAAATGATTTCATTCATTACATTTGCAAGATTTTCTTCTGTAATTGATGACAAAATGCCAGTAGATCATAAATTCTTTGCAACAACAATAAGAACAAACTATTGGTAAGTAAATAAAAGGAGGATAGTCTAATGGGTTTTTTTTTGGACTGCCAGCTCCTAAATAATGACATGGAGACTTCTTATTAAGCATGAAAGCTTGGCCTTAGCTTAGGCTTATTCCCAACTAACTCTTATAATTTAGACTAACCAGTTTATATTAATCTACATTCTCCACATGACTTTTTACCTCTCCTCCATACTATAGATCCCACTTTCTGTGTCTGGCTTGTGAATCTCTGACTCTCAGATTCTCCTCTCTCTCTCTCCCAGGAAATCCCACCTACTCTTTCCTACTTAGCCATTGGTCATTTAGCTCTTTATTAAACCAATGAGAAGGTGCCTTAGACAGGTAAGGAAGGACAGACACATCTTCACTTAGTGTGATCAAATATCCCAAAATAGGACAGATAATGCTTTGTTGTAGTTAAAGAGATCAGAGGACTCATTTTCATAAACATATGCTAGCAACTACACTTTTCCATGTTCTGACAGCTTCAGAAAACCAAGCTCAAAGAAAATTCCTACTTTAGTGCATCAGAACTTCTGACAATTATTATTTTCTGGGAACTTAAAACTGGAATGACAGCAATGCACATCAACACAATCGAATTCTCTAAAGGTGAATTGAATAATACCCAGAAGAAAATTAGAACAACTAATGTCTGTTCTGTTTGTTTATTAATAAAACTCTTCAAAGTAGATCTGTTTTCACTTTGGGGATGATAAAATAGGAAAAATAAATAAATACCCAAACTGTTATGTAGGTGGCTATGGCAAGCAAGCACACAAGCAAGCAAGCAGTAAGCAAGCAAGCAAAGAACAACATAGGAGAAGTAAAATTCAGAAGACTCAAGGCAAGAATGTAGCTGGGAAAATGATCTTTAAATGTATATGCTGTAACTTCTATGGGGGAGGAGTAGAATTTTAGAGTCTTTTATAATGGAAATGCAGACATCTATTAGAAAATAACAAGAAAATGGTTAATTTAAACAAAAATTGTAAAAATGAGTCCATAGAGAATTAAGACTAATAATAGCATAAAAATTCCTTTCTAGAAAAAATTCAGTTTTGTTGAGTTAGCAGTGCAGAAAACAAATATAATTTTCTCCTGACTGTGGGTGGGAAGTGTGAGGATGTTTACTACTTTAGAGGTATTGGGACCTGGGAAATCAGAGATTAACCAGACTGGTATCATGCTATAGCCAAGTTTATTCAGAGTATCAGGCAATTTACAAACTGAGGGTTAAGGAGAATCACATGAATAAGGTGTTCAATCACAAAGACAAGCCATAAGTAGCAAAAACACGTTTTTCCTTAGAGACATATAAACAAATAGCAATAGTCAATAGTATTGAACCATCATGGTGGGTAAAGCATGGTGGTTGAAGAAGTAGGTTTATGGCAGCAGAAACATGGGGCTGACTGCTTACACCTTGGCAGGTCAGGAATCAGAGACCTTGACCAGAATCAGGGTCAGGCTATAACCCATAAGAGTCAAGCCAGCTAGGCTCCTTGTTTGAAAGGTTCCACAACTTCTCAAAAGGGCGCCACCACATGGGGATTAACTATTCACATGCAGAAACCTATAAGGAATGTTTCATTTCAAACTGTAACAAAGATATCCTACAGATACTTAGACATTTAAATAGCCAATTAAGATGGAGAAAGTCAGGTTAATCCCAGGGTTTACAACTACAGTAAATACCTAAGGACTACAATGCTTTTGGATAACAATTATTTTCTTTAACTAAACGATTTTCACTTATGAATAAAGGCAATAGAAAGACATGCTTATTAAGAACTCACATTACTTTTTTGTGAGAGATCTAAAACACTTGGCCTTGATCACTCCCTTTTCTATTAGTTTTATTGGTGACCCGAGTTTCATCCTTGGAACCCACATAAAAGTAGGATGTGAGAATTGGCTCCACAAAATTATAATCTGACTTTTACACATGTGCCGTGGCTACAAGTCCCCCATAACACACATGCATGCACATATGTGCACACACACACATAGAGAAATAACAAATGCAATTTTTTTAAAAAAATAAGAAATAATTATTATCTGTTGTCTGTATTTATATATTTAGTATGTAGATTACAAAACTTAATATCTCTTAAGAACATAAGTTATCGTTTTATGTAACTACCAACATATAATAAAAACTAAGAAATAGAATAGCAAACAAGGAAAAATAGAAGAGATAAGAGCTATATCATCGTTTTAACCTAGAAAACTGGATCCTTAAATAAGGATTTGCCTTGCCTCCTTGATATACTGTATATACTATAACAAAAATTATGTTTTCTAAATGTCCAAATGAGAAAAGCATAAAACATTTTTATAATGTGATTTTAGAGGAATAGAGAAGTAAAAATGACATACAAGCAAAGAAACCAGGTAAAATAATACATTTTTTAAAGCTACCTGTGGTGGTTTGAAAGAAAATGGGCGCCAAAGTAGGTGTGGCTTTGCTGGAGTAGGTCTGCCTACAGGCTGTTATGCTCCTTGCCATGATGACAGTGGACTAAACCTCTGAAACTGCAAGTGAGCCACCCCAATTAAATGTTTTTCTTATAAAAGTTGCCATGGTTATGGTCCCTATTTGGTCACTGCCTTGAGATACTGAAAGGGCTTAGTACTTAGTGACTGGTGATTCAAGATGGACATTGCTACAGAGTTCCTGCTTCATGGAAGAGTCTGCCAGACAGTCTGCAGGACACAGAGAAAAGTGACTGACAAACTGCCAATACAAGAAGACAGTTTAAAGTTTCTTGCTTTGCTGAAGAGTCTGCCAGACACACTATGGCCTATGGGCTGAAGATGGAAGAACTATACAGTTCTACCTCTGGTCAAGACATTCTAGTCTAACTCTGTTTTTAGAGATTTACATGTATATATACGTACACAGTTATATTGTTTAAGTATTTGTCCCTGCTTTACTCAGGGAAGTTTCAACCAGTTTTATAGCTATGTTCCTGAGTATTACAGATTATCTTCACCCACATTTCTTATACCTATGAGATTAGTCAGACATGGAAGCTTAATCTTCAAATATTCATAGACCTGCAGAACATGGCATTCAAATGTTTTAATATTAGTACTCCATTGACATGAGACACTGTTGCTCCTGACAGCACCATGCATTTCCCGAAAATATGTTGGGCACTGTTGTTGATCTTTCTGGAGTCAATCCTTGCCTTGGCTAATGGCTTCTTGGGCAAAGAACTGCCCTTACCTCGACCACTAATTTGGATGTGCTGTCCTATGTGCTTGCAGGCGACAAACAGAGAAGACTGCTGAACCTTGCCATGTCAGGGTAAGACAGCCTTTCTACCTCCCTGCTTCTGTAGTGGTCTGTCAGGTACTCTAGGCCTTAGCCAAAACTGGTTACATACAGCAATGTTGCTGTGAGATTTTGGGTGACTTTCCAGGTAGCCAGCGAGGTAGTCCTTGCTGCACCTTTTGGAAGCTGCCCATCCACACTTCCTGTCTACCTTAGTATTTTTATCTTCCTTCTTAGGTCTTTGATGAGGTTAAAGATTAGACTGTTACAATTATTATTCTCTCTTCCTGGTTAGATATATTAGGTACTAGACTTATGCTTTCCAGCTTAGGACAACTCTATGGTAAACTCTGTTATGCCTTCACCCTAGGACTAGGTATATAGGTCTTAAGTTTGTATGTTCTTGATTTTCCTTTTCTTAGAACATACTTGTTATTCATTATTTTGTATATAGTTTTGTATCAAGCTTAAATCTGTTCTTTATACTAAAAGGGGAATTGTAGTGAGATATTCACTCTGTCCGCAACTGTTCCACTGACCATGACCATTGTGGGTGGAGACAGGTGCGGACGTGACCTGTGGGAACTAGGTCTGGGGCAGGGACCCTGAAGTATTCCCTTGCTTGCTGGACAGAGACAGAGAACATCTTGAAGCATCCTTGGGACATGTACCTGCTGGCGTTCATCTGTCTCTGTTATAAGTTATTTCTCCCTGAATAAACATCTAGTCAGCCTATCTGTTTTTCCTGATCCTTATTGTTCCACGACAGGATCTGATGCCTTCTTTTGACTGCCAGAGGCATCTACACTCATGTGTAGGTATCTTGCTATCATGCACATAAAACACTACTTGTTAAAATAAAAATGTTGGTAAATCAGGTGGTAATGGTGCATCCTTATAATCCTAGCACTTGTGAGGCAGAGGCAGGTGGATCTCTGAGTTTGAGGCCAGCCTGGTTTATAGAGCTAGTTCTGGGACAGCCCAGACAGGAATACATAGAGAAACCCTGTCTTGGAAAACCAAAAAGGATAAGATTATAATGCCAAAACAATATGTTAAGCAAAAATGTTAAATTTTAATTTTAGGTAGAGTCTCACTGTGTAGTTGACCTGAAACTCCCTCTGTAGACCAAGCTGTCCTATAACTCACAAATATCCACTGGCCTCTGCCTCTTGAGTGCTTGGATCAAAGGGGTATGCCATTATGCCTGTTCACTAAAGTTGACTCTTAAAAAGATTGGACAAGTATGTTTCTTCATTTGCAAGTATAAGCCAAAGGAAAGCAGAGGCAGCCATGCTAATTTCAGACAGAGCAGAATTCATTGCAAAAAATATTGTGAGGGGCAAAGGGATAACACTAAATGGTTTAGAATAGACATTATTAAGTAGAACATGTCAGAAATTTACTGACAAACTCATACAAATCTGATGACTTTGAGGGCCTTTTGGTAAAGCTCAGCCAGATAAAACATGAAAGCAAAAGAGTACATAGAATATGAATAACATAGCTAAGAAAGCTAATTTAATAAGATATATTGAATTTTGCTTCTTATAGAGAATTTATTTTCTTTCCAATCAGTCACATCACTGTTACAAAATTGACTTTATTAGGGCTCAAAGAAAACTTCAATGTACTTCAAGTAGTAGAAATCATGTATGTCATGTACTTGAGCATAATGCAAGCAAACTAGAAAATAATGGCAATAATTTAAGAACTCACCCAAACATTTGGAATTTAAAGCTTTTCTCTTTTATTTTGAGACAGGGTCTCACTTACTGTATGGAACAGGCTAGCCTTAAACTCAAAGATCCGCTTGCTTCTTCCTGCCAATGCTAGATTTAAATGTGTGCACTGCCATGCCCAGCCAATTTAAAGACTTTCCTATTACATTTATTTATTATGAGGTGGGGTGCAAGTACCGTGGTGCTGTGCACATAAAATGACAACTAGTAGGAGTCAGTTGTCCTTCCACTATTTGGGTTTCAGGATCAAATTCAGGTCTTCAGGCTTGCAGGTAAACAATTTTACCCATTGAGCCATCTCATGAGCTTGTAAAGCTGTAATGTTCTGGATTAAGAATAAAATTCGTTATAAATGTAGCTGTACTTTATAGTCAAAGGCAATTTAATAGTTTCAGCCGTTGTTTATTAGTAATAAGACTATATGAAAGTAAATTAATTCAGCTGAAGAATGTAGAGTTTCTAGTAGAGTGTATCCTTGGTCTCCCCACCTTTTTTTTTTTGAGCCTTTTCAGAGGAAAGTAATTTGATTGTCATACTTAGTTAGGTCTTTATATGGTTTTCCTTACTGAAATTCATGACCGTAGAATGTATGTACTTTCTCAGTCTGTGGTAGAGACCTCTGCTGTCCATTGAGGGCTTATTAAACCTATCTTGTTTGTTCTACTTGGCTGTAGTTCTGAGAGGATTTTCTTAAGTTAGCTTCACCAATAATGAAACTATAATATTCATTTTTACCTATTTTCTATGCTTTACTGACCAGTTAGGCAAAATCTTCAGAAGAGAAGATCGAAAGCATACGAGCCCTGGACAGTTTCATTGGAAAACTATACAGTGAAATGTTCTCAGACCTGCTGAAGAAGAAACATTTGCTGAGCACCTACTATGTACTGGGTGTTGGGCTATGAACTGGGCACAGAAATAATGAAGAGAAGCACAGTTAGTATGCTTGCCATCTGGCAAAGAAGCACAGTCAAGTAAACATTCAATGCATAACATTATAGCACAGTGTAATCCCTGTGATGCAAACAAGTCATTTCTGGGGAATTGGAAAAACCACTCCAAGAGCACAGGTTTGAAGGGGCTGACTGGTGAGAGATAAATTAAGAAAAAGCAGGAATCCAATCATATAAGACGTTTTAAGCCCAAGGGATACCACATTCATCCTAAAGGCAACGGGGAGCCATTAAAAGGTTTCAAGCTGGGGAAAGCTCAGAATTAGATTTTCATTTCGTGAAAATCACTTTGATCATAATATAGAGAATGACTTGATGAGGGCAAATCTGGAGTGCACTTTGTACAGGATTGCCCCAACCACTTTGGGAGTCTGTCTCCCCAATATGTTTGACCATATTTTTTCTAATCCTCTGTCAATTATCTAGAATATCTAGGTAATTGACAATGGAAATAGGAAAGGGTGTATATTGGTGAGGGAAATCTATAGGAGGTAGATTGACATGATAGGACCTTGTCCCTGGTTGCACATAGGGAGTGAGGAAAAGAGAAGAGTGACAGATGTTAAGCTTTCAGGCTTGGACAAATGCACATAGAAAGGGAATAGAAGAATGGAATTGTCAGGTGGCATTAGTGAGCTTCTTACTTCCCCTGTTTCTTACTGTGAGGCTTGTGCATACTTCTGTGGATATCTGCTGGAGAAATTTACTTGGAAGGAATAGACTAAATGTCACTGGGAATAGAAGGCTTGTTAATATGCAGTATACCAACTTTGCAGATACTTCATTCTAATTCTTTCAAGAATTTTCTGATATTCACAGACAGAAACTGCTGAGTCACCATGCAGGTGACCCAGGCTCTATTGCTATATATCACTTTTTTTTTTTCTGGGAAAGTAAGTAGGTGGAAGCTTAATTAGTGTACACTGTGTAGGAATGAGTCACAATCAGTTAAAAAATCTTCTTGGGACACACCCATCTATTACTCAGATTGATGTAGTCATGATGAACCTTTGTTCAGCAGTATATCATCCCTACCAGGAAAGTTGTGATACTCCTAAAAGGTAGGTGGGTGGAAACAATTTATGCTGTTTTTCATGAAATACTGGAGAAGGTCAAGGACTTTTCAGATTAATGCTCTGTGTACAAATGAAGTTTAGCACAAAACTAAACTAGGTAAAGACTTCGTTCGAAGCTGAATTTCCTGGAATGGTAAGCTTTAATCACAAAGGGTGGGGATGAAATGGGCCAAGTTAAAAAAAATAACTTGGCATGAATGTTATCTCATTTTCTACTCTTCAGGGATGGCTTCCTTCAAATAAAGACAGAGACCTAGTCAGTGAAAAGATTGATTTATACTAAAATTTTTATAATTGGGCCTGGGGAGATGGTTCAGTACCTAAGAGAGCTTGCTATGCAAGCAAGATGACAAGTGTTTAAGTCCTCAGAACCCATATAAATTGCTGTCCATACCTATAGTCTTAGTATTAGGAGGTGGATGACAGAGACAATAGGCAGATTCAGGGAGCTTGTTGACTAGTCAGCTTAAACCTAAATGGTAACCTTCAGGTTCAGTAAGAAATCCTGTCTCAAGGAAATAACAAAGAGGAATAAGGGAAGATAGTCAATGTCATCTTCTGGGCTTTGCATGTAGGTATATGGATGCACATACTTGCAAACACATGTGCACATATACAGCACACACACACACACACACACACACACACACACACACACACACACAGAGAGAGAGAGAGAGAGAGAGAGAGATAATTTAAAAAGTATGCAAACCTGAACTTTGCACTGAAGCTGTGCATTTAGAGTATAGCTGTGAAATTCAGATTTCAGGGGTGAGGTCTTGTGACTAACTATCTTAACTAAATAAACAGCACCACAAATAGAGCTTCAAGGGCCTAGTGAGCTAGTGGATCGAAGAAGGAAAACTAACAGTCTGGGGCTAGCTGCACTGAGCAAATATATGCCAGTTCTGGCTGTATTTCTGTACCACTGTGCTTTCTGGTTGGACACGTTCAGTACAAGGAAGGAACACAAACGTAGAGAGAAAGGAGGCATGGACACCCAACCATTAAATTACTCTTTCATCTAACATTTATTGAGTCCTTGTTGGGAGTCACACATTGTGTTAGTCTGTGGGTAGATTAAAAGGTAGATTAAAACCCCAGAGGGCTTTTCAGTCTAGCCGGGAAGAGAAATACAATCAGATGTAATACCTGTGATACATGCTGGACCAGTGCGTCTGAAGTTTTCGTGTGTATTAAGAAATACCTGAAGAGATTGAGTAATACACATGCTCAGATAGAAGCCTATGCAGGGTGTGCTGGGCCTATGAAGAGGGAGGGAGCCCTCTGGTTTTCCTGAAGGTAATGCTGGAGCTGAGTCAAAAAGTTAAATAAGTAAGTAGATAATCATGAGACAAATTAGAGTGAAGGGATAGAATCCAGAAACAGAGTTTGCTGCATTTGTGGCACAATGTATGACAGATGAGGATGCAGAAATGAACGTAGGCTGTACCACTAATGGCTTTAAGTGCCATGCTGAGGAGCTGAAATTTTATTCTACAGGCAATGGAGAGCTATTGAGAATTTTGAACAAGGGAATAAGCTATGAAGGTATTTTGTAAAGAACATTCCAGTGCTAGAAAACAACAAGAGTAAAGTCCTTGTCATTGAAGTGCCCTTGGTCTGCATTCACACAAGCAAGGAGGGAAGTGTAGCTGAAATACCAAATGAAAAGTGTTTGGGGCCAGCTCAAGTAGGGACTCAGAGGCTATAGTATAAACACTGGGTCTACCTTCATTTTTGTCAGGTATAGGTACCAGATCATCAGAGTGGAGGTAAGAGAGCAGTTGGAAGATCACTGGAGGAATCAAGGGTAGGGCTAATGGTAGCTTGAACTAGTAGTATTTTCATAAAGTCCTATATTCATGTATCTGCTACTACTACTACTATTAAAGTGTGATATAAAATAACTCAATTCCTATGAAAATTGCCTCATATTGCCTTTTTGTGGTCATACCATTCCCCATCCCTTCACCTACAACCACTGGAAATTACTGATCCATTTTCTACCCCTATAGTATTATCTGTTCTAGAACTTTACATAGATGGAATCATGCACTGCATAACTTTCTGTGTTTAGCTTAGTCTACTAAGCAAAATTCATTTGGTACTCATTTCTAATGTGTGAATAAATAGTTAACACCTTGGTATTGCTGATTTAAACTTCCCTTGTATGGAAACGGCACAGTTGTTTGTTTGTCCATAGCTGGAGGATGTTTGGGTTGTTTCGTTCCTTGTGATTATGGATAGACATGAGCAGTTTTTTGTAGTAATACGATTTTTCCTTTTTTGTTGAATAAATATCTTGGAATAGAACATTGTACTGTCTGGTTTTGTGTCAACTTGACACAAGTTAGACTCATCAGAGAGGAAGGAGCCTCACTTGAGGAAATGCTTCCATCAGATTCAGCTGTAAGACATTTGTTTCAATTAGTGATCAGTGCTGGAGGGCAGCCCACTGAGGATGGGGGCATCCTTGGACAGGTGGTCCTGGATTCTATAAGAAAACTGTCTGAGCAAGCCGTGGGAAGCAAGCCAGTTAGCAGTATCACTCCATGGACTCTGCATCAGCTCCTGCCACCAGGATCCTGCTGTATTTGAGTTCTTGCCTTGACTTCCCTCAATAATGAAGAGCAGTATGGAAGTGTAAGCCAAATAAATGCATTTCTCCTCAACTTGCTTTTTGGTCATAGTGTTTTGTCGAAGCAAACGAAAACCCTAACTATGACAATATATAAATAATATGTTAATTATTTATTATGTACATACATTATTATAAATAATAAATAATATATATAGATCACATCCCTATATGTTGATGTATATCTTGCACATTTAACTTTATAGGAAACTGCAAACTGCCCTCCATAGCAACTTCTATCATTTTGCAATTTGGTAATAATACAAGAGCTCCAGTTTCTCTGCAGCCTTATCAGCCTTTGGGATTGTTAATAGATTTATTCAACAATTCTAGGGAATATGTAAGGGTATCTCACTGTTGCTTTAATTTATGGTTCCCTAACAACTAATGTTCCTGAGCAAAGTAGAACCAGATTTACTGGTGCAACGGATGTGGGGGTGTGTCGTAAATAAGGAGTTAAGAACAATTACAAGATCTGATACCTAACCAAGATAATAGTGAAAAAATGGGCAGAATTTCAAAACATAATTAATCTGACATGAATTCCGTGGCTCAAGAACAACTCGGAAGTAGTCACTAGGAAAGAGAAAATGGGAGATGTTATTTGGGCATAGGAAAAGTGATAGCATACTCCTACCCCATATGCCCATGAGGAATTGCAAATGAGATTTATTCAAAGCAAATAGAGCTAAAGATGATTAAAGGACTTTTATGGATGGTGTGTGGGTGGAAAATGAAAGGTGCCACCCTCAAGGAAAGACATATTTGTCTGGGAAAAGCAGGCTCGTCTTAACATCTCAAGGATGTGATTCACTGTGGAAATCTGAAACCTGTTTTATAGCCTGGGTGGGTGCTGGCTGGTGAAGAATTGTTTTTACTGACACATAGCTGGGAACAGTTGATGGATTGGATAATAGAATTTGGTACCTGGACATAATGAACCATGATGTCACTTTGAATAAGCAAATCTAAGAAAACAGTTACTCTGTCCATTTCAGGAAAAACCACATAAAAGCTGGGGAAGTAAAGGAGTACTCTGTCATGGGTTCACTCCCTGACTTCTCAGAGTAGCCCATGCTGAGTATACATGGATAGGTGGTCAATTACATATGGCTAATATATAGGTGATGGTCATTCAAGAAACAATAAAACCAGAGCTGGAGAGATTGCTCAGTGGTTAAGAGCTCTTTGTGCTCTTCCAGAGGACCTGGAATCTAATCCCAGAACTCACTTCAACAGATGGCTCACAACTGCCTGTAGTTAGAATTCTAAGGGATCCAACCTTCTTTTCTGGTCTCCTCATGTTACCCACTTGCATATGTACACATTTTCACATACACACAAATGGATAATAAAAATAAGTGTTTAATTGTTGAATATGTGTGTTTATGTGTCCCTAAAGATATAAATATAAACTTCTTAGTCTTTATAATGTTAGGTGTATGTGTATGCTTCCAGGAATGACCACTTTCATATTCCTTAATTGCTTGTCGATCTTTGCCTATCAAGGCCTCTCAAGTTTCCCACTTGCAAGTTAGCATGTCTATTGGATAATCGAAAAAAATCTTAAAAGGCATTATGAAAATAAATTTAAAAAAAATCTTAAAAAAGGAAATGGTTAAACCAAAAAGAGTCTTGGGAGCCCCGACATTGGTTCCAATCACAGAAACACAAACCCTTCTTTTACATGTTTCTGAATGTTGCATTGACTGCTTTCTAATTCTACTTTGGCTTCTTCATTTTAAAACAAATCTTTGTGCTTTACTATTTGGGGGCCCACCACCCAGCTCCCAAATAAATACACACATGCAGACATCATTTCTTTTTTTTTCTTTTTTTCTTTATTTAATTTTATATAACAAAGTACAATTAAATGAAAACAAACATTTATACACAATATTTGGGAATTTGGGCGTCGTTCTTTCTAAACTACTTCCTGCTGGTAAGGGGCGCTGTCTTGGGGGATTCGGAGAAGATTCAGATATCCTAGCTGTAGTCTGTAGGGCTGTTTTGTCCAGCTGTTTTGAATGTAGGATCACCTTGTACTCTGTTTCAGGCGGTCTGGCGTGATCAAACCACATTAGTCTGGAAGGAATCCACATCTTTTCATTTTCTGTGGAAACAAAAATAGAAATCCTTTTCCCCAGTAACTTGTTCTTCAAGTTAAATTTTGGAGTCAAAGCATTTTTTTTTAATTTATTATTTTACATGTCGATCCCAGTTCCCTCTCCCTCCCTCCCTCCCTCCCTCCCTCCCTCCATTTCAGCCCTCCCTCCCCCTTCCCTCCCTTTTACCCTCTCTGCCCTCTCACATGCACTCTAAACACCCTCCCCTCCCATCCCCCCACCACAATTCCATATGTAGGGGAATGCCATCCAGTTGGGGTCATGTAGATGTGACAGGTCTTGTGAAGTAGGGACTAGGGCTTCTCTCCTGTCTCTAGAATAAGGCAGTTATCCCTCCATGGGGGATATGTTTGCAAAGTCCTTTTGTGCACCAGGGATACATCCTGGCTCCACTGTCTGAGGTCCCTTAGACTGCTCAGTCCTTCTGGCTGAGACCCATATTCAGGGGGGCCCGAGGCAGTCCCCTGCTGGCTTCCCAGCTATCAGGCAGACATCATTTCTTATGAAAGCCTGGCCTTAGTTTGGTTTGTTTATAGCCAGCTTTTGTTAACATAAATTATTCTGTCTATATTTTGCTCCTGGGCTTTTATCTTTCTTTATTCTATATACCTCTCTTTACTTCTTACTTCATGGCTGGCTGTGTAGCTAGTTGGCTGGCCCTTGATGTCCTCCTCTCCTTCTTTTCTTGCTCTTCCATCTTTTTTTCTTCTCCTATTTATTCTCTCTGCCTGGCAGCTCCACCTATCCTTTCTCTTGCTTTGTTATTGGTTGTTTAGCTCTTTATTAGACCAATCAGGTGTTTTAGACAGGCAAAATACACAGCTTCACAGAGTTAAACAAGTGCAACATAGAAGAGTTTAACCCTGGTGAGTCTAAGGGACCTCTGACAGTGGAACCAGGATGGATCCCTGGTGCACAAAAGGAAGTTGGGAGCACATTCCCCATGGAGAGATATTCACTTAACCTAGAGGCAGGGGGAGGGCATAGTCCCTACTCCAAATGGGTTTAGATGACCCCTCCTGGAAGGCATTACCCTACCTGTGGAGTTGGGGGACGGATGTGAGAGGAGGGAGGTTGGGGGGATAGGAAGGTGGGAGAAGGAACTGGGATCGATACGTAAAATAAGAATATATATATATATAATAACACATCTTTGCATTATTAAACAAATAATCTACAGCATAAGCAAATTAAAACATCTTCAACTAATGCTCCACAACACATCTTTAACTTTTTTCTTTAAGAAATTGAAACAATGTATTAAAATATTTGGAAGAAAAGAAACCTCCTCTAAACTCTCAATCTCAGGATCTGTATTACTAATTTTTTCGTTGGTACTTTTATTTCGATGTCTACACACCCATAAGTATACTTCTACCTATATTATCCCACATGCATTTTCCAATAATGAAAAGTTTTGAAAAAAAATCAAGTTTCTTTCATATTTTTATTGACACTTAAAGCTCCCATTGACATTCTTAATAACCAATATAAATGGTTTATTTTTCTAGACATTGCTCCATTACCATGCAATTAGATATACACACATTTTTTTTTAAAAAAATTAGAATCTAAGTATAGAGAGGTTATATTTCAACACAAAAAAACACATCTCCCAAGTGCACAGCTAATATCACAATGTTGAAAATGAAAAGCTTCTTCTCTAACATGAAGAACAAAACAAGGGTGCTTAGCCTGATCACTCTATTCCATATACTACTGCAATTCTTTTTTTTTTCCTTTTTTTTTGAGACAGGATTCCTCTGTGTAGCCTTGGCTGTCCTGAAAGTCACTCTGTAGACCAGGCTGGCCTCAAACTCAGAGATTCCCCTTCCGAATGCTGTGATTAAAGGCATGTACTATAAATGCCCAGTCACTACTGGAATTCTTAGCTAGGGCAATCAGGGCAGAAAAAAAACCAACAAAATAAAACCAAAACAAAGATACAAATAAAAAACACAAAGATCCAAACATAAATGGAAGATGTTAGGTTGCATATTGCAATCTCCAAAGATGCCACAAAAAAATTACCAAAAAACCCAGTAACATTTCTATATGTTAGCAAATGGAACATGCTAAAATCCATGGAATTGTGCATTTTAAATGTATAGACTGTATAGAATATGAACTATATCATCCTAGAGATTACAACATGTTATTGATTTATTACCCTTCACCATAAATGAATATCTTTATCAATTTTTGAACAATGTAACAACTTTATAGCTCCTTAGCTCCATTTGTTCTTATCCACATTGCTATGCCACTAATGTCAGCATTAAATTCTTTCAATATTTTAAATCTTACCATGAAATTTGAAATCCTAAGGATGGGCCTTAGGGTAAAAATCTACAACTATTATTCAGCTAGAGGAACATAGCAATAAAATGAGTCCTATGACTCCTAATAAAATACATATAGATCAGTGCCTTGTTCCGCTCTCGTCAGAGAAGCTTCTTCCTGCAGTAGATGGGAATCCACAACGGAAACAAGGTGTAGAGAGACACTTTAGAATACTTAGTCCTATATAAGATATCTTTATCCACCCCTGTCCCTCATGGATCGGGGGATCTATGTTAAAGAGGAGACAGGAAGATTGTAAAAGCCAGAGGTCATGACTGACTGCAAGAAAAATCATTTTTCAGACACAATGGAACTGAAACACATACGAACACACAGAGACTAAGAGACTAAGACAGCATATGCAAAACCTGTACAGACTCAAGCCTGGCAAAATGCCTTGTACTGAGAAGTGGAAGTAGACACAAAGTCCTATCCATAACCAAGAAGTTTTTTGTTCTACTAACACCTATCAGAAAGAGAAAATCAGTTTTCTCCAACAGAATGTCACTGGGTATATCAACCACACTGCAGGGCAGGCCCCATGCCCAGGAGTGTAACTAACATAAAATGGATTCCATGTTGGTTTTTTGTTTTGCTTGTCATTTTTTTTTTTTTTGCTGCTTGTTTGTGTATTTACTTATTCATTCATTTGTTTGTAGAGAGAAAGAACATGAAGTGTGTGGGTAGGGAGTGGGAGGAGTTGGAGGAAGCAAAATAATGATAAAATATATTGTACAGAAGATTTTTTAATACAAATTTTAATTTAAATTAGAAACAATTTTGTTTTACATGTCAGTCCCAGTTACCTAAGTTTTTAAAGCCCATAAATTCACGCAAATCTTAGGGTTGCACTCACTTAGAGGTAGTTCTGTTTTTGTATTTCCCTGTGTTCTTTGTTTCTTGCATTATTCTACTTCTGCCTAAAGTATTCCTTTCATTATTTCTCTTGTCTGATTTTTATTTGTAAGAACATTTACTTTGTTTTTTTTTGTTTTGAAATAGTTTTGCTGAGTTGAATTCTGTGATGGCAAGCAATTTAAAGATATCTGTTGGCATTTACAGTTTCTTGTGAAAAGGCAGTTGTTGGTAATACTGTTATTTCTATTTTGGTAATGTTTCCTTTTCCTTTCTGTAAGTTTTTGGTGTATCCTACAAAGAGTTCACTGGAATTCTTAAACTGATATTTTGACCATAGTGGCCATCATTTCCTTGTGTTTGCTTCCTCATTTTTTTATTCATAAAGACTAAACTAATCACATCTCTTATATTTTTTAATCTTGTTCAGTATATTTCTTTTTGAATCTTTAGGTCTTTATATTGTCTTTCAATTGTGGATGTTTCCAGTTTATTCTCTTTGCTACTGAATTCTTAATTTCCGTAAAACTACTTTTCAGTTAGAGAATTCCTTTAGAATCTTTCTGCCTCCCTATGAATCACTGTTTTTAAAAGTTTATTTTAGGGTGCATGCAAGCACATGTATCTGGAGATTGAACTCAAATTGTAGGATCTGCAAGAAAACACCTCTACTTGATGAGCCATCTCACCAACCCTCTAGTGAAATTCTTAAGTCTTTTGCTTTCTTAAATGCATTTCAATGGTTATTTAAAGCTTTTCCCCCTTGGAAATTATTTGTCACTTATTTATCTATTTTTATGGTCTAGCCTTCCTCTTGCTTATCATAGTCATTTGTTCATGTTTCTTGACATGTGAAGGACTTGTTGCTTGGATCCAGGAGCTTGTACATGAAAAATTGTGGATTTTTTTTCCTTGCAGGATTACACAGTATTGGAAGTGCACCTTGGTTTGGTTAATGGTAGATATTACCTTTTGTCATGGTTACTCTAAATGCAGTTTGCTGTTGCCAGTAAGGGACATTTTTGCTCCTACTGATTTTTCTCTTCCATTGTCACCATTTGAAGATTTGTATACTGAAAAGTGCCAGCTCCTTTTCTAACACTGAACTTCACCCTCTGATTTCCAAGACTACTGAAATATTTTCCTAGCTATCTTGCCTCTTAAATGTTCCTTTCTCTATGATTTTTGGGACATGAAACTGGAGAATATATTAGATTATATTAGAGTTTTCTTGATTGCCCCCTTCATTCCAGCTGAATTCTGGGTTCCCCTCCCTGGTCAAACCAAAGTTGAATTTTTCTCTCTGAATTTCAGAGAGATTTCCAACAAGCCTCTGACCAGTGCTTTCTGGTGGGCCTCTATTCCCACTGCGAGAGTCAGCAAATATCCTAAAGGAAAAGTGTTAGTCTTCAGGCATCTGTATTGGCCTATCCTTGGGGTTATGACAGGATACACCTTCAGCTACAGCCACTAAGAGCACTGCCTGTGCATATTCACTGTGTTCCATTTTAAAAGGGCCCTGCCTACCTCCCATCCTCCTCTCCCCTATGCTCCCTCGGTCTTTGCCCCCCCCCCTTTCCTCTCTCCTGCTGTTTCTGTCCTTGGAGGCCAGTCTCCCCTATCTCCTTTCCCCCTTTTATGGTCTCTTTCCCTAATAAAAAACCCTTCTGCTTGAATCCTGCTGCATGGCTTCATGGCTTCTCTTTCGCACAAGCTGCTTTTTTTTTTTTTTTTTTTTTTTTTTTTTTAAATTGCAACAAAAAATCCCAAGAAAACATGGCATTCACATCAATTTACTCCCCTCCTCTTGAAAGATTCACCTCTGCAATCTTGCTTGCCTTGTTGTGTTCCATCGATTCCAAATACTTCATGTATTCTTCAGCCTCTGCGATGGTTTTGTCAGTTAAGTTATGCTGAGAAAGTTGCTCTTTGTGATTAAAAACTGAAGGTCTTGTTATTGTATTTCGAGATGTTTTCCACTAGATCTTTACACAGCCTATATAGCTCTCAAAAATCATTTCTTTCTCTTTCATCCACTGAGTTTTGAAAAGTAAAACATTCATAATTCTGGCCTGAAATTTGTTTAAAATTGATGTTTATTTTTATGTGTATTGGTGTTTTGCCTGCATGCATGTCTGGGCACCATGTGGGTGCAGTGCCTGAGAGGGCCAGAAGAGGGCATTGTTTTGCCTAGAACTGGAATTACACACAGTTGTGAGCTGATATGTAGGTGCTGGAAATCATGTGCTCCAACAGTTGAACCATCTGTCCAGCATCTGCCCATTCCCAAATTTAGTTATTTTGAATTGTGCAAGCTGTCTTTAGGTGATCTTTCTTTTCTTCCATGTTGGTGCCTTTTTTTCCTAGTAATTTCTTTCACTATAGCAGTTTGTCTTTGGCAATTAGATACCAAGATGAAATACCATTTTCATTGTCTTTCTAGACTGTATGAGGGAACTCCTGCAGCTTCTCTGGTGGGGGTGGGTGAGACTTACCTTCAGATTCAGCTCCACTATAGCTTGGACCCTTACTTCTCGTGTGGTGTGGTAGATTGAATACAATGGCTCCCTTGGGCTCACATATTTGAATGTTTGGTTCCCAGTTGGTGGAATTGTTAAGGTTAGGATACGGACACAGGCTTTGAAGTATCAAAAGCCCACAGCAAACCCAGTTTCATCCTTGGCTTTCAGACAGTGCAATACCTGCCTGTCTGCAGCCATGCTTCATGATGATCATGGACTAACTCTCCTGAAACTGTAAACAAGCCACCAGTGAAATGTTTCCTTTTATAGGCTGCCTTGGTTTGTTGTGTCCCTTCACAGCAACAGAACTGTAACTAAGACAGGTCAGATACTTTTTGTGATTTTTATGAGGCAGACATATCTGTAAAAACTAAAAAAGCTTTAGTTATGGGTCCTAGAGATTTTGGCACAAGAATTTCTTCCACTCTAGCTCTGACAGGATGGAAGCAACTTTCTGTGGAAATTCCTCCTTCAGGGGTTTGAGGTGTCTGTCCAGGCCTTCACACTCTCCAGCTTCCACCTACTCACTGGGCCATGGCTGATCCTATACAGAATTGAGGCAGTTACACAGATATGATGAGGCATTGGGCACCAGAGATACATGTTTCTGTTGATACCTACCAAGAATCTTTTGTAACTTTTGGTTCACCTCTGAATTTAGATGGGTGACCACAAAAAAACAAAAAAAACAAAAAAACAAAACAAAAAAAAACTATGTCAATGCTATTTGGTGAATAGAAAACTATATGTTCTGATTGAAGAGAATTAAATATTAAGCTGTTATCACTAGAAAACAAGCTAAAATATATTTGTATGTAATGGAATTTTGGCCGAAAACACTGATTATTATAACACTGGCACACATGCTTTAATTTGGCTCTAGATCTGCATGAAAGGGGAGTGGATAATATTTCATTTAAGTTAGAGACATGTCTGTTGCAATTTCAGTACTTTCCGAACTATCCTTAACAAGGAAGCCAAATATATTTGTGCAACTCTAAAACCAGTGTTAACTAGGCTTCAGTTTTCCTGATGTCCTTTTCAGTACCATTCTTATCCTAATGTGTATCAGAAATCTCCAGAAAGGGGGAAATCAGTAGTCACATATAGCTTGCTAAATTTCGGTCTGGGAGAAATACTGTTTTATTCCAGTAACCTGTAAAATAGCAGATCAAAAAAAAAAAAAAAAAAAAATTCCCCATCTCAAATCAGATCTTTTGAGTAAATCTGAGTGAAGAATTTTATTCGGGAAGTGATGTCAGAAAGTATTATTAGGCACATAGAGATGTGAAGCAACAGCCAAGATAGGTTCTTTTAACATGGTAAGTGGGACATTCTAGGTTCTTTTAACATGACAAGTGGGATCATTTCTGCCCAGAAAGCATAGCAGAGGTTTAAAAGTGAACACGCTGGAAATTTATTAACCCATTTCAATCCTTCTGAGTCTGAAGGCAGTAGAGTGAGTTCTAAGGAGATGTGGTGACATGGCCACAATGTCTGCTATGTACTTTAAACAATACAGCAAAAGATAATATATTGTGTGTGTATAGTATGTTTCCTATTTTTCTTGTATACCTCATAGCACTGATTTTTAACTAATTAATGTGTATGTGTGTTTTGCCTGCATGTATGTCTGTACATAGCATGTATGTGGTGTCTCAGAGTCCAGTAGAGGGTGTCAGATCCCCTGGAACTGGGGTTAGAGATGACTGTTAACTACCATGTGGGTGCTGGGAATCAAACATGGGTCTTTTGGAAGAGCAGCCAGTCCTCTTAATCATTGAGCTACCTCTCTATTCCAAGCACTGCAATGTGAAATCCTAACCAATTTCACAATCTACAGCAAATACAACTTGTCCCTGAAGTTATTCCTCTATTATTGCAGATACAAGTGACATTACTCATTATGCTTATCATCATGACATTCATCTTTAAAAGTTACTTGAATAATTTTGCTCTTGTGTAACTCTCTGCTATGGCATTATAGTCACTTACAAGTAAATTATATTCCCCTTACCAAGATATTTTGTCCTTGAAGAGATAGACATACTGTTTTCAGCATTCTAAAGTTGCAGCATTTAGCACAGGACAAGAACTTAATCAATGATAGCTGAGTGGTTGAAAGAGTGTAGTGAAGGCTGACTTGAAGTCAGAGGAATTTGCTTCTTACTTCTCACAGTAAGAGAATGTCTTGGAAACTTTATTTTTGGAATATTTGTTGGATGATGTTTTATCTAGACAGCCAGATATTTAAATAAATGCCAAGAGGTGCTGCATAATTGCATCATGCCATCTGGACTGCAAGTCACATGTATGGGTGGGTCTGTTGTGAAGTCATGCTTAGAAGTAGTTAAGTAAGTCCTTAGGAATTTTCAGACTTTTAAAAGCAGATGTTCTCTTTCCTTATAAAATGTATTTTCTAAGTTTTAGTTCTACAAAATAATAAATTTCTTTATGGCATCCTTCTACTTTGTAACTAGTCAGTTCCCCATTACCATCCCTTGTCTACTATTTTCCTTTCCATTCCTTTCCCTTCTGTTTTCATCACACAGATGTTTTCTCTAACTACTATTGACCTTTGTTTAGACAAATGTAAAAGCCAGGATAGTTCCATTTGGCTTTTAAAAACAAAACAGAATAAACTGTTTTTTCATGCATTCATAATGAATGTTTATAGCCATGTATGTATATAAATGCTATTAATCAGGAGAAGTAATTTGAGTTAAGGTTTTGCCCCAAATAAGTAAAAATGAGAGCATAATTGAAAATGGTTTTCTTTCTCCTATTTTTGTATTGTTCTACTTAATATTTGGCAGATGGAGTATGAATAGAAATGCTTAAGTTGGAATGCTTTATGGGGTTTTAAACTGTTGTTAATTAGTCATGAAATAATTTTAATTACTTAAAAATTCCATTATGACCATGTTTGAAATATGTACTTCCTATTGGCAAACTACTACAGACCATAATTTTATAAATCATTTTACTTTCACTAAAACTTATGGGAAGGAAAATAAGGTGGATATACTTAATATATTCATAGAGAAGAAACCTGACAGAATGAAGAGAAATTGTTTACCTCAAACTGGGCTATAAAAATCTTGGAGCATTTGGGATTTTATCAGCAGTTCAAAGCAATTTTTGAAAACTTAGAAAGTAGTAGGAAAAAGAGAAGAGGGCAATCAACTGAATGTAAGTATCTTCTACACTTTTCTTCCTACTCTTTGTACTCTAGTTTGCCTCTTTGCATTTTACTACTAGTGTAGAGAAAAGAGGTGGCAGCCATGGCTATCAAAAGTAGCTGCTCTTATTTTTTTCAGTTTCCATGAGGTATAATTAAGAAACACAAATTATGTATTCCAGATATACATGTATTGTTTTGATATAGCCATACATTGTGAACTTACTATCAAAATCAAAGTGACTTCTATCTTCATCCTTTCTTATAGTTAGTTACTTAAAACTTTCCGAGTTTTGTGTGTTTGATGAGAACAGCTTAGGTCTACTCACTTTAGCAAATTGCATGTTTGTAATACATCACTAACTATAGTCTCCATTCTGTGCTGATGGTAGGGCTTATTTGCCTAAAAGCGAGTTTATTTTTTTTGCCTATCATCTCTTCATTTCTCCCACACCCTGATTCCTGGAAGGAGCCATTTGATTCTGTTTCTGTGGGTTAAACTATTTAAAATTTCATATGTAAGTAAAAGCATGCAGTGCTTTTATTTTCTGTGTCTTGCTTATTTCACTTACCATAATGTCTTCCAGGATCATCCATGTTGTCCAAATGGCTGGATTTTCTTAGTTTTAAAGCCTGATAAATTAAACTATTTTTGATAGCTCTAGTAACTGTTGATGAGAAGGGTATGATGTTATGTATAAGGCATGAAGGAGTAGAAAGATATGCACTCTTCTGTTTATTAATCATTCAAATATTTGTTGAGTGAGTAAACAAAAGATTAGGGAGAGATGTTCTCAATTTCAAGGGACTTATAATTTAGTAAGAAACATAACATATGCATCTAATGACAATTATAAATTATAGACTAAGTGCTGTAGGACAGATCATAAAATATTTTTTTTAAAAATGTAAAATCCCTCTTCAGCAAAACTGAAGATCACTTCCACACTTAGGTGTGCCTGTTGAGTCTTGAAATTCTTTTTGTTATCTTAATACAAGTTTTGTGTGTGTGTGTGTGTGTGTTACATATATGTATATGGGTGTAGGCACATGAGTGGAGGCCAGAGTTTGATTGTATGTCTTCTTTAGTTGCTGTGTGCATTAGTTTTGGAGACAGACTCTCCCAGTGAACTTGTGTCTCACTAATTCAACCAGATGGCTCCAGGAATCTATCTGTATCCATGCCCTTCTCTTTCAGCACTGGAGTTACAGATGTGGGTTCTGTAGACCCAAAGTCAGGACCTCATGCTTGTACAGGAAGACTTAACTAACTGAACCACTGTCTCAGTTCTTGAAAGCACTTCTTTAAAGACACAATATCAAATCTTATCCTGAAGCATGCATAGAATTTTAATAGGCACTTAGGAGAACACCCACAAGAGATATATTGCACATTTCTGCTTCCTGATTGTACTGTCCAATGTATGTTGGGGGAAAGCAGACTGTATTCCAACCTTCAGGGGTACCAAGGTCACAGAAGAAGCCTAAAATATCAAATACCCTGGAAACTGTGTGGATTGAGATTTGAGGAAACAGGGATGGGGATTCCTAAACATTTATACTCTGAAGAAGAACTGGATCACAATCTGGGAACAGAATAGGGGGAGCACAATTGTTATAAGTAAATAATCACCATATGTAAAAGTAGAATCCATATATTTAGTACACCATTACATGTTCACAGTGTGAAGGATCAAGGTCATCCTTAGGTCAAAAATATAGGTGGAATCACCACATCAGAGACCTGGATTGGAGTAGGGTAGAAAGTCTGAAATGTGATTGAATAGTAGAGTTATGACCGTGATAGAAACTGTTAGGAACTGTATGTTCTGACTCTATCACTCAGGTCAGAGTAGTTGATTCAATTTGTCATACCAATTTAGATATGGCAAACAGTGGGAAATTGTTCCCATTGTATGTCCAGAACTCATTGTTGCTTTAATACATTGGCTTTGGTCCACTAAACTGTTCAGTATTCTCCCAACACTTATTCTTCTCTCCAAAACAGTGGTGGGCTCTTCTGCTTTATTTTAACTTTAATCAAGTGTGTGTGTGTGTGTGTGTGTGTGTGTGTGTGTGTGTGTGTGTGTAAGCATGTGTGCATGTATGGACATGTGTGTAGAGATCATAGGAAAACAACTTTCAGGAGTTTGTTCTCCCTTTCCACCATATAAATTCAGAGTTTATGTCTGGTGGCAAGCACTTCTAGCTAACGAATTGTCCTGCAGGCCTACTTTTGTTTTGTTTTGTTCTGAGGCAGGAACTCACTGTGTAGCTAGATCAGGCTGGCCTTGAACTTGCTATTTTTCTGAGGCTGGCTTCCTGAGTGCTAGGATAGCAGGCATGTGCTACTATTACTATGACCATATCTTTTTGCTGTATCTCCATACGTTTTTCAGATTTCTATACTTCTTTCTGTTCCCACTGTTGCTGTCTCTAGTTTTCCTGTCATTCCCCCCCCCCCATCCTTAAGACAGAAAAGTACCCTCCTAATTTCTCTCCCTGGCTTCCATATGACAGCTTACTCTGCCATGATGACTTTTTATGGCCAAATAAAATACCTTATATTATTTGAAGGCCTGGTCTTTAAAGACTCTCAATTTCCACCTTTGCCATGGTCATCTGAACATGTGATGACATACTGATACTCTCTACTTTTACATATGGTGCTTTTAAAATTATAAACATTGTAATTCCTTCCTTCTGTTTCCAGAATTCGATTCAGTCCTTCTCCAGAGTGGGAATATTTAGGACTTCCCCCTTTCCTTCAAATCTCAGCCCACACAGACTCAGGGCATTTGGTACTTGGGGCTTCTCCTGTGACTATGAGGGCAATCACTGGGCAACAAAGAGCCAGCTGATTTGTATTTCAGGAAATGTGATACAAAGTTGAACCCCCGCTTCTAGTTCTCCAACTCTTATTGAGCTAACTGAGTGAGGGCTGGACATTTTAGAGGCTATCTGTTAAAGAAAATCAAGACAGCCAGAGATCAGGTTCTAGAGGTCCACAGATTGTAGGGCAGTCTACAATCATGATGCAAGAGAGTTGATAACTTTGGGCCCTAATACCCTCTTTGCTAGTTTTATATTGCTCCACTTGTTTTTACCACCCTCAATTCCTAAAAGTGGCTGCTGGAACTTATCTTGACCCTGAAGGGAACTATTTTGTGCTGATTTTGAATATCCTTGTAAAATTTAATAGCAAGTACTCCTAGAATTTCAAATTGTTTGCATTTGAAAAACTTTCCAGCCATAATCATTGCTAAACTAATTGTATTCTATAGGTAGACAGGGCTAATTAAATCATTTGTAAGAATGAGTTTTTAGAATAATTTCTCTCTTGTCTCAGGCAATGTGGAATTTTAACTAAGTACAAGATAAATTAGTTCTGCCTCTGTGGCATTTTCCATAGCTAATGTTTTACAACTGTTCAAAAACATAATCAGTCATTGTAGGACAACGGGCTTTGCAGCTGCGTTAACAAAGAGAGCTGCATAGCTTAGATTTGATACATTCACTAAACTTAATATTAATCATGTAGTAATAAAGATTCAATAAGTCCTTTATTTGACAACTGAGCTGTATATATTGAGCATCTGGTGTAAACAACACACTGTTTTAGGCACTAGCTGGGGTGCAAGGATATGGAAGACCTAATTCTTCTAATGTCATGGAAATACCTGTGGGAAGTATAGAAAGAAAGATTAAAAATAGAAGGAAGGATGTAATATGTATCACTAAAGAGGCATAACGTTTTGTTTTCCAGTGGAATGAATAAAGAAAAAAAAATCAAATCCTGACTATCTGTAGGTAGCAGACATGAAGACAGCAGGAAGTAGTATTTAGAGAGAGAGAATTTCATGAACAAAACAGTATGTATAAGGATTGTCTACTGGATGATGCCATTTTAGCCAATATTATGTTAAAAAGTTATTGGTGCATATTCATTGTACATAGGGATGGGTTTCATAAAGATAATTTCTTTCAAGTATATCATCTGCTTTGAGCATATTTACCCCTCAACACCCTTCCCTTTCTCACAGCTCTGCCCCACTGCTAGGCTCCCTCTGTCCCTTACATAATCTTGTTTCTACTTTCATGTGATTTTATATATCTGTATACAATCTAGAATCTATAATGAAAGAAAACCTGATATTTGTCTTTTTGATACCGAGTTGTTTCATTTACTATGATGACTCCAGTTTCGTCCATTTTTCAGGAGTGACTTAATTTCATTCCTAATGCTTGAATAAACCTCTGTGGTACTTATATACAACATTTTCTTTATTTATTCACCTGTGGATGGACACCTAGACTGATTCCATAATTTTGTAATTATGAACAGTGATACAATGGACATACATGTACTGAAATTTCTGTAACACATGGACTTATAATCCTTTTGTTGTATACCCAGGAATGGTATAGCTGTATAACACACACACACAGACACACACACACACACACACAGACACACACACACACACACACACACGTGACCTGTTCATGTTCCATATTCCCCATCACTAACAGTCTTTACTAGGGTCACTCTTGTAGATTCTTGGGAGTTTCTGTAGCGGTAGGTTTCTGCCTTGTCCCCCAAATGCTTCCCAATTTCATTCATCTCTTGCAGCATTCTCCCCTCATCTTCTTCTGATCCCTCATGTTCCTGTCCCCAGCCCACCCATGAAGCCTCTTTTATTTCCCATTCCCAGCGTTATAATATGTCCTCTCTTGAGCCATCCTTGTTATCTAATCTTTCTGTGTCTGTGGATTGTAGCATGCCTATCCTCTTCTTTACAACTATTATCCATTTATAAATGAGTACATACCATGTTTGTCTTTCTAGGTTTGGGTTATCTCACTCAGATTTTTTTTTCTTGTTTCATTGATTTGCCCGTAAGTTTCATGATGTTATTTTTTTAGCAGTCAAGTAATACTCCATTACATAAATGTACCACATTTTCTTTATCCGTTCTTTAGTTGAGGGGTATTTAGGTTGCTTCCATGTTCTGACTATTACAAATAAAGCTGCAATGAACATATCTGAGCAAGTGTCCTTGTGGTATGATTGAGCATCTTTTGGGTATATGCCCAGAGTGGTATGGGTCTTTGGGTAGATCTGTTCTCAATTTTCTGAGAAAACACATATGATACTGAACATTTAAAAAATACATTTATTGGTTATCTGTACTTTATCTTTTGAGAGCTGTCTGTTCATCTTGTTAGTTTGTTTATGAGCTGGGCTAAGGAAGCCAGAGTATGACAACAGGTGTCTTATTTTATTACTGTCCCCCTTTCAGGCTCAATAATTGAATCTGGATCTCACTGTTTGGGCCCCAGGGATTACCCTGTCCATTCTATTCTTAAGACTTTCTACTGAACCTTTTATTTGACTAATTGAGCTTTTCATTTCCAAAATATCAATGTGAATTGTTTATTGAATTCCTCTTTCATATCATGCATTGCCTTCTTTTATTCTGGGGTTTATTTTTATTCTCTTTGAATTCATTCAGGAGTTTATTCATGTTTTCTGAACATTATTATCGCCACTCTTTTGAATGATTTGTCTGGAGTTTCATCTAATTAATTTTCATTGTAATCCAGTAAAGTGGAATTGGCAATTTTTGCAGGGTTATGTTGCCCTGGTTTTGTGTTGCTTGTGTTTCTGTGTTAGGCCATGTGCACATAGGACTGGATTGTTAATTGAGTATTTTAAAATTGCCTGTGTTTTTTTGGCTGAAGTATTTAAGGTGTTGTAATGGTGTTGGTGTGTCGTTCTTTCTCACTGGACTAGGGGGCTGTGTAAATAATTTGCAAACCCTCAGCACATATGCTTAAAGCACCACTCAGAGCAGGATACTGTCCTCAGAAGTAATTACAACTGATGGATATGCTCAATATGAAAAATACAGTAATAGAAAAATTGAAACAATCACATGTCAACGTTAACAACTTTTGGAGAATAAAGGAGCAAGGTCTAGCTGTGCAGTTCAGGATAGCTTACCTTAAAGATAAATAAATGAATAACTACATAATAGAAAAAATAGGGCAGGACAAAGTGATCTATAAAATTGAAAGATATTAGAGTCTATCTATATGTGATTTCCTTGTTTGAACTCAACTGTGGCATGTTTATATGTGATCACTTGTTTAGATGCAGGTGCAGAGCTCTATGCACTCTTGCTTTTCCTTCCTTGCCTATTTGGGTAGCCACCTCCTAAGGAGTTCAGAACCTTTGTGGTATTACACTTTCTGTGTTGGTCTTTGTGTTATTTGCTCTGCAACCAGGGGGTGTAATCGAGATGCTTTCCACTAATTCACTTTAGACCCTAGCATCTTTAAGCACTCATCACTGCTGTTGCCTCTTCTGCAAAACTAACAAGTATCAAGTCAGTCTCAGCAGATTTCCAATGTGTGTAATACTGTGTGACTGTGCTTCAGTGTTTTCTAGACAGAGGCATGCTGCAGGCCAGTACTCAGGGAGTGCCCCTCACACTTCTCTTGTGCTTTCAGAGTTGCCTGTACATAGCAAGGCCTTTGTTTTTAGAACCATCTAGCCACTAAATCAGCAGGGCCATTTATTATTTTTAAATGTTATTTATTATTAGTACTAGTACTAGTATTATGTGTGTATACATATGCCACTCTCTGTGTGTGTGTGTGTGTGTGTGTGTGTGTGTGTGTGTGTGTAGGTCAGAGGACAATTTTGTGGAGCTGGTTCTCTCCTTCCACCCTTATTTGGTCTCTGGGGACTGAACTTAGATTTCTAGACTTGAGAGGCAATCACTAAGCCATCTCACTGGCCCAAGGGCCCTTTAAAAACAGTTTCTTACTGCTCTTTTAGTCAAGTGCTGAGAAAAGAGGATCTTATCCCTCTGCCTGTACAGTATGTGAACTCCAAGGTTTACTCAGTGGTGCACTGAGTATTTGTTGGGATTTGATTATCTTTGTTTTCTGAAGTTCTCTCTTGGTCGTAAATCATAGTCACACCACAGTGGGCTCAGCATACTCCCCTGTTTGAGCAGAGCCCTCCAGGGTAGCTATGGACTCTCTCTTGTTTCATTTTCTAAAGCTTCCCTTTCCTTGTTTTCTGTTGAATGCACACTTTTCTGCCACCATCTGCTTCACTGGATAGCTGCTCTCCAACTTCCCTGATTCTTCCCCTAGTATTGTCTGCTATGCTCTCCCCTAGGCCAACATTTCTTTAAATAGCATCAGACCTAATCTGTAAGCTCTAGTTAATTTCATTAAGATTATGATTATTATTACAATAGACTTCCTATCACATTTGTGTTTTGGAATAGTTTTGATTATGGATTCACGTTTTCACAAAAACATCTATCTGGAGCATGACTACAGAGCAGGTTGGAAGAAGAATAGAGAAAGCCATGCCATACCATATAAAGTGATATAAGATGTGATATAATATCCATGGGAATGCAAAATTTTTGTGTTTCTTTTTGTACAAATTACAGTCTTTTTAAAAAGCAAATTCAGTGTAATACATGTGACCTGAATCTTCATCTTTAAACTGAAAACACCCATAAGATTTCAACCCAAGCTGGCATTCATGATTACATGACTCTAAATCATACCACTGAGTTGTTTGATGAGCACTCTTCCTAGGCAATTAGAGCCACTTGGAAAAAGTAAATGATACTGATGTCTTTGCCCTAGTTGAAACTAAATGACATCAGCAGTGTACAATGGAACTGTTCCAGGACTTTGAATAAAGAAGTGGTGGGGTTTAGTCATCCCAGGTGCATCATTGTAGATGTGAGCCAAAAACAACCACCACCATCACCAAACCTGTGCTGTAACATGCAATTCTATGCTTATGTTTAAGAAGATAATTAACATGCAATTCTATGCTTATGCTTAAGAAGATAATTTAGTGTAAGCCTAACATTAGCTATCATATTAAATTATTGTTGCTAATTTGACTTTTATTGGTTTGGTAATTTGTTTTTATTTAATTTGTAAAGTTATTTTAGTTGATGTTTAAATGAAACATTTAAACATAGGGAGTTTATGTTACCTTTTTATTTACCTATAATAAGTAAAATGTTGATAACATAATTTAAGCTTTCCTTTTTACTTTAAAAGTATATTTAACAATGTGTGGTGGTACATGCCTGTAACCCTAGCATCAGGAGACCGAGGCAGGAGGATCATAAATTTGAAGCCAGATTGGGTTTTTCTGTTAAAGACAAATGTATACACACACACACACACACACACACAGAGAGAGAGAGAGAGAGAGAGAGAGAGAGAGAGAGAGAGAGAGAGAGTGTGTTTGCATATGCCTGTAATCTCAACACTTGAGATATACAGACAGAAAGTTTGTGATTTCAAGACCAACCTTGGCCACCTAGCTAATCTGAGGCAAAAGTCTGTCTCAAAACAAGTTTTGTCAAACTGGGCATTTAATCTCTGGCACACGGCTTTAATCTCAGCACCCAAGAGACAGAGGCAGGCAGATTCTGTGAGTTTGAAGCCAGCCTGATTTACATAGTGAATTCAAGAACAACCAGGGCTGTGTAGAGAGATCCTGTCTCAAACAACAAAACATAAAACAAACATAGTTTCTTCTTTGTATTACTAAAATATGTATGAGAGATATTTAGGTAGGGAATGGAAACTCACTGAAGAATTTTGTGGCTATGAATGACATGGTTAGGGCTGTGCCTAACCTGGTGACAATATAAAGTGTTTCTGAGAAAACAAATACACAAATAGGAGGAAGAGTATAATTTTGAGTGTTCAGGTGTGTGGCAATATGAGTTTATGGGAATGGGGCAGGGTGTTGTGACACATGTCTGTAATCACAGCACGCAGGAAACTAGGACTGGAGGTTCATGAGTTAAAGGCTAGCATGAACTTTATAATGAATTTCAGGCTGCTCTTGGAAATGTAAGAGGACTTTGTGTAAGAAAGAAGGGTTTATGGAGATGGTAGAAAGAGACAGATGGGGGAGATGTAGGTAGAGGAGGATTAGTGGGAAATCTGTAGGGGCCAGTTTGATATATGGAAGACAGGATAAGAAGGGCTACTTGGTGAGAGGTTCTTAAATGTTTTTATTCAATTCTTTGACAGTTTTGTCATCTCTAAAGGAAAGAATATCAGTAACATGAATTGAGAAATCAGTTGAATCACAAAACCAAAGTATTTGACTTTAGACATGAGTTTTGTTTTCAATGATAGTTTTCAAGTAAGCTATTGGGTTAAAAGCACATGAAAATAAAGAGAAAGAAGAATGCCTTTTTGGGTGTTGGAATCTAATACAGTAGTTCACCTATATACAATTAAATGTTTATATTTTCAGGGTCCCCTAATTGTCTTATACATAGCATGCATTTGATATATGTTTTGATGAGCTAGATTTTCTGAACTTGAAGACTTCCTGGTGCTTCAGAATAACTGTATTCTTCACAGGACACATTTTTGAAAGAAGATAAGCCAGAGACTCCTGCACTGAGCCAAACCTTTTAAGAGGAGGTAATCCTTTGATTTCTGGAAGAAACAGAGCAAAACTTCTCTAGAGGTAAGCCTTTTCAAATTTCATCTGCTAAACGTCCCCTGACAAAATGAAACACTGAGCTCATCATCAAAATTGTGGAACACGTGGTAAGGAAATTCACACTGTATGAAGTCCAGTGCAAATAACACAATCTACATTTGGAGTATCCAATGACACGGGCATCAAAATACTTGGGTATTAACATTGACCAAAAAGGCATGGGATATGTAACTAAAGAGCACAATAAGAAATCTAAACATTCAGTATGACAATACCAGAAATGACTGAACAGAAGTGAAAAAAATTAAATTCAAGAAACAAAAAGTATAGTTGTTGAAGTGAAACTTATTGGATGGAGTAAATAGCATATCAGAGAAAACTTGAGTAAGAATTGATAAATGCAATATAGAAGGAAAAGGAGACAGAAAACAAAAATAGGACTGGTGAGATGGCTCAGTAGGTAAAGGAACTTGCTGCCAAGCTGATGGCCTGGGTTTGAGTTCCAGGATCCACATGGAAGGAAGTAATTGACTCCCATAACTTGTCCTCTGGCTTCCACATGTCCTGTGGTACTCTCTCTGTCTCTCTCTCTCTCTCCCTCCCCTTCCCTCTCTCTTTCCCTCTTCCCCTCTTTGTTTGTTTGAGAAAGGATATTATGGTTGATGTCAACTTGCCACAGATTAGAATGCCATGAGTAGGGGTCCTTACTGGAAGAACTGTCTGGATTGCCTTGATGGATGTCGGGGAGTGGCCAGTATTGGACTTTGGGCAACTCCTCTGATAGTAGGAGAGAAAAAAATGTACATTTCAGAAAGAAGTTTCCTTGCTGTTTGTCCTTTTTGTCTTCCCTTTTGATGCTGAGCTGATTCGCTCTGCTGCTGCTGCTCATCTTTTCTCTGCTATCACAACCGGCATTGTGGACTAATGACCAGCAGTTTCCCAGGAACCTTTGGGTTTTCTCGCACTAGACTGGAACTGCTGAAGCACCATCCTTGTGAACTGAGCACTAAGTGCCCCATTCATTCCACCTTGTCCTGGTGTAAGAGGCAGCCATTGTGAGATTACTCTGGTTGTTGAGGCACCAAAGCTAAATGAACTAGTAGCTTTGGGGTTTTCAGCTTCTCGGGTAAGACTATAAATTCACACACATATATTTATTCCATTGATTTTGTTGTTCTAGAGAACTCTGACTAATACACAGGGTCTCACTCTGTAGCCCTGGCTAATGCAGAACTCATAACTTAGGCTAGCCTTAAACTTAAACACAATCATACTGTGGTAGCCTCTCAAGCGCTGGGATTACAGGTGTGAGCCACTGTGCCTGGCATGTAATACAGCTGGTAAGAAAGAAAACAAAAAAGTTTAGAGAATAGTCTAATATATACCTAATATAAGCACTAGGGGAAAGAGTAGAAAAACTGATGGAAAGGTAATAATAATAAGAAAGTGAATGGGAATTTTTCCTACCTGATGTCAAATGTGACTTCTGAAGCCCAGGAAGCACAACATCCACACAGGATCAATAATATACAATTGGAATGGCAGTGCAATTCCAAAAGCAACGATGAAAACAAAACAACAACAACAACAACAACAACAACAACAAAACATTGGAATAAAGCCTTCAAAAGACTGAGTGGTCTTCCAGAGGACCAGATTCCCGGTTGCCAGCACCTACGTGATAGCTCACAACCATCTGTAACTCCAGTTCCAGGGGACTTGATGCCCTGTTTTAGCCTCCATGGGCCCTGCACACAGGCCCATGGTGCACAGGCAAAACACACACACACACACACACACACACACACACACACACACACACACACAAAATAAAAACAAAATATACAAAGGTTCAAAGAAAATAATTACAAGATTGCCTTCCAAAATTAACAGCAAAACTAAGACATTTGTATGAAACAAAATTAAGGAGCAACATTTCCAAAATAGCTGCACTGAAAGTAGTTCTAAAGTATTTTATACCTGTATTTGAAAATTATCCCACAATACATATAAAATGCAAGAAGAAAGGATTCGTGAATTAAAGTATGGGAACTGAGGAGATGACTCAGTTGATAAAGTGCCTGTTGTGAAAATATGAGGGCTTGAGTTTGGATCCCCAGAACCCATGTAAAAATTTAGGCACTGTTGTATAAGTACCACGTGCTAACTGATTGTGCCATTGGCAAGACCAAATGGCAGCCCACAGACTGGTAAAAGATCTTTACCAACCCTACATTTGACAGAGGGCTGATCTCCAAAATATTCAAAGAAACTAAGGAACTAGTCACCAAAACACCAAATAACCCTATTAAAAAGTGGGGTACAGAACTGAATAGAGAATTCTCAATAAAGAAATCCAAAATGCTGAAAGACACTCAACATTCTTAGCCACCAGGGAAATGCAAATCAAAACAACTCTGAGATAACATCTTACTCCTGTCAGAGTGGCTAAAATTAGAAACATCAATGACAGCTTATACTGGAGAGGATGTGGAGAAAGGGGAACACTCCTCCACTGCTGGTGGGAGTGCAAACTTGTACAGCCATTTTGGAGATGACTATGGTGGTTTCTCAGGAAAATGGGAGTAAGTCTACCATAGGATCAGACATTTCCACTCTTAGGCATATACCCAAATGATCCACATCCATGCAACAAAGACATCTTTTCAACAATGTTCATAGCAGCATTATTTGTAATAGCAAGAACCTGATTTGTAATAGCAAGAACCTGGAAGCAACCTAGATGCCCCTCAACTGAAGACTGGATAAAGAAGATGTGGCACATTTACACAATGGAGTATGACTGAGCGGAAAAAAAACAAAAACAAAACAAAACAAAAAAACCCAAAAAACAATAGAATCTTGAAATTCCCAGGCAAATGGGTGGAACTTGAAGAAACCATCCTGAATGAGGTAACCCAGCCACAAAAAGAGGAACATGGTATTTATTCACCCATATGTAGATTTTAGACATAGAACAAAAGATCACCAGCCTATAATTCACACCTCCAGATAAGCTAGGACACAAGGAGGAACCTAAGAGATTCATACAAGGTCCCTCACAGAAGGGGAAAGGAACAAAATCTCCTGAACATATTGGGAGTGTGTGTGGGGGGGGGGAGTGAGTGGAGAGGGAGTTAGGAGAAAGAGAAGGGGAAGAGAGGGGAACATGTGGGACTAGGAAGATTGAGTCGGGGGATGAATAGACAGGAGAGAGAGAGAGAGAGAGAGAGAGAGAGAGAGAGAGAGAGAGAGAGAGAGAGAGAGAGAGAGAGTACAATAGAGGGAACCATTAATGGTTTGAAGAGAAAACTGACTCAAGAGAAATGTCCAGAGACCTACAATGATGACCTCAACTAACAATCTGAGCAACAGTGGGAAGACTACCTTAAATGCCTTTCTCTGATAATGAGACTGATAACTAATTTATATGCCATTAAGGAGCCCTCATCTAGTAGCTGATGGAAACAGAAGCAGATACCCACAGCTAAACACTGAGCTAAACTCCTGGAATCCAGTTGCAGAGAGGGAAGAATGATAAGAAAAAGGGTCAGGCCAGGCTATAGAAACACACAAAGACAGCTGACCTGAACAAGGGCCAGCTCATGGACCCCAGACTGATAGCTGGGAAACCAGCATTGGACTGATTTATACCCCCTGAACTTGGGTCTCAGTTAGAAGGCCTGGGAAGTCTAAGGGACCTCTGACAGTGGAACCAGGATTTTGGGAGCACATCCCCTATGGAGGGATACTCCCTTAGCCTAGAGACAGGAGGGAAGGCCTAGCCCCTACTCCAAATGACTTGACAGATTTTGATGACCCCTCCTGGAAGGCGTCACCCTCCCTGTGGAGTAGGGGGGGTGGGATGGAGGGGGAGTCAGGGGGCATGGGAGGGAGGAAACTGGGATCGATATGTAAAATAAGAAAAATTGTGTGTATATATGTATGTATGTATGTATGTATGTATGTATGTATGTATACACACACACACACACACACACACACACACACACACACACGCCAAAATTTAGGCAGTACATTGTGTGCCTGTAATGACACCTGACACCACTGGGCAGGTGGATACAAATGGATCCAGGAAGTCACTGGCCAGCCAGCTTACTGTTGTCAATGAGCTCACGGATAAGTAAGAGACTGTCTCAAGAATAAAGTGGAAAGTGATTGATGAAGACACTTGACAATGATGTTTAGTCTACATATGCATGCACTTACATGGGCTTGCACACACAAACATGTGCATATACACAAACAAGTACACACACCACCTGCACAACGAAAACTGTGTATATTGACTTTATTTTCCTATGTGTTGATTGGCAGTTTTGTTTTCTTTGTATTTACTTTTTGCAGTTCTTTACAACTTCTGAGACTGGTGAAGATTTTCTCTCATTCTTTGGGGGTGCTTACTTTGTTGATAGTTTCTTTTGCTGTGCAGAGGCATTTAAATTTCATGTAATCCCATATGCTAATTCTTGGGCCAAGTTCCTATGCTACTAGAATTCTGTTCAGAAAGTTATTCCTATTCTGTAATCTTGAAGAGTATTCTCTATGTTTTCCCTCTAGAGGTTTCAGAATTTCACAATTGAAGTTAAGATCTTTGATTCACTTTCAGTTGATCTTTGTATGAGGTAAAATACATGTATTTAATTTCACTTTTTGAAAGATGAATATCCAGTTTTGCTGTTACCAGTTTTTAAATAGGCTATCCTTCCCACCACTGGACATTTTTGTTACTTTTTCCAAATATTAGGTGGCTATAGCTTTGTTGACTTATTTCTGGATTCTCTATTCAGTTCTATTGATCAAAGTATTATTTTTGTACCAGTACTTGGTTGTCTTTGTCACTACAGCTCTGTAGTATAATTTGAGGTCAAGAATTGTTGTACCTTCAGTTGTGTCCTTTAGTCTTTTGACTATTTGTGCTTTTTTTCTGGTTCCATATGAATTCTTGAGTTATTTTCTAATATTGTGTCTTAAAGCAATAATTGCAAATTAGTAAATTAATAAAATATTAATATATCAAAATGGGGATAATGAACATTAAAGTGTTAAATAGAAGTGAAAGGCTTACTTATCATGTATTTATGTTTTGCACGATAATTAGTAATCCCCCAAGGGCATATTAAAAATAGTGCATAAGTTTGATACAAGTATAAAAATAAAATGAGTAAACTCAGCTGAATAAACCCAATTCTACTAAGCTTTAAAATAGAAAAAATGGAGCAAAGTAAAAGCAGAACACAGAAAAGCAAACTGTGTTATAGAAATAAGCTCATTTATATGAATGATCACAAGAAACAAATGCAACAATATAAAATCACAGAACATTCAATTGTCCAGAGAGATATGAATATCCTAACTTTATATTTAATAAATATCCAGAAAATATAATGTAAAGTGATAGAACTGTAAGAACACAAATGAACAAAGTGAACATTATAGTGTATTTTAATATATTTTTCCTAGCATGTCAAAGCATGTGGAAGATTTGAATGGTTAGCTATCTTGATATCATGGTCATGGACTGAATTCTACACTCAGTCTTTAAAGAGTGTACATTTTTCTCCATGTCATGTGAATCATATGAAGCATTTATAAAAATTTGGTCAGTGCTAGAGAGATGACTTGGTTGGCAAAATGCTTGCTGTGTAAGCATGAGGACTTGAGTTTGGATCTCCAGCACTCATATAAAAAGCAAGGCATAGTGGGAACAGCATGTAGTATTAGTGCTGCTCTCAACCTGGAAGCTTCTTCCTGCAGTGGGCAGTGGTTCATTTCTGAGTCACAACTCTCAAAATGCTGGGGAAAGTGACTGCTGAGAGTGCTGGGCCCTAAGTAGGACGTCTGCATCATTTTTTCCCACTCCAAAAGACACAGGAACTATCATGGAATATTGTGGAAAATGTGTGAGAGCCAGAGAGTGGGAAGGAGTGCTGCGAAGTGCTGTCATGTGGACATGACATAGCTATTGTAATCATGAACTCACAGCAGCTGTGTTTACCTGTACAAGCTGAAACCTGCCTAAGAACTAACCTGTCAGTATGCCAGCATCTATGGGGGAATGGCAAATGATGCCCTGTTCCTAGCTGAAGAACTCTTGACAGTTAATGGCTGCTGGGGAAGAGATGTCAGTTTTCTTCAGGGGTGTAGGTACTGGTAAGTTGTCCACACTTTAGTAAATAAATAATACAAACAACTCAAACTCTGTGGGTCATAAAGAAGACACAAAATATGAAAGCAGGAGGAGGATGTGTCGAGAAGAAAGGTTCCAGGGGGGCTGGAAGAAGTATACGAGAGGAGAGTTGGGGGGCACTGAATGTGATCAAAACATGATATACGTGTATGGAAGTGTCAAAGAATAAATTTTAAAATATAAAGAATAAGTTGGAACAACTGAGGATGACACCCATTGTCAACCTCTGGCTTCCATACTCACATGCAGGAACATCAACTTCCACATGTAAACACCTGAACACACACACACACACACACACACACACACACACACACACACACGAGAGAAAGTCTGGAGGTACAGAGATATCAACATCATTGACACACACAGGGAACTGTAATCTTGAAGTATTTATATTAAAAAATATATAATACCTTAATGAGCAAAATGACCAACTAAGAAAGTAGAAAATTAAGAGCATAATAAGTCAAAGTAAGTAGAAGAATGAATAAAGGTACAATAGATAAGAATGACAAAGCCTAACTTGGTTTCTTGACAATAGTAATAAAGGATATAGTTTTTCCTTTTTCCAAGTATAGCTATATGTTCTTTCTAACTCAGATATTCTGAGAAATAATTTTCCAAGAAGGACCTTTTGTTATGAAAATCTTCTGAGGTATTTCTGGGTCCCTCACTTTGATGCTCAATCTGCTAATCTCTGCTGAATAAAATGATGTACCCTTGGGGACAAGATCACAGATAATTATGACCTCTACCTTTAGCTTATTTACACTGATCAGCCCACTTGCTCCATGTTTACTTTCAACAGAAGAAATGAACCTATAATCTCACAGAGGAAACAGACAGAGATGTATTAGGCACGAGGTCCCTTTGGACTCAGTAGCATTCATTACTATTGATCAATCTGAACACGTAACTTAAATAGGGGCATTGAACAAGTCAATATAAAAGGGAAGTTGGTAACTAAGAAGTGATGTTTGCTGTGTGAGTATGTGAACTTAGATCTTCTGAGGTTTCAAGAGAAATTGAAGCTGTGGGTTTTACATAACTACTGAAGCCCAAAAACATTTCTATGTTGTAACCTTTCCTATGATGATGAACATTTTATGTTTTGATTGTTTTTGTTTTGTTTTGATTTTTTTGCTATAGATTGGATATGGAATGTACCCTTCATGCCCACGTATTAAAGATTTGCTTGTCAAATTGTTGTACCACTGGGAAGTAGGGAAAACTTTAGAAGGGGAGTGCCAGTGGGAGGAAGCCAGGGCACTGTGACTTCCTTTTTCCAAAGCCATTTGAAAGGCCTGGAAGAAAGCCAAACTGGGCATGGTGCATGATCTCAATGTGTTCTTGAATTCAGTGTGGAAGGGTTTTATTGAGAACATTTGTCTATATTAATCAAGGAATTTGGTCTGTAGTTTTCATTTTGTTGTTGTTGTGTCTTTATTTAGTATTGTTAGCAAAATAACATTGGTTTTATAGAATGAACTTGGCAGTTTTCATCTCTATTTTATGAAATAGTTTGATCTTAGCTTTTCTTTAAATGTTTGGAAGAATTCATACACTGATATGCCTAGTCCTGTGCTTTTCTTTGTGGTGAGATGTTTTTTTGGGTACATATTCACTGTAAACACCACTCTGCTCTATAAGGACATTTGCATACAAATATATTATGTACTTTGGACACATCCTCAACCTGCCCCCTCTTCCCCTGCCCCTCCCTTCCATTAGTTCCCTTTGTTCTCCTAAACAACTTTGTGTCTACTTTCTTTTTTAAAATCATTTTTATTATGTTTTTCATATATTTTTATATTTCCCTATTCCAATTCCTTCCAGATCATTCCCAATTCCCTACCTACCCAACTTTATGTTTTTCCCTTTCAAAAGAGAAAAAAAAGCGAAAATAAAAACAAGCTAAAATAAAACTAATATGATAAAAATACCCCAAACCAAATAAAACAAAACCAAAAGGGACACAAAAGTCATGGAGTCTTTTATGTTAGCCAACTATTCAGCTTGGGGCCTGTCCTGGAGTGTGGTTGATGCATCCAGTGACACTCCATTGGAGAAAACTGATTTTCCCTTTCCCAGCCAGTGTCATTTGCAAATAGCTTCTTGGTTAGGGATGGGACTTTGTGTCCACTTCAGTTTCTCAGTTCTGGGATTTGGTCAAGTTTGAACCAGTGTGGGTTTTTGCATGCTGTCATATCTTTATGACTTCATTTGTGTATCAGTCCTGATGTGTTTGGATGACACTATTCCTTTGCTTGTACTTTCATGTCATATATGAATACATGATTTTACATATCTCTAGAAAAAGTCTGGAATCTATAAAGGAGAGAAAATGTAATATTTTTCTGAGACTGACTTAATTTGCTTAGTATGATAATATCCAGTAGCATTTATTTTCCTGAAAATGACATGATGTTTTTGTTTTTATGACTAAAACTGGATTGTATGTATGTACATTTGTTATCCATTATTCTATTGATGGATACCTGGGATAGTTCTATATTTAGTTATTGTAAACATTGTTGCAAGAAAATATAGGTGTGCAATATCGCTGTGGTCAGTCTGTTGCCTTTTATGTCCTTCAGGTGAATAACTGGGAGTGGCACATTTGGTTCTATTTCTGGTATTTTTCTTTTGGAACATACATGCAATTTCCATACTGACTGGTCTAGTTTGCATTCCCATTATATGTCCCTTTTTCTCTGCATACTTGTCAGCATTTGTTATTTGTTTTCTGAGTGGCTGTCATTCTTACTGAGATGAGATGTCATTTCAAGGTAGTTTGACTTTGAATTTTACTGAAGGTTATGGATGTGGAACATTTTTCATATGTTTATTAGCTATTTTTACTTCATCTTTTGAAGACTGACTATTCATTTAATAAATTTTTGACCTATGCTTGTATCTTGAAATATTTCACCTATATTTCCTTCTAACTGATTCAGAGTTCCAGATAATACAGTAAGATGTCTGATCTATTTGGAGTTGAGAGACACATGGATCTAGTTTCATGTTCAATTGTTGTAGACAGACTTTTTGTTCCTGCTTCAATCTTGTTAATTGCTATTGATCTGTTTAAGTTGTTCATGTTTTCCTGATTTAATTTTGGTAGGTCATTTATATCTAGTAATTATCCCTATCTTTTATATTTTCCAGGTTTTGTGGAATATAACTTATCAAAGTATTCCCCAATGATTCTTTGTATTTCATTAGAATCTCTAGCAATCTTCCCTCCTTCAACTTTAATTTTATTAATTTAGACTCTCTTCTTTCTTGTTAGTTTAGTTAACAGGTTACTAATCTTGTTTTTTCCTCAAGGAATTAACTATTATTTTTTACCCATTTGACTCATTCAAGAATGTATTGTTGCATCTCCAGATATTTATATAGTTTCTGTAGCTTTGTTGTTTTTAGCCTCTAGAATTATTGTACTAAGATATAAGACATTATCTACTCTTTTATGCATTTGACAAGATTTTATTTGTGGCCTCATATGTGATCTATTTTAGAGGAGTTTCCATAGGCACATGAGGAGAATGTGTATTCCGTTTCTTTTGGATGAAATATTCTGTAAATACCTGTTAAATCCATTTGTTCGGCATAGTTTAGCTCTGAGCTTTGTCTTAATATTCAGTTTGGAGGACCTGTATAGAGATGAGTTATTTGAAAAGTCATACTATTATTCTATCAAGTCCTTTCTGATATTTTGTGTCTATTACTGCTTGCTTATCAAATTGGGAGCCTCAGTGTTTGGAGCATCTGAATGGACAACAGCTATGTCTTACTTATGTTATTTATATTTTTTTTAATATTTCATGTACAAGCATTTATATTTATTATTTCAACCTACTAAGTTAAATGACTATTCATGACTGGGGGCTTGTCCCTGAATAAAATTGATTTCATCCTCCTCCCCAGTAGCCATTTACTGCCTATAGGATTTCATCCAGGAGCAGGGTCTTGTGAATGAGGCATGTCAACTGATGTGGTCTTTGAAGGTCTGGTGGAGGCAACTATATCATTGAAAGTTTATACTGCAACATTCCTGCATTATCTCACAGTAGCTATCAGTGTCCCCAAGCTTTTGTAATCTTTCCATGTCATTGTCCTAATTTTTCCCTGAGACATAGGTGCTGTGTTATAGATATCCATTATGAGAGTGAACACAACATGGCTACTTACTGTCTATATTTTACTTTATAGGTTGTGGGTCTTTCTATGGTCTTTATGGTCTCTATTTGTTATGGGTGAGAACTGCACATATCTATAGGTATAAGGATGATTGTTTAGAAAGTTATCGGAAACTGTATTAATTTAGTACAAGGGTAAGTAGTAACTTCTCCTGCAGGGTTGTATCTTCTTGAATTATTACCTATTATTACCTTCAGTGTCTTTCTTTATGGGCATGATTTCAGGTGTTCAGACATGCCCCTTATAAGGTAGAGAATGGGCTGGTTCTTGCTCTTGGATTGCAGTGAGATCATTGGAAGAGCAGAGACTGCATCTTCTGGAGTAGGAACACCTTGGTGGTTATTTACTATTATTTGTGTAAGTGCTTCCCTAATAAATACCTAATTATCATTTATCTTGGGTCTGGTGGACTCATTTAAACCCTGCCTTCACTGTCTTCACTGTGGTGTCTATCATGGTCACTATGACAAACCAAACAAACAGAAGAAAAGGTGGGCAGAGAAAAGAAGTTTTTTTTTTTATGCATATAGAGTATTTTTTATTTAATTTTATATAACAAAGTCCAATTAAATGAAAACAAACATTTATACACAATATTTGGGAATTTGGGCATCGTTCTTTCCAAACTACTTCCTGCTGGTAAGGGCGCTGTCTTGGGGGATTCGAAGAAGATTCAGATATCCTAGCTGTAGTCTGTAGGGCTGTTTTGTCCAGCTGTTTGGAATGTAGGATCAGCTTGTACTCTGTTTCAGGCGGTCTGGTGTGATCAAACCACATTAGTCTGGAAGGAATCCACATCTTTTCATTTTCTGTGGAAACAAAAATAGAAATACTTTCCCCAGTAACTTGTTCTTCAACTTAAATTTTGGAATCAAAGCGTTTTTTTTTTTTTTTTATTTTTTTTTATTTTTTATTTTACATGTCGATCCCAGTTCCCTCTCCCTCCCTCCCTCCCTCCCCCCAAGCCCTCCCTCCCTCCTTCCCTCCCTTTTTGCCCTCTCTACCCTCTCCCATGCACTCTAAACACCCTCCCCTCCCAACCCCCCCACCACAATACAATATGTAGGGGAATGCCATCCAGTTGGGGTCATGTAGATCTGACAGGTCCTGTGAAGTAGGGACTAGGGCTTCTCTCCTATCTCTAGAATAAGGCAGTTATCCCTCCATGGGGGATATGTTTGCAAAGTCCTTTTGTGCACCAGGGATACATCCTGGCTCCACTGTCTGAGGTCTCTTAGACTGCTCAGACCTTCTGGCTGAGACCCATATTCAGGGGGGTCCGAGTCAGACCCCTGTTGGCTTCTAGTGGCCCTTAGCTCCCCCTTGTTCAGGTAAGCTGTCTCTATGTACTTCTACCGCATGGTCTTGTCCTCTCCATCTGCTTCTGGGTTCTAGTTTGACTCAGTGTTTATGTATGGGTGTTTGCTCCTGTTTTCAACAGGCATTAGTTGAGGACTCCATGGAGAAGTTAGTTGTTGATCTCACTCTCTGGGAAGGGCATTTATGATAGCCTTTCCACAGAAGCTGAGATTGTTAGTTGGGAGCAGTCTTGTAGTTCCCTCGACCTTTCTTTGTGTTCAACTTTATCTTCAAACCAATATTGGCTCCCTCTTTTATGTTCTCTCTCTCTGTCTCTGTCTCTCTCTCTCTTTCCTATTTTCCATTCCTAACCAGGCTCAATCCTCCTGGTCGCACATGCCTTCCTCTCCTCCCTCTCATTTTCTCCTACTTCTCTCTCCATTAGCTGTCCTCCCCCACTATACCTGAGGTCTGGGGGACTTGTCCCTTCCCAGTTCTGTGAGGGACTTTATATGAATCTCTTAGAATACAACTTGTATCCTAGTTCCTCTGGTGATGTGAATTATAGGCTGGTGATCATTTGATCTAGGTCTAAAATCCATATATGAGTGAGTACATACTGTGTTCCTCTTTTTGTGACTGGGTTACCTCATTCAGGATGGTTTCTTCAAGTGCCATCCACTTGCCTGCGAATTTCAAGATACCATTATTTTTTTCTGCAGAGTAGTATTCCATTGTGTAGATGTGCCACATCTTCATTAACCATTCTTCAAATGAAGGGCATCTAGGTTGCTTCCAGGTTCTTGCTATTACAAATAGTGCTGCTATGAACATAGTTGAACAGATGTCTTTGTTGCATTGATGTGAATCCTTTGGGTATATGCCTAAGAGGGGGATTGCCGGGTCCTGTGGTAAACTAATTCCCATATTCCTGAGGAACCGCCATACTGATCTCCAAAGTGGCTGTATGAGTTTGCACTCCCACCAGCAGTGGAGGAGTGTTCCACTTTCTCCACATCCTCTCCAACATAAGTCATCACTGGTGTTTCTAATTTTAGCCATTCTGGCAGGGGTAAGATGGTATCTCAAAGTTGTTTTGATTTGCATTTCCCTGATAGCTAAGGATGTGGAGCATTTTCTTAAGTGTCTTTCAGCCTTTTTGATTTCCTCCATTGAGAATTCTTTCTTCAGTTCTGTACCCCATTTTTTAGGGTTATTTGGTGTTTTGTTGACTAGTTTCTTGAGTTCTTTGTATATTTTGGAGATCAGCCCTTTGTCGGATATAGGATTAGTGAAAATCTTTTCCCAGTCAGTGGGCTGCCGTTTGGTCTTGTCAACTGTGTCCTTTGCCTTACAGAAGCTTCTAAGTTTGAAGAGGTCCCATTTATTAATTGTTTCTTTCAGTGTCTGTGCCCCTGGAGTTATGTTCAAGAAGCGGTCTCCTATACCAATTTGTTCAAGGGTACCTCCTACTTTCTCTTCTAAGAGGTTCAATGTGGCTGGATTGATGTTGAGGTCTTTGATCCATTTGGACTTGAGTTTTGTGCATGGCGACAGACATGGGTCTATCTGCAGTCTTCTACACACCCTCATCCAATTGTGCCAGCACCATTTGTTGAAGATGCTGTCTTTGCCCCATTGTATAATTTTAGCTGTTTTGTCGAAAATCAGGTGTTCATAGGTGCGTGGATTAATATCAGGATTTTCAATTTGATTCCATTGGTCTACCTGTCTATTTTTATGCCAATACCAGGCTGTTTTCAGAACTATAGCTCTGTAGTAGAGCTTAAAGTCAGGAATGGTGATGCCTCCTGATGTTCTTTTATTGTATAGGGTTGTTTTGGCTATCCTGGGTCTTTTGTTTTTCCATATAAAGTTGATTATTATCCGAGAAAAGAAGTTTTAAAATTTTGTGAGACAATTAAATCTCCCATCTCTCTATCTGTCTGTCTGTCATCTATCTATTCATCTAGTGTTTGTGGTGTGTGTGTGTGTGTGTGTGTGTGTGTGTGTGTGTGTTCATGGGTGCATGTGCACAAGCATCAGAGGACAGCTCAGTTTTCTCCTTCCTTCAAGTGACACATGAGGATTTGATACCCAGGGTTGGCAGCAAGCATCTTTAGCTGCTAAAGTATCTTGCTGGTCCTTTCACAGGTTTTGATAAGCCTTAAAAACATGTATAGAAATTGTCAAACACAGATCTAGACTTTACTTCTGCAATAATTTAATGCTAGTTATTTGAAATGGGAATAGAATCTTATTTATTTATTTTTCTTATTTTGCATATTGATCCCAGTTCCCTTTCTGTCCCTCCTCATACAGCCATTTTGGAGGTCAGTATGGCAGTTCTTCAGGAAAATGGGAATCAGTCTACCACTGGACCTGACAATTCCACTTATAGGCATATACCCAAATGATCCACACTCATGCAACAAAGACATATATTCAACTATGTTCATAGCAGCATTATTTGTAATAGCAAGAATTTGGAAGCATCCTAGATGCCCCTCAACTGAAGAATGGATAAAGAAGATGTAGCACATTTACCCAATGAACTACTACTCTGTGGGAAAAAAATGGAATCTTGAAATTTACAAGCAAATGGATGGAACTTGAAGAAACCATCCTGGATGAGGTAACCCAGTCACAAAAAGAGGAACATGGTATGCTTCATACAAGGTCCCTCACAGAAGGGGAAAGGAACAAGATCTCCTGAGCATATTGGGAATGGGAGGACAGTGAGTGGAGAAGGGGCTAGGAGAAAGAGAAGGGGTGGAGAGGAAAGCACATGGGACTAGGAAGATTGAGTCAGGGGATGAATAGGTGAGGGTGAGAGAGAGAGAGAGAGAGAGAGAGAGAGAGAGAGAGGTGCCATAAAAGAGGGAGCCATTATAGGTTTCAAGAGAAAACTGACTCCAGAGAAATGTTCAGAGACTGATCCCAACTAATAATTTGAGTAACAGTGTGAAGGCTACCATAAATGCCCTTCCCTGATAATGAGATTGATGACTAACTTATCCACCATCATAGAGCCCTCATATAGTAGTTGATGGAAACAGAATCAGACACCCACAGCTAAACACTGAGCCTAACTGGAATCCAAATGCAGAGAGGGAGGACAAGGACAGGCTATAGGAACCCACAGAGACAGCTGACCTGAATAAGGAGGATATAATGGGCCCCCAGACTGATAGCTGGGAATCCAGCATTGGACTGACTCAGAACCCCTGAACATGGGTCTCACTTAGAAGGCCTGGGCAGTCTAAGGGACCTCAGACAGTGGAACCGGGATGTATCCCTGGTGCACAAAAGGAATTTGGGAGCATATTCCCCATGGAGGGATACTCTCTTAACTTAGAGGCAGGAGGGAGGGCCTAGTCCCTACTCCAAATGACCTGACAGATTTAGATAACCCCTCCTGGAAGGCATCACTCTCCCTTTGGAATGGGGGGGGGTTGGGATGGAAGGGTGGTCGGGGGGCATGGGAGGGTGGGAGAGAGGGAAGGAGGCAGTGTCTTTCTTTATCCTTTCTAATTTTGGCTTTACAAAGCTTTGTTTTGCTTTGTGTTCACTTGATAGATTTGATTCCCAATCTGTGACTGTCCATTTGGTCTACGATATGGTTAAGTACTGAAATTTCTTTGTTGATTTTTATTTTGAATGAGTTCTTTAGAGATGACAGTGAGTTATTGATAAATCATGGAATGCTTTATGAATTTGTGTATCATTCTTGTGCAGAAGCCATACTAATATTCTCTGTATCTTTCCAATGATAGTACATATACTTCAGAATCAAGCACTAGAGGCAAACCATTTTCTTATTCTGTGTCTTATGACTACATATAAATGTGGTAGTTGTGAAAAGTTTGACAATGAGAACAGATTTCTGAATATACAGTGACCAAATTAATTCAAAATTAAGTGTGCTGTGAATCTAAAGTGTTTGTAGAAGTGTACTTTTATGTTGCATCACAGTATTCCACTGCAGCCTCAAGTCAGAACATATAACATGTGCATTTTTTACAGTTCATAATGTTATACCATGCAATGTGAATTAACACTGCCTGGGCTCAGATTTAAGATTATTGTGTCTTATGAATCGCAAAATATACATGCATAATTTTCTACTCCTGGAGAAACATAATGGTTTAATTACAGGAAACAAAGACTTTTAATATTTTCCCACTATCATTACTAAGCACGTAAGTATCAAATTAGTATATCTTTCAGTTGAGTTGTGTTTGAATGTTTGATTTTAAAATTACTGTTTGAGCTGCAGACTTGATTTTCATTAAAAAAAGATTAAATGAATTTTGGGTTGAGATTACACAAGATTTCCAACAATTACTGAAATGTTCCTGAGTATACTATTGCCATTTTATATTACATTTATAATGGCATTCTCAGTACTGATAAGTATAAAATCAAAATATTGATTAACTCTGAAGAATATTGGAGGTGTTTTGCATCTTATATTATCATAGACCCATCAAAGATTGAATTATTCATGCCAAAACACACTAAAGTATCTGTTTTCTTACATGGTTAATAAATGGTAAAATTATGTATAGCAAAGATTTTTCATAACAAATTTTTGTATAATTTTTTCTTTAGTAAGTGTTTGATTTGTATACTTATTTTAAAATCCTGTGTACCTCGGGTCACATAAGAATTTCTTAGGTCAAAAGGAGTTGCAAGCAGACAAGTTTGAGAATGTCTGTCTTAGAGCAGCCTTTTGGGCTCACTCTGGGCCAAGTAGACAGATGGTTCTAGTTTTGCTTGGGAATCTGAACAAGCCTTTACAACATTGTTTCTAAGGAAAAACACAGCTGGAGTCCCGAGTAATGGAAATACACACTTGTTAAAATATGACCAGTGCTTATATTAGGAACAGCCTCTTGTAGAAGCCAAAATTTTCTTTAAAATTGCAAAACTCAGTTTCCCCCTGCTTTCCATAGGATAGCTATTCTTCACTTAGTTCACTTAGAAAATATTTTCTCTGAAGTTATATAAGAGCATCTGTCCATACATCTATCAACATATCCAGTTGCTTCTTTGAATGTGCTAATGATAGTGTTTTTAAGCATTTCTACTTTATAGTACATTTATACTAGTAGCTATACTTGTATTGGTAAGAAATTATTTGTACTGATAATCTACAGTCTTTAAAGCATGTATTAAATTAATAGAGTAAAATGTTTTGTTATGATATTACTCTACATGCATACAGTATATTTTGATCATATTCATCACCTCTATTACTCCTTTTGTATTAATTAAATTTGTTCTTTGACAATTTTATTCATGTACATCATGTATACTGACTACTCTCATTTTCTTATCCTTTCTCATTTCTGTACTATTCTTGTCTACCCTCCCCTTCCTTTTGTGCTCAAGTTCATGTTCATGTACATGTTTTTAGACTTAGTAAGTTTAATGTGGACCATCT